>NC_074692.1:9234248-9575248 GCF_029448725.1 Salvelinus fontinalis
TTACTGTTACTAATCATGTTACTGCTCCTTTTACTGTTACTAATCATGTTACTGCTCCTTTTACTGTTACTAATCATGTTACTGCAGTTGCCATACCAGACAGTTACGCAACCCGTCAGGATGCTCTCGATGGTGCAGAATTAACATTAATTGTTTACGAGGTCCAAATTCGCTCCATTCCTTTTAATTTTTTGCATTTTTTACAAACACCCCATATACTTTTGTGACTATATACCATTCGGTTTTGAAGTAGACTTTCTTAAGAATATTGAACATTTAAACAACATGTTGCTTGGCCCAAGCAAGTCTCTTATTCTTATTGGTGTCCTTTAGTAGTGGTTTCTTTGCAGCAATTCATCCATAAAGGCCTGATTCACGCAGACTCCTCTGAACAGTTGATGTTGAGATGTCTGTTACTTGAACTCTTTGAAGCATTTACTTGGGCTGCAATCTGAGGTGCAGTTAACTCTAATTAACGTATCCTCTGCAGCTGTTGTAACACTGGAACTTCCTTTCCTGTGGCGGTCCTCATGAGAGCCAGTTTCAACATAGTGCTTGATGGTTTCTGCGACTGCACTTAAAGAAACTTTAAAAGTTCTTGACATTTTTTGACTGACCTTAATATCTTAAAGGAATGATGGACTGTTGTTTCTCTTTGCTAATTTGAGCTGTTCTTGCCATAATATGGATTTGGTCTTTTACTAAATAGGGCTATATTATGTATACAACTCCTACCTTGTCACAACAAAACTGATTGGCTCAAATGTATTAAGAAGAAAAGAAACTCCACAAATGAACTTTTAACAAGGAACATCTGTTAATTGAAATGCATTCCAGGTGACTACTGTACCTCATAAAGTTGGTTGAGAGAATGCCAAGAGTGTGCAAAGCTGTCATCAAGGCAAAGGGTGGATCCTTTGAAGAATATCAAATATATTTTGATTTGTTTAACACTTTTTTGGTTATTACATGATTCCATATGTGTTATTTCATAGTTTTGATGTCTTCACTATTATTCTACAATGTAGAAAATAGTAAAAATAAAGAAAAACCCTGGAATGACTCGGTGTGTCCAAACCTTTGACTGATACTGTACGTCCAACAGCAGCACCCGCTAACTTTCCTGCTGTAGCTATAGCTGGCTAACAATATCAGTTTACAGAGTCATGTTTAAAACATTTTTTGAAATGAATCATACTTCTGTGAACATTAGCATGTACTGTGTTTCATAGCGAGCTAGAGAAGGAGAGAGGGGAGTGGCACAGTCAGTTCGGCCACCAGGCAGACAGAGTCGGAACCATGCACTAGGCCTATCAATCGATAATAAAAAGCTGTATCTCACAATTTCTTGGCTCGAAATTTCAGTAAAGCAGGGGCTATCATCAATGACCTAGTCCTAACCTATGCTATTCTACACGCAACAGACCGAAGACTGAACATACACTCCTCATCATTAGCAAAGAGAAAAAGCATGCGAGCCAGCATGAGAAGGGGGGGGGGGGTAGTCATCAGAGCCGTGCGCCTCACAGGAGGCTGCTTGAGGGGATGATGGCTCATAATAATGTTTGTAATGGTCTTTTATCAGTCTCATAGTACAACACCTGACATTCACTCAATATGGTTAGTAGATATAGCCCCCACTCATCATCATCATCATCCCCACAACCCTACTCCCCAGCTAGGCAAGAGGACCACTCTGGACCAGTTCTGTGATTCAGCCTAGGCAGAAGCAGAGGGTTTTGTGTGTGTTCGTGTGCGTGTGTGTTGCTGCCAATGACTGGGGCAAAGCAGTTGGCTAGGTAGTGCTCTGTGTCAGCTGTCGTGGGCAGCCTAGCTGTTTGGAAAAGAATGTGCTTTCTGTAACCTTGAGTGTCCATGCATACCTTTGAAATGTTTGGATCCTATTTTAATGTCAATTTTATTGGTAGATTCAAATAAAGATTTTAAAGTGTGTGTGTCTGTCCATCTAAATAGATGTAATATGGTTGTCAAAACAATTGAGTTCCTATTCAATTAATCACTATGGTCCCTGTCATAATGATGCAGTGGCAGCACTCAACAGCAATTAACCAGTCCTTATGAGAAGCAGGTCTCAGATCAGAATAGAGGAGTAACAGCATAGCCAATCTCCCCATGCCACTGACACCTATACCACTCTCTCTCTCACACACACACACACACACACACACACACACACACACACACACACACACACACACACACACACACACACACACACACACACACACACACACACACAATCTCATATGGATGAAACCATGGCAACCATTCTGTCATTGGACAATGGAAGTGAGAAATGATTGCCGTTCAACAGTTGGATTCCAAATCGCTATCGTTGACTCTTCTTCCCTTTTATTGTATAGAGAGAACATTACAGAAATGAGCTGTAAAGCAGTCATATACATACTCAATTTACAGTATGTGGTTACACTCCACTGTCTCTAGTGAGATTCATTTGTCTCTTCATTAGCCCTTATGTTTACCCGGTATGTTGACTACTACTGTTATTCTAATTACAGCAACAACCTGGGATGAGATTAAGGTTCAATTTCTATTGCGGATGTATTTTGTGTTTTGGTATTTACTGTGATCTGAAACATAATGGCCCACCTGTCACACCCTGATCTGTTTCACCCCCCTCCAGGTGTCACCCATCTTCCCATTATCCCCTGTGCATTTATACCTGTGTTCTCTGTTTGTCTGTTGCCAGTTCGTGTTGTCTTCTCGGGTCTTACCAGCGTTCTTTCCCGCCATCCTGTTTCTCTAGTTCTGTTTCCTAGTTTTCCCTGTTACTGACCATTCTGCCTGCCCGTACCCCGAGCCTGCCTGCTGTCCTGTACCTGCCTGACTCTGACCTGATTACGAACCTCTGCCTGCCCGGACCCCGAGCCTGCCTTCCGTCCTGTACCTGCCTGACTCTGACCTGATCACGAACCTCTGCCTGCCCTCGACCTGCCCTTTGCCTGCCCCGTGTTTCTAATAAATCTTCTGAGAACTGTACTATCCGCCTCCCGTGTCTGCATCTGGGTCATATCCTGAGTCGTGACACCACCAGTGACCCTGTGACAGAAAATCCATCTCCTAAACCACTGTCTCATTCCACATTATATCCTCAGTAAATTGTACACCATGAGTGTGTTTGTGTCTCTATAAAGGCCATGTAGCTCAAATATAGCCCCAAATTGGACTCTTGTCACCATTACACTAAATAGGAGTCACTGCTTTTGAATACTATAACTGATACAGTGGAAGGCTTATTTACCACTCAGCTCAACAGAAAAGAGACAAAAGCTCACAGGACCTAATATAAGAAGAGTGAGCAGAGCTTGCTGCTGTGTGATTAACCTATGCCAGAAACAAACATCCTCGATGTAGGTAAAGACTGGAATATTCTGACCATACTGTATTACCCAGATCTATAATAAAATAAATACCACTATGATAATTTGGACAATATACAATCCGTTTTTGAACAATATACAGTTAAACTAACTTAAATGTGAATCCCCTTCACAACCTCTGAATAATAAGATGTGTATATTTATAATCTCTTCCATCTTCCACTTCTAGGAGCTTTATATCACTACATCACAGACAGAGCAAGAGAAAGAGAGAGAGAGAGAGAGAGAGAATGTGTTTGTAGTTTTATTGAGTGTGTAGTGAAGCCTAGGGGGCTGTAAACCATAAGATTAACTGCCCTGCACGGCTGCACTTCTCTCTTCTGGAGCTGTAAAACAATGAGAGGCTGATTGAGAGTAAATGGACTTCAGTCCTTAGTCTTACTGACAATTAGAGTCACTCACAGGGCCTGGAATGTGTCTTTCTGTCACTTTACAGTACAGTTCATCGCTGGGTGTGCTCTCCAACCACGATCTCTGGAAATCCTGGGTATTCTGGAAAAGTTACCGGAATTTTGCAACCCTACTTATAGGGTACCCGTATTTAACCTTATATTTAACAACTGTAACACCCCTGTAGTCAATCCTCAATAACCTTTCTTTCTTTTCATGGAACCTGTCATATTTGGAATCTATTGAGTAAAGTTAAATTCATAGCATTGAAATTCTAAATGGAATCGCAGCACTGTAACAATGTGGTATAAAAAGGGTTTTGGGAAAAAAATCTATTGACTTTTCATCATGGCAAGACAGTATGTCCACGCCTTTTAGAAAGAGAAATACATCTCTGCCAAGGAGTGGGAAGTATTATTATTATTATTACTATTATTATTATATTTCTCACCCACCAAGACACGACTCCATGCTGCACAACTATAAGACAGTCTCTCTCTCTCCTCTCTTTCACTCTCTTTCCATATACGTCACATTCCTCTCAACCTGACAAACAACATTTGTATTTAATGTTTTCCAAAAGGTGGTCTAAGATATGCATGTCAGGTACTAAGGCAAGAAAATTACCATAAGTTATTATAAACAGTGAGTAGCAGCAGCGTAAAAACAAATGGGGGGAGGGGGTGGGGTGACAATGTAAATAGTCCGTTCTGTCCGGTGACCTAAACTAGGATATGCTTAATCCCGGCTGTCCTACAATCTAAGCTAGATGCCCTGAATCTCACAAAAATCATCAAGGAATCCACCAGGTACAACACTAAATCCGTAAACATGGGCACCCTCATAGATATTATCCTGACCAACTTGCCCTCCAAATACACCTCTGCTGTTTTCAATCAAGTTCTCAGCGATCACTGCCTCATTGCCTGCATCCGCTATGGGTCCCCGGTCAAACAACCACCCCTCATCACTGTCAAACGCTCCCTAAAACATTTCTGCGAGCAGGCCTTTCTAATCGACCTGGTCCGGGTATCCTGGAAGGATATTGACCTCATCCCGTCAGTTGAGGATGCCTGGTTGTTCTTTAACTTCTTATGGCTGGGATCCTGTTAACGGGATCGATATGACAAAAGCCAGTGAAAGCGCAGGGCGCCAAATTCAAAACAACAAAAATCTCATAATTAAAATTCCTCAAACATAGAAGTATTTTACACCATTTTAAAGATAAACTTGTTGTTAATCCCACCAAAGTGTCCGATTTCAAAAAGGCTTTACAACGAAAGCACACCAAACGATTATGTTAGGTCAGCACCTAGTCACAGAAAAACACATCCATTTTTCCAGCCAAAGAGAGGAGTCACAAAAAGCAGAAATAGAGATAAAAGTTATCACTAACCTTTGATGATCTTCATCAGATGACACTCATAGTACTTCATGTTACACAATATATGTATGTTTTGTTCGATTAAGTTCATATTTACATACAAAAATCTGAGTTTACATTGGCGCTTTACGTTCAGTAGTTCCAAAACATCCAGTGATTTTGCAGAGAGCCACATCAATTTACAGAAATACTCATAATGAACATTGATAAAAGATACAACTATTATGCATGGAATTATAGATACACTTCTCCTTAATGCAACCGCTGTGTCAGATTTCAAAAAAGCTTTATCGAGAAAGCACACCATGTAATAATCTGAGTACAGCGCTCAGGCAACAAATTAAGCCATATAGATATCCGCCATGTTGTGGAGTCAACAAAGTCAGAAATAGTATTATAAATATTCACTTACCTTTGATGATCTTCATCAGAATGCACTCCCAGGAAACCCAGTTCCACAATAAATGTTTGATTTGTTCGATAAAGTCCATCATTTATGTCCAAATACCTCCTTTTTGTTCGCGCGTTTAGCCCAGTAATCAAAATGCATGAGGCGCGATCACTAGGTGCAGACGAAAAGTCAAAAAGTTCCGTTACAGTCCGTAGAAACATGTCAAACGATGTATAGAATCAATCTTTAGGATGTTTTTAACAGAAATCTTCAATAATGTTCCAACCGGAGAATTCCTTTGTCTTCAGAAATGCAATGGAACGCAAGCTAACTATCACGTGGACGCGTGTGGTCAGCTCATGGCACTCTGCCAGACCCCTGACTCAAAGAGCCCTCAATCTGGACCCTCTCTTTCTAAAATTATCCATTGTTGCAACCCCTATAACTAGTCTGTTCCACCTCTCTTTCGTTTCGTCCGAGATTCCTAAAGATTGGAAAGCTGCCGCAGTCATCCCCCTCTTCAAAGGGGGTGACACTCTAGACCCAAATAGTTACAGACCTATATCAATCCTGCCCTGCCTTTCAAGTCTTCGAAAACCAAGTTAACAAACAATTCACTGAAATTTTGTATCCCACTGCACCTTCTCCACTGTGCAATCCGGTTTCCGAGCTGGTAACGGGTGCACCTCAGCCACGCTCAAGGTACTAAACGATATCATAACAGCCATCGAAAAAACACAGTACTGTCTTCAACAACCTGGCCAAGGCTTTCGACTCTGTCAATCACCGTATTCTTATCGGCAGACTCAACAGCCTTGGTTTCTCAAATTACTGCCTCGTCACGTCCACCAACTACTTCTCAGATAGAGTTCAGTGTGTCAAATTGGAAGGCCTATTGTCCGGACCTCTGGGAGTCTCTATGGAGGTACCACAGGGTTCAACTCTTGGGCCGACTCTTTTCTCTGTATATATCAATGATGTTGCGCTTGCTGCGGGGGATTCCTTGATCCACCTCTACGCAGACAACACCATTCTGTATACTTCTGGCTCTTCTTTGGACACTGTGTTAACAAACCTCCAAACGAGCTTCAATGCCATAATGTAATACATTTGAAAATGATAGTTTCCGGATTAAAGAAGTTACAAGTGCATATCGGCCTACATGATGATACGCGGCTGCTGTTTTAAAAACAAATGGCTTTTTCTCAATTTCATTGATGGTCAGATACTTCAGTTGTGACTGGTTCTGTTGACCTACAGTTTTACAGTTTATAGACAACTTTAGCTCTGTTCCAAACCTAGACTATCCTCTTTTTTAACAATAGCCTGTATAGAAATCAAAACCTCTCTGGTGTTGCAGCATGCGCTCTTTCGTTGTCCTGCTCTGTTGTAGTATTACAAGATTCTGCTTGTATCCAGTCATTTAAAATAATGTCGAATTTTCTCGGACTGCAAATAAGATGATAGATTCAAGCAGTGCTTTTAATATAATGGGGATCTTTTCACCCCTGCATGTCACGCCCTGGCCTTAGTATTATTTGTTTTCTTTATTATTTTAGTTAGGTCAGGGTGTGACATGGGAAATGTTTGTGTTTTGTCGGTTTTGGGTGGTTATATGGTAAAGGGGGTGTTGGGTGTAGTGTATGGGTTTGTGTTGAGTGTATGTATCTAGCTGTGTCTATGGGTGTGTAGTTTTCTAGGAAAGTCTATGGTTGCTTGAATGGGTTCTCAATTAGAGACAGCTGGTTTCGGTTGTCTCTAATTGGGAACCATATTTAAGGCTGCCATAGGCTTTAGCTGTTTGTGGGTCATTGTATATGTATATGTATATGTCGACGTAAGTAGTTTGTGTGTGCACTTGCGTTTGAAGTTTCACGATCGATTGTTGTTTTGTTAGTTTGAATAAGTGTTTCGTGTTCATCTTCGTCGTGGTAAATAAAGAAGATGTATTCATATCATGTTGCGCCTTGGTCCTCTCATTCATGTCAACACGATCGTGACAGAATGACCCACCTATATAGGGAGCCAATACGCCTGCACGGTCCGGTATTTCCGGCGCCACCTCCCCGCCCCAGTTCAGTTCCACCAGTGCCTACACCACGTAACAGGCTTCCAGTGTGTCTCCAGAGCCCTGTTCCTCCTCCACGCACTCTTCCTATGGTGCGTGTCTCCAGCCCGGTACCACCAATTCCGGCACCACGCACTAAGCCTCCTGTGTGTCTCCAGAGTCCTGTGCATCCTGTTGCTGCTCCCCGCACTAGCCCTGAGATGCGTGTCCCCAGTCCGGTACCACCAGTTCCGGCCCCACGCACTAGGCCTAATGTGCGTCCCCAGGGTCCAGTATGCCCTGTTCCTTCTCCCCGCACTAGCCTGAAAGTGCGTGCCTTTAGCCCGGTGCCTCCAGTTCCGGCACCAGGCACCAGGCCTACAGTGCGTCTCATCCGGCCAGAGCCATCCGTCTCCCCAGCGCCGTCTGAGCCATCCGTCTCCCCAGCGCCGTCTGAGCCATCCGTCTCCCCAGCGCCGTCTGAGCCATCCGTCTCCCCAGCGCCGTCTGAGCCATCCGTCTCCCCAGCGTCATCTGAGCCATCCGTCTGTCCAGAGCCATCAGAGCCGCCCGTCTGTCCCGAGCCGTCAGAGCCGATAGTCAGTCAGGAGCCGCTAGAGCCATTCGTCAGTCAGGATCTGCCAGAGCCGGCAACCAGACAGGATCTGCCAGAGCCGCCAACCAGACAGGATCTGCCAGAGCCGCCAACCAGACAGGATCTGCCAGAGCCGCCAACCAGACAGGATCTGCCAGAGCCGCCAACCAGACAGGATCTGCCAGAGCCGCCAACCAGACAGGATCTGCCAGAGCCGTCAGCCAGCCATGAGCAGCCAGATCCGTCAGCCAGCCATGAGCAGCCAGATCCGTCAGCCAGCCATGAGCAGCCAGATCCGTCAGCCAGCCATGAGCAGCCAGATCCGTCAGCCAGCCATGAGCAGCCAGATCCGTCAGCCAGCCATGAGCAGCCAGATCCGTCAGCCAGCCATGAGCAGCCAGATCCGTCAGCCAGCCATGGGCCGTCCCTCAGTCCGGAGCTGCCGTCCCTCAGTCCGGAGCTGCAGTCCCTCAGTCCGGAGCTGCAGTCCCTCAGTCCGGAGCTGCCGTTCCTCAGTCCGGAGCTGCCGTTCCTCAGTCCGGAGCTGCCCCTTATCCTTGTGCTGCCCCTTATCCTTGTGCTGCACCTTATCCTGGTACTCTCCCTTATCCTGGTGCTGCCCCTTAGTCCGGAGCTGCCCCTTAGTCCGGAGCTGCCCCTTAGTCCGGAGCTGCCCCTTAGTCCGGAGCTGCCCCTTAGTCCGGAGCTGCCCCTTAGTCCGGAGCTGCCCCTTAGTCCGGAGCTGCCCCTTAGTCCGGAGCTGCCCCGTAATTCAGTGGGGTTAATGTGGAGGGGGGTCATTTGGAGGAAGCTACGGAGGCGGTTAGTGACTGTGGTGGGGTGGGGACCACGACCAGTGCCGGAGCCGCCACCGTGGAAGGAAGCCCACCCAGACCCTCCCCTAGACTGTGTGCTGGTGCGCTCGGAGTTCGCACCTTAAGGGGGGGGTTATGTCTCGCCCTGGCCTTAGTATTATTTGTTTTCTTTATTATTTTAGTTAGGTCAGGGTGTGACATGGGAAATGTTTGTGTTTTGTCGGTTTTGGGTGGTTATATGGTAAAGGGGGTGTTGGGTGTAGTGTATGGGTTTGTGTTGAGTGTATGTATCTAGCTGTGTCTATGCGTGTGTAGTTTTCTAGGAAAGTCTATGGTTGCTTGAATGGGTTCTCAATTAGAGTCAGCTGGTTTCGGTTGTCTCTAATTGGGAACCATATTTAAGGCTGCCATAGGCTTTAGCTGTTTGTGGGTCATTGTATATGTATATGTATATGTCGACGTAAGTAGTTTGTGTGTGCACTTGCGTTTGAAGTTTCACGATCGTTTGTTGTTTTGTTAGTTTGAATAAGTGTTTCGTGGTCATCTTCGTCGTGGTAAATAAAGAAGATGTATTCATATCATGTTGCGCCTTGGTCCTCTCATTCATGTCAACACGATCGTGACACTGCAATTGTCCGCGGTGGAATGTGAATCCACAACTTTCTGGCTACTTTGCCATGCAGGCTAATGCTTACAAAACAAAGATCCGTTTCTAAAACTGCATATCTAAAGGCTCAGGTCTGTCCTAGGAGTGAGGGTAAACAGTAGGCATGTTCTCTGATATCTACTTTATGTTTTAATTATTATTTTGTGTTCAGGTAAGGTAAAACTAGATTTTACTGAAGGGAGAAGGGAGAGACCTTTCAGAGAGGTGTGATTTTCACCAGGTATCCCTCAATATAAATAACGTACAGTCCCTTAGCGATGTTTACAGTATTTGTATGCTACTGCTGCATGACGCATAGCTTTAGATGTTGTTATTTTGGTAGCTGGCACAATTGTACAGTTTATAGGAGTTTCTATAGTGCCTTCTAGTTCTTTCTGTGTGTCAGCGAGTGCACAGTATATTTCTCTCGGGATAGTTTTATGTAATCTCTTTACTATTATTGCATGCTGTATGTGTATGTCTTAGTATCTTATAACGGGTCCTCGTGATTGAATTGTTCCTTCCTTTTAAGACCACGCCATCATATAAAACATCTTCAAATAGATGAAGCTGGGTCCGCGTGTCTGTGGTGACCAAGTTACAATAATAGGTCTCAACATCACATTCGAACTGGACAGTACTATAGTGGACAGAACCAAAACCAATCAGCACATAAGTACATAGAGGGTGAGGGCTCAGAAGCCAACCACTCAGACGAGCTCCAGCTAGAAGTTTTTTCATGGTCCTAGTCTTCCCTGGATTTAGCGATCAACTGTTTTTTTCCCGCCTGTTCTTAGAATCACTAAAGCAGTCATTTTGACTGCTCAGGATTTTTTGGGGTGTTTAACATGACTGTAACGGTCGTCTTTCTCCTCTTCTGAGTAGGAGCAAGGATCGGACCAAAATGCAGCGTATTGTGAAGACATAATCACGTTTATTTAACCTGTTGAGGATGGGGGCGCTGTTGTGACTATTTATGCTAATCGTGTAATTTTTGAAACGGCTTCCCACAAAGTTCTTGATCGTACAATATGCATATTATTATTATTATTGGATAGAAAACAGTCTATAGTTTCTATAGGAGTTGAAATTTTGTCTCTAAGTGGAACAGAGCCCATTCTACAGCAATTTCCCTGACATGGAGTCAGATTTCAGAAATTTTGGCCACTGTTCTGGAGTCAGTTAAAAGGGCACTGTTATTGCTATGACTATACGGACACTGCTTACGTCTTCCCCTGGATGCCTTTACGTGATGACGATTTGAATGGGGTCGATTGCGCGTTCACAGGCACTATAAATTAAAAAAAACTGTAGCTAGCAAGTCTTTTCTTGCTGCGTAATGCGCGTGGAGGACATCGACCCGCACTTGTTCCAAGCATTAGTGGAGGGAGTAATATTACTTTGGTCATGTTTCTACTCGTTATGGGAGTTAAAAACATCATAAGGTAGTTAATTTAAAGCGTTTTATAGCAATTTATATCCGTTTAGTGCGATTTTGGGACATTTATTTCTGAAACGCTGTGAATTGCTGGGCACGCTTCCAGTTCATCCCGAACGCAGTTGGCATTTCCACATGGCAAGAGGACAGCTTTCCACCAAAAGACGATTGGACCCAAGAAAGGATCCTTTGCCCAAGATACTGATGGAAGAACAGCTCAAAGTAGGACATTTTTATTATGATAAATCGTGTTTCTGTCGAAAAATGTTAGTGGCTTAGGACGCCATGTTTTTTGACGTAGCTTCGCTTGGCGCAAACTGTATTGAAAAGTAAGGATAATTTAAAAAATGTAATTCCGTGATTGTATTAAGAATTAAATTGTCTATCAATCCCTGTCCACCCTATATTTTTTAGTCACGTTTATGAGTATTTATGTATAAGAGTAGATCACTGTCTAAGTGGCGCACGGACATTTTCTGACCAGCTGAGCTACATTTCACATTGTCTAACCATGATTTTGGTGGCTAAATATAAACATTTTCGATCAAACTCTATATGGATTGTGTAATATGATGTTACAGGAGTGTCATCTGAAGAATTCTGAGAAGGTTAGTGAAAAAATTAATATATTTTGGCGATGTTGACTTTTATCGCTCACTTTGGCTAGAATCAATGCTGGGCTGCTATGTGCTATGTGCTATGCTAATATAACGATTTATTGTGTTTTCGCTGTAAGACACTTAGAAAATCTGAAATATTGTCTGTATTCACAGGATCTGTGTCTTTCGATTCGTGTATGCTGTGTATTTTTACGAAATGTTTGATGATTAGTAAGTAGGTAAACACGTTGCTCTAAGTAGTTTTTCTATTCCATTTGTGACGGTGGGTGCAATTGTAACCTATGCCATCTACCTGAAATATGCACTTTTTTCTAACAAAACCTATCCCATACCATAAATATGTTATCAGACTGTCATCTGATGAGTTTTTTTCTTGGTTAGGGGCTATAAATATCTTAGTTTAGCCGAATTGGTGAAAGCTACTGGTGTTGGTGGACAAATAAAAGATGGTGGATTATGCTAATGTGTTTTTAGGTAATAGATGTACATCTTTACATATTGTGTCTTCCCTGTAAAACATTTTAAAAATCGGACATGTTGACTGGATTCACAAGATCTGTGTCTTTCATTAGCTGTATTGGACTTTAATGTGTGAAAGTTAAATATTTTTAAAAAATATTTTTTTTTAATTTCGCGGCACTGGTTTTTCAGTGGGGGTGGGGGGGGAGTGCCGCTAGCGGCACTCTCATCCTAGACAGGTTAAACGAAGACGAAAAACACTTGAACAAACTACAAAATAACAAACGACGTGAACAGACCTGAACTTGAGAACCAAAACACATGAACACACGAACAGGACGGAACACAGGAACAAACAAAACGAAACAATCCCATGTGGTACAAACACTGACACAGGAACAATCACCCACAAACAAACAGTGATAACAGCCTACCTTAATATGGTTCTCAATCAGAGGAAACGTAAAACACCTGCCCCTGATTGAGAACCATATCAGGCTAAATAACAATGAACCCAACATAGAAACACATAACATAGAATGCCCACCCAGCTCACGTCCTGACCAACTAAACACATACTAAACAAAGGAAATAAGGTCAGGATCGTGACAATGACTCAACATTTCTTGAGTCATGCCCTCCTCCAAGCTTGACTTTTCCAAAATAAGTCTGTATAAGTCTGTCGGTGTTAGAATTGTAATATCACAAACAAAACTGGAGTGATGACCAGTTTTAGGAAGGCCTGTTTTTTTTATGGTTTTCCACATTACCCCTCCTTCTTCCAACAGTTGGACCTGCTCCGCTCCTTATTCCGACTGTTGAAAGTGCATTTCCTAGCTGATAATCACCCAGATAATTGCCTCGAAACTAAACCTAAACTATACCGAAACTAATTTCACACATATAACAACAGATTAAATAAATTATGTAAAATATGATGGCGAGAAAGTGGGAGAATGGGTGAGTTAATGAGCGAGGGGAAGCGAACGATGCCTAATTATGTAATCACCAATTGTGAATGAAGAACGGGGCAGGCCATTCTATTTTATTGATCCATTCTAATTACAATCTTTAAAAAGTCCACCAAATCAAAGCATGATCAGTCTACTCTCAAAGTGAGAGCCTGCGTAATTGTACATGCTGAATAGCTTCCAATTTCTGGGATAATATCCACATTGGGCAGCAGGTGAGAAAGTGTCAGAGAATGTGGTGATGAGGCTTGTGGAACCTTACGTTGGCAAGGGAATTAATGTCAGCATGGACAAGTTCTTCACTTCACTGTCATTGGAAAACAAGTTGCTTGCAAAGAAGACTGGCCGACACCATGAACAAAGTGATATGGGAGCTCCATGTACAGAATAAGACACTTGCACAGCCGTTGTACAACAGTGCTGAAGACAGGACGCAAAGAGAAAACCGGAGACTATTACACACGACAACCAAGCAAAGGTATGTCAAAGTGTCACGCAAGTGAAAGTTACAGAAATTGTGTCAACTGTTAGGACAAGGGATAACAGCTACACTTACACTGAGTCCAGGGTGTAACTTTCACTGGGGATTTCTGCCCCCCCCCCCCCCCCAGGGTAATTTTATTATTGGAATGTGATACAAAAGGAGGCAGCGGTGTGCTTTAGGACCATGCGGACGCCTCCGAGTGGTCGGGTAGGCTGTTTGGAGTGTTTTTCCGACTGGAAAAAATATAAAAAATTTCAAATAAGAATTTATGTCCTACCCACTTCTAAAACCAAAGTTGCGCTCCTGCACTGAGTGCACAAAACATGCTCTTTCCATGACAGACTGACCAGGTGAATTCAGGAGAAAGCTATGATCCCTTATTGATGTCACCTGTTTAATACACTCCAAATAGTCTACATGAAAGGGAGGAGACAGGTTAAAGAAGGATATTTAAGCATTGAGACAAATAAGACATGATTGTGTATGTGTGCCATTCAGATGATGAATGGGCAAGTCAGAAGATTTAAGTGCCTTCGAATCGGTATAGTAGTAGGTGCCAGGCTCACCGCTTTGTGTAAAAAAAGGAAATGCTGTTGGGTTTTTCCCGCTCAACAGTTTCCTGTGTGTATTAAGAATGGTCCACCACCCAAAGGACATTCAGCCAACTTGACACAACTGTGAGAGGCATTGGAGTCAACATGGGCCAGCATCACTGTGGAATGCTTTCGAGTCCATGCTATGACGAATTGAGACAGTTCTGAGGGGAAAAAAAGGGTATGCAACTCAATATTAAGAAGGTGTTCCTAATGTTTGGTACACTCAGTGTACACAACCAAATTATTATTTTTGGGATAGCATATATAAAATGTATTAATTACACTGTTAGAATGTTGCAGTCAGAATGACTGCTCATTAGCTTTAAGGGTGGTCCCTCAAAGCCCAGCAGTGCTAGTGTTAAAGCTGCAATATGTAGCTTTTTGGACGACCTGAACAAATTCACATAGAAATATGAGTTATAGACCTGTCATTCTCATTGAAAGCAAGTCTAAGAATCAGTAGATTTGTTCTATGTGCCTTATTTATATGCTTCCTGTTCTTAACTTCTGTTTTTGAACCTTTTACTTTCAAACAGCTGAAAATAAAACATTTCCTGTTATTGAAAATATATTTCACAGTGGTTTAGATGGTACAATGATTCTCTTGCACGCCTGCTCCCACTCTCCCTCTCTGGCGCTCGAGGGCGCCAGGCTGCCCTGCATTTCGTACACCTGTCACCATCATTACGCGCAGCAGTGCTCATTGGACTCACCTGGACTCCTTCCCTTTGTTGATTGCCCCGTCTATAACTGTCTGCTCCCCCGTTTGCTCCCCAGGTCAGCATTAATGTCGTTATGTGTTCATGTCCAGACGCTGTCCTGTCCTATGTCCGTTGCTATTAAATGTTCACTCCCTGTACCTGCTTCTCATCTCTACTAGCGTCAAGCCCTACACTATAGATTGCTTGTTTTGTCACATAAACTGAAATTAGGCAAACTATTAGAATTTTTAATTAGTTTGGGAGAACTCATAATTGTCATTTTGGGTGAGGCCTTAAAAATTTGACAACGTGACAATTATCTAAAAAATGGTTGGGAGTCAAGCATATTTATTTTTCATTGTGACAATCAATTAGTGGGCGCGGCCAACACACTTGACAAGATAGAGGTTTGTTGAGAATGGAATGTATATGTTTTTGAATAACATTCTTAGAACGTTCTCTGAACGTTACTAACGTTTTCTTGTGGTTTTTATGGAAAGTTTTCTTAATGTCCTCGAACAATTTGAAAACATGACTTTAAATAGAACCATGAGGAAACCTGTAGGAAACGTTATGCTTGAGTACTGAAATGGAGACCAAAATTGAAATGAAATGTAATCATGTTTGAACTTTTAGGAAATGTTCTGTTAAAGTAAAAAAATACCAAGAAAACACAATGTTTGTCAAGTTCCTTAAATGTGCTGAGAATGTTCCAAAGCCAAGCAATTATCCTGCACCGTTCCCAGAGAGGTGTGTGACGGTTGTATCCAGAATAACCATACGACAACCATGCTTTCACCAAGCTCTAACAAACATAGTTCTCAGAATGTTATGTGCTCTCTCTCTCTCCCTCTCCCTCTCCATCTGAAGTCGGTGTGAAATTTAAGATGGAGAAAAGCTAAGGAAGGCAATGGCAAATCCTGGCTAGAGCTCCCAAAACCCACTCATCTCTCTCAGAAGAATTAGTTCCATCACATCAAGAGGAGGAAAATGAGGGATGGGAGGGGGAGAAGGGGTGGGTAGAGATGAGGAAGAATGGGAGAAGAGAGAATGGATGTAAAGGGACAGAAGGGGGAGGGGAGAATGGAGAAGGGAGAGAAGGAGAGGGGAAGGAAGGATAGAAATGGAGCGAGAAAAGGAAGTGCGCAGAGGACAGAGGGGGCGAGGTGAGGGGGAGGAAAGGAAGATGAGAGAAGAGGAAAGAAGAGGCGGGGGAAATAGAGAAGAAAAAGGAGATTAACGGGGAACAGGATGGTGAAATGTTGAATAAAGGGGATTTGAATCACATAAAAGATGGCCTTGGAGAGGTTCCCTGGAGGAGAGAGGGAAGAGGGGGGGGAGAGGAGAGGAGAGGAGGGAGGATGGGAGGGGGAGAGGATGGTAAAAGGCAGACAGAGGAGGCAGACAGGGATAGATAGGAGACTCATTTTTTCAGCAACTGCAGCTCCACACTTACGAGGTGATAGAAGAAGAGATGTATCAAAAATACAACACGAAGGTGAATAGTATTGTTTATAGCATGTCGGCTATGGCATAACACCAACTGTCATGGGAGTCGGTTAAAGCATAAACCCATCTAGCAGCCAGGATAGAATATATAGCAGGTACTTTCATAACAAAACTCATTTTTAATCCTTTATTTTTCACTGCATTCTCCCAATTCTCTGTCTCTCTCTTACACCCCCACATACAGACACATGCATGCACGCACACACATGGATGCACACACAACAGACATACCACAGGAGGTTGGTGGCCCTTTAATTGGAGAGGACGTGCTCAAGGTATTGGCTGGAGTGGAATAAGTGGAATGGTATCAAATACATCAAACACATGGTTTCCATGTGTTTGATGCCATTCAATTCACTCTGTTCCAGTCACTATTATGAGCTGTCCTCCCCTCAGCAGCCTCCACTGACACATACAGTGCCATGGATGTCATGACTTTTAACGGCATGGTTGGATTGGCCATCTGGCAATTCTGGCAAATGCCAGATGGGCTGGATAGGTTTTTAGTTGGGTGGGCTGGTCAAAATTGAGACACACACCAAAAAAGTTTTTTTATATAAAAATAATACAATGAAAAAAGTTATATTTTTTATTTATTTTTAACGATATTTCACAATTTCCCTGTTATACTAATCTATAATGAGCCTTTGGATGATCAGTGGGTCGGCATGGTTTTCTGATAGGCTGAGGTCCCGCAAAATGTGCACCGGCCATTGCAAAGGCATAGGCCTAATAGGTCTCATGGGTAGCAGCAAAACTTTTGGGGGGACATTATAATAACTGTTGGATGAATACATGGCTATTATCAGTGGGTATTATACACTGCTCAAAAAATAAAGGGAACACTTAAACAACACAATGTAACTCCAAGTCAATCACACTTCTGTGAAATCAAACTGTCCACTTAGGAAGCAACACTGATTGACAATAAATTTCACATGCTGTTGTGCAAATGGAATAGACAAAAGGTGGAAATTATAGGCAATTAGCAAGACACCCCCCAAAACAGGAGTGATTCTGCAGGTGGTGACCACAGACCACTTCTCAGTTCCTATGCTTCCTGGCTGATGTTTTGGTCACTTTTGAATGCTGGCGATGCTCTCACTCTAGTGGTAGCATGAGACGGAGTCTACAACCCACACAAGTGGCTCAGGTAGTGCAGTTCATCCAGGATGGCACATCAATGCGAACTGTGGCAAAAAGGTTTGCTGTGTCTGTCAGCGTAGTGTCCAGAGCATGGAGGCCCTACCAGGAGACAGGCCAGTAGATCAGGAGACGTGGAGGAGGCCGTAGGAGGGCAACAACCCAGCAGCAGGACCGCTACCTCCGCCTTAGTGCAAGGAGGTGCACTGCCAGAGCCCTGCAAAATGACCTCCAGCAGGCCACAAATGTGCATGTGTCAGCATATGGTCTCACAAGGGGTCTGAGGATCTCATCTCGGTACCTAATGGCAGTCAGGCTACCTCTGGCGAGCACATGGAGGGCTGTGCGGCCCCACAAAGAAATGCCACCCCACACCATGACTGACCCATCGCCAAACCGGTCATGCTGGAGGATGTTGCAGGCAGCAGAACGTTCTCCACGGCGTCTCCAGACTCTGTCACGTCTGTCACATGTGCTCATGTGCTCAGTGTGAACCTGCTTTCATCTGTGAAGAGCACAGGGCGCCAGTGGCGAATTTACCAATCTTGGTGTTCTCTGGCAAATGCCAAACGTCCTGCACGGTGTTGGGCTGTAAGCACAACCCCCAACTGTGGACGTCGGGCCCTCATACCACCCTCATTGAGTCTGTTTCTGACCGTTTGAGCAGACACATGCACATTTGTGGCCTGCTGGAGGTCATTTTGCAGGGCGCTGGCAGTGCACCTCCTTGCACAAAGGCGGAGGTACCGGTCCTGCTGCTGGGTTGTTGCCCTCCTACGGCCTCCTCCACGTCTCCTGATGTACTGGCCTGTCTCCTGGTAGCGCCTGCATGCTCTGGACACTACGCTGACAGACACAGCAAACCTTTTTGCCACAGTTCGCATTGATGTGCCATCCTGGATGAACTGCACTACCTGAGCCACTTGTGTGGGTTGTAGACTCCGTCTCATGCTACCACTAGAGTGAGAGCACCGCCAGCATTCAAAAGTGACCAAAACATCAGCCAGGAAGCATAGGAACTGAGAAGTGGTCTGTGGTCTATTTTGTTCTAGGTACGTTCTCCAGCTGGTTTGACATTGGTAATGTTCTCAAATAGTTCAGAAAACATTAAGAAACACATTTCTTCTTTGGGAATTTCAGTATTTCAGCAAAACGTTTCCTACAGGTTTCCTCATGATTCTATTTAAAGTCACGTTCTTAAATTATTCCAAAAAAGTTACAAAATGAATTTTCTTCAGTGGGAATTTCAGTCCTTCAGCATAACGTTTCCTACAGGTTCTTTATGGTTCTATTTAAAGTAATGTTCTTAAATCGTTCAGAGAACATTAATGAGTGCTTGTCTCCTTTGAAATGGGGTCTCATTGAATGGACTACAGTGAACAGCTTTATATGCTTACAATAACATGATATGCTAGCTCCATCCTGGCTGCGAAGTGGACTAATTCCATGGATAGAGAACAGAAGATCATAGGTTTGAATCTCACTGATGCCATGCCACAATAGAAAACAAATGTGTTTGCATGGTTAATGCCTAAGGACATGAATTTCCATTTGTCATATCTGTGCTTGGAGTTTAAAAAAAGTTACGCCAAAATAAGCTACAAGTGTTATTACAAGTCTTATAAAAACATTCAGTGGAAGCTATTCAAAAACCTCCAAATAACCTCATTTCTGTTCGTACAGCTTTTATAAAACCTCCCAGGAAAACTTAAGGAACCACAGTAAAACATTCTCAGAACCTCCCTGCAACCTAAAAACTTCCAAGGAATCAAATGTGGTAGGTGGGAAGTGTCCTACACACAAGTCCTTTAAATTGTGCATTTGCATACACACGAACACATACAGTGTTTTCATTTTTGAAGGTTGGGCACAGTGTGAGACACACTCACAGACAAACAAACACACACAAGTCCACAAGCATTCCATCAGATCTGCTAGCCTGTCTACAGTACCTCCATTCCCTCACCATGTGTGTGCGACGGTGAACCTCCTCTGTTTGTGGTTGTTGTTGTTGATCATCATGCGGCGGAGCAGGCGAGGGGAGTTCCGGGGGGAGAGGCGGGGGGAGATGGAGGAGGGCGAGCGGCGGTGGCCACGGGTCCTCTCCGGCTGCAGCAGGTTCTCTCTCAGGATCTTCACCAGGTCCTCGTTCAGACCGATATGTTTGGCCATGGGGGGCACTGCCAGGGTGTCCACCCCTACGCCAACTGCCACCCCAACCCCCATGCCAGCCTGCTGGGCCATGCCCAACCTGGGTATACCACCACCACCACCACCAGAAACAGTCAAATGACTGTATACGCCAGTCAGTCAACCAGGAGGACCGTATGCGACAGTGACAGTCTGGAACAGCTAGTGACCGTCCACAGCAGTCCGCTAAGATGTCTGCAGTTAAACAACGTGCCAAATCTCCAATCCAAAACCCCACGGGAGAGGCATTGGAAACTCTCTACTCTAGTCCTCTTTTCTTATTTTTTTTACTGAACAAAGAATTCAGAATTCACCCCAAAAAGAAAAATAGAAAATGAAAGAATACTCTTGTTTTCCTTCCGTCTCTCTCTTTCTCCAGCTGATGGATGCGTATGTTCAGGTCTGTTCTTCTGCTGGAGAGGACTGAGAGCTGTTGCTGTGAAGGTGTGACAGAGAGAGAGAAGGGATGGAGCGAAGGAGGAGAGTGAACGGGGGTTCCGTCTTTCCCAGCTCTTTAATGTACTGCTACCCAGCCAGGCACGGCACAGCCATGTAAGCCAGTGAGGTGCAACCTAGTCCAACGCAGCCCAGTCCGGTCATGCACAGCAAAGCTCTGTAGAACAGTTAAGCTCAGGATAATGCAGACCTATTCCAGTGCAGTAACCCAGTCCAGTTTGGTGTTGTGCAGTCCTGCCGCAGTCCTGCCTTGTAAGCCAGTACAGTAGAGTCCAGTGCAACAGCCCAGTCCAGCGCAGCCCTACCCTGCCTCTCCTCTGGTGCCTAGCAGAGCCTGGTGTAGACTGCAGGCTGTCTGTGTGCTAATGATCCTCTGAAGCAACGCTGAGCGTCAGAGCCCAGTACAGCACTGCCACAGTTATAGCTCCCCTCTAATCCACGCTATGGTTGCCTAGGATATTCGGCTCCGACACAGCGGGAGGATGTGTATGTGAATGTGTGTGTGAGACAAAGAGTAGGCTATACGTAACGATCAGAACAAGTTTGTGTGTGTGTTGGAGAGTGTGTGACAGGGTAAGGCTGTGTGTGGACAGTATGCATATGTATGGGTACAGTATATGCACATGAGTGCTGTGTGTGTGTGTGTGTGTGTGTGTGTGTGTGTGTGTGTGTGTGTGTGTGTGTGTGTGTGTGTGTGTGTGTGTGTGTGTGTGTGTGTGTGTGTGTGTGTGTGTGTGTGTGTGTGTAAACAGAGAAATGAGAGTGAAGGGCGTAGGTTACTCCTGGATCACTTGTCAGGTGGTGCAGCAGACAGCACTAAAAGCACACATTAGTTATTGAGTAACCCTCAGCCCACTAGAAGCAGGACACACATTAGTTATTGAGTAACCCTCAGCCCACTAGAAGCAGGACACACATTAGTTATTGAGTTACCCTCAGCCCACTAGAAGCAGGACAAGACATTAGTTATTGAGTTACCCTCAGCCCACTAGAAGCAGGACACACATTAGTTATTGAGTAACCCTCAGCCCACTAGAAGCAGGACGCACATTAGTTATTGAGTAACCCTCAGCCCACTAGAAGCAGGACACACATTAGTTATTGAGTAACCCTCAGCCCACTAGAAGCAGGACACAGATTAGTTATTGAGTAACCCTCAGCCCACTAGAAGCAGGACACACATTAGTTATTGAGTAACCCTCAGCCCACTAGAAGCAGGACAAGACATTAGTTATTGAGTAACCCTCAGCCCACTAGAAGCAGGACACACATTAGTTATTGAGTAACCCTCGGCCCACTAGAAGCAGGACAAGACATTAGTTATTGAGTAACCCTCAGCCCACTAGAAGCAGGACACACATTAGTTATTGAGTACCCGAAGCCCACTAGAAGCAGGACAATACATTAGTTATTGAGTAACCCTCAGCCCACTAGAAGCAGGACAAGACATTAGTTATTGAGTAACCCTCAGCCCACTAGAAGCAGGACAAGACATTAGTTATTGAGTAACCCTCAGCCCACTAGAAGCAGGACAAGACATTAGTTATTGAGTAACCCTCAGCCCACTAGAAGCAGGATAAGACATTAGTTATTGAGTAACCCTCAGCCCACTAGAAGCAGGGCAAGACATTAGTTATTGAGTAACCCTCAGCCCACTAGAAGCAGGACAAGACATTAGTTATTGAGTAACCCTCAGCCCACTAGAAGCAGAACAAGACATTAGTTATTGAGTAACCCTCAGCCCACTAGAAGCAGGACACACATTAGTTATTGAGTAACCCTCAGCCCACTAAAAGCAGGACACACATTAGTTATTGAGTTACCCTCAGCCCACTAGAAGCAGGACACACATTAGTTATTGAGTAACATTCAGCCCACTAGAAGCAGGACACACATTAGTTATTGAGTAACCCTCAGCCCACTAGAAGCAGGACGCACATTAGTTATTGAGTAACCCTCAGCCCACTAGAAGCAGGACACACATTAGTTATTGAGTAACCCTCAGCCCACTAGAAGCAGGACACACATTAGTTATTGAGTAACCCTCAGCCCACTAGAAGCAGGACGCACATTAGTGGATCAGGACAGGGTACGGCCGTGTTGCTTGGAATGTTGTGTGTGTGTGTGTGTGTGTGTGTGTGTGTGTGTGTGTGTGTGTGTGTGTGTGTGTGTGTGTGTGTGTGTGTGTGTGTGTGTGTGTGTGTGTGTGTGTGTGTGTGTGTGTGTGTGTGTGTGTGTGTGTGTGTGTGTGTGTCTGTGTGTCCAACGTGGCTGTGCCAGTCACTCCAAATGGAACCGTTACAATTAACATGCCATGTTGATAGGTGCTTCACCAGGTGGATGTGTAATAATGAATTTGATTTCATCTGCCTCTAACCTTCGACTAAAGGGGAGAAGACAAGGAGAGGAATCCTATCCAGACTTGAGATGCACCCTTGTACTGAGCCGCTCACCATTACAGTTTACAATTGGCTCATTCATCCCCCTCCTCTCCCCTGTAACTATTCCCCAGGTCGTTGCTGCAAATGAGAACGTGTTCTCAGTCAACTTACCTGGTAAAATAACGGTAAAATAAAATTAAAATTAAAAAATTAAAGGGGAGCTGATGTCATCTCATCTAGTTCGTAGAAAAAAGCCATCCCCCTTCCCTACATCTCTCATCTCTCACTTCTGTTGTTCAGATAATGTGATCAGTCACTCTCTCCTTCTATCCCTCAAATCGCTCCATTAATGTTTTTTTTTCCTTCCCTTACCTCCGTGACTTTTATCTCTGATATTCAGGCATTTTGACTGCCTAGCGATCAAGCAATGTCATTTTCAAATAGCGGCCATTGAACATGTGAAGCTCTAATGGTGTTAAACTGTATAATGTATACCTTAGACATCACAGTATCTAGTGAAAAAGGAATGCTCCTTTTTCCCGCTGAACAACATGTGTAGCCTACTTGGATATCTAGCGATGGTTCAAAGCGATCAGCTGTTCATACGTTCTTCCATTGTGTTCTTCCATACTTCTGTAGAAACAGTTCACCATCCATTGAGAGTGGAGAGAACATTATTGGTGAGACTAAGGACTGAAGAGGCCAGCATATAAGTCCATTTCGCTGACCCCATATCTACCCAGCCATATTGAGCTTGACCCCTCTGTTGTCCACAAGCCATTCTGTAAGAGCAGACCCGTATCTAGTCTACTGACAACAGAGTAAAGCCTCCGAGCAGGAACACGGGCATTTACAAAGTCATACAGCAACCACTTCGACCTGGGGAAGAAGAGACTAAAGCTATAGCTGGATTCATCTTTAATCTTGCGACTGAGACTAGAAGAAAAATAATATCCGCACCCTTTAGATGCTCAAAGCGTTTCATGCAGCATCTTTTCAACCACATCTCTTGGAGCATCTACTGTACACACACAGTATGCCCCCTCTGATCTGCCTCCTCACTGGGTACTTACAGCGGGTAAGCAGCCTCCTCACGTCCATCCTCCTCTTACAGGCTATTTACAGAGAGAAAGGACTCTGGGAAAGGCAGATGAACTCAGAATGTCACAGGAAATTACACAGTCACTTTCAGTCCAGAGCACCTGTGGCGCATCAGCGACTGAGTTTTATGCAGATAAGGGCAGTTCATGATAAAGGTCAGAATTAGCAAGGCAGTATAGACGCCATATAGGAGTTCAATTATGAAAGCAGACTGAAATGTTAAAACGTCGTGTGTAGTCAGTACTGTACACTTATCCTCTGTCTCCATCTCCTCCTCCTCCTTCTAATTATGATAACCCCATAATCATCACTATCATCAACATCATTGTCCTCAGCATAGCAACCATTATCATAGCCATCGTCACCATCCATCCGCCATCATAATCATCACCATCGTCATCATCATTGTCACCATCGCCATCATCACCTTCATCATCATCTTCCTCCTCCTCAGCACTGTAACTCAGGTTTGCAGATGCCTGTGAGAGTCTTTACAGGCACCACCTTTGGGCCAAAAGGTGTCACTACAACAGACCAACAGAAATCACAACTGGGAAAGTGTTTTAATGCTACAGTAGGGGAGACCGGGAGCAATTGTAACATTTTCAATTTCTCCAACAGAAACAAGATAGAGTGATTAAACTCACACAGTATTGCCCATTTAGGTTCTCTCCCTGCTTGAAAAGTTACAGCCAAATATCTCACTATTTTTCTTATTACCGTCCTGAGCATTATTGTCTAAGAATTCAAACTAGCATCATTTTATGTTGGCTAAATATTGACATGATTGACATGTACCACTATTGTTCTCATGGCTTATGGGATGAAGGCAACTGTAACTGCGTTAAAATGTAATTAGCCTTGTGGTCCTGTAGAGTGTCAAAGAAGTTGTAAACAGATATCATTTGGGCACCATCAGACTATTCAGATGATGTGAGAGGAACTGAATGGCCATGTACAAACATGGGTGTTATTGTAAATATTGGTTACGTACATAAAAATGTATATATTTCTTGCCAAATCATTACATGTGTCTATGATAATATGATAATTCATAAACATTAATGTTTTTTAAAGTTAATTTAGTTGGTTTATTTGTACGTGTTACATTTGACCCCAGCTACTTTTACAATTCCCCTGGTACGAGGGCAAACGTAACGTCTGGACTTTTCAGACTAAAATCAATATTGTGATCCGATTGTCTTATATACAGACGTATAAATGGTATGAATGATTAGGAGACAGATGTAAGTTTATAATATAAAAAAATGACTGGCCTAGTTCCGGTGGTCTTTGAGCAATATATTAAAAGACAAAAACTTTTACAATTGCCCCAGGTCTACCCTAGTTTGTCAGTCAGCTAGGTAGCGGTACACTGCAGCCTCAGTTGTATTCAATGATCCTTCCTCACCCACAATGTAAATTATTACAATGTAAATTAGGCCCATCTCCCGGCCTGCTCAGTGAACCCTATGATCACTCAGATTCCAGGAGGCATCAGCTGTGTCTCATCACTAGCACGACTAGAATCAACTACATCACCGGATTCTTGCCGTAAGCTCTGGACCTTTGCATCGGATCATCGCAGCTAGCTAGCTGCTACCGAGTGGCTATAGTTGCTAACACCCTTGTCCCGAAGCTATCACCAGTTAGCCTCGAGCCAGGTGCATCTCCCAGCTAGCAAACAAAATTACTCCAGCTACGATAACTGTTTGGCCAACTGGCCTGGACCCTTTGTCGACACGGAGCCCCGCCGATCCATCACGACTGGTCTGCCGAAGGTAATTCCATCCGTTGTGCCCTCAACCAACCTTTGCCGGACGTCGGTGAAGATGCTTCTACTAGCCCCGGCCTACTAACTTTTTTTAACGCTGTGTCTCCCGCTTGCTAGCGTACTAACG
This sequence comes from Salvelinus fontinalis, assembly GCF_029448725.1. NCBI lineage: Eukaryota > Metazoa > Chordata > Actinopteri > Salmoniformes > Salmonidae > Salvelinus > Salvelinus fontinalis. Next base: position 9,259,889 of record NC_074692.1, read on the forward strand.
ACTACCTAGCGGCTTCCCTGTTTCATCTATTGCTGTTCACTGGACCCTATGATCACTTTGCTACATAGCTGATGCCTGCTGGACTGTTCATTACTCAAGGTACTCCATTTTGTATATTTTGTTTATCTGTCGGCCCCAGCCTCGAACTCAGGCCCTGTGTGTAGTTAACATCAGAAGCCTCCTCCCTAAGTTTGTTTTACTCACTGCTTTAGCACACTCTGCCAACATTGATGTCCTTGTCGTGTCTGAATCCTGGCTTAGGAAGGCCCCCAAAAATTCTGAGATTTCCATCCCCAACTACAACATTTTCCGTCAAGATAGAACTGCCAAAGGGGGAGGAGTTGCAATCTACAGCAGAGATCGCCTGCAAAGCATACTTTCCATTTCTATGCCCAAACAGTTCGAGCTTCTAATTTCAAAAATGTATCTCTCCAGAAATAAGTCTCTCACTGTTGCCACCTGATATAGACCCCCCTCAGCTCCTAACTGTGCCCCATACACCATATGTGAATTGATTGCTCCTCATCTATCTTCACTGTTCGTTCTGTTAGGTGACCTAAACTGGGATATGCTTAACACCCCAGACGTCCTACAATCTAAACTAGATGCCCTCAATCTCACACAAATTATCAAGGAACCCACCAGGTACAACCCTAAATCCGTAAACATTGGCACCCTCATAGATATTATCCTGACCAACTTGCCCTCCAAATACACCTCTGCTGTCTTCAATCAGGATCTCAGCAATCACTGCCTCATTGCCTGCATCCGCTATGGGTCCCCGGTCAAACAACCATCCCTCATCACTGTCAACCGCTCCCTAAAACACCTCTGCGAGCAGGCCTTTCTAATCAACCTGGCCCGGGTGTCCTGGAAGGATATTGACCTCATCCCGTCAGTAGAGGATGCCTGGTCGTTTTTTTAAAGTAATTTCCTCACCATCTTAAATAAGCATGCCCCTTTCAAAAAAAAATAGAACTAAGAACAGATATAGCCCTTGGTTCATTCCAGACCTGATTGCCCTCGAGCAGTAAAAAAACATCCTGTGGCGGACTGCACTAGCATTGAATAATCCCAAAACGATATGCAACTTTTCAGGGAAGTCAGGAACAAATACATGCAGTCAGTTAGGAAAGCAAAGGCTAGCTTTTTCAAACAGAAAATTGCATCCTGTAGCTCTAACTCCAAAAAGTTTTGGGACACTGTAAAGTCCATAGAGAATAAGAGCACCTCCTCCCAGCTGCCCACTGCACTGAGGCTAGGAAACACTGTCACCACCGATAAATCCACAATAATCGAGAATGATAAATCCACGATAATCGAGAATTTCCATAAGCATTTTTTTACGGCTGGCCATGCTTTCCTCCTCGCTACCCCAACCCCGGCCAACAGCTCTGCACCCCCCGCAGCTACTTGCCCAAGCCTCCCCAGCTTCTCCTTCACCCATATCCACATGGCAGATGTTCTGGAAGAGTTGCAAAACCTGGATCCGTACAAATCAGCTGGGCTAGACAATCTGGACCCTCTCTTTCTAAAATGATCTGCCGCCATTGTTAGAACCTCTATTACCAGTCTGTTCAACCTCTCTTTCATATCCTCCGAGATTCCTAAAGATTGGTATGCTGCCGCGGTCATCCCCCTCTTCAAAGGGGGTGACACTCTAGACCCAAACTGTTACAGACCTATATACATCCTGCCCTGCCTTTCTAAAGTCTTCGAAAGCCAAGTAAACAAACAAATCACTGACCATTTTGAATCCCACCGTACTTTCTTTGCTGTGCAATCCGGTTTCCGAGCTGGTCACGGGTGCACCTCAGCCACGCTGCCAAACATACCATACAACATCATAACCGCCATCGATAAAATACAGTACTGTGCAGCTGTCTTCATCGAACTGGCCAAGGCATTCGACTCTGTCAATCACGGTATTCTTATCGGCAGACTCAACAGCCTTGGTTTCTCAAATTACTGCCTCGCCTGGTTCACCAACTACTTCTCAGATAGAGTTCAGTGTGTCAAATCGGAGGGCCACTTGTCCGGACCTCTGGCAGTCTCTACGGGGGTATCACAGGTTTCAATTCTCGGGCCGACTCATTTCTCTGTCTATATCAACGATGTCTCTCTTGCTGCGGGTGATTCCTTGATCCACCTCTACGCAGACGACACCATTCTGTATACATCTGGCCCTTCTTTGGACACTGTGTTAACAAACCTCCAAACGAGCTTCAATGCCATACAACACTCCTTCCATGGCCTCCAATTTCTCTTAAACGCTAGTAAAACTAAATGCATGCTCTTCAACCGATCGCTGCCCACACCCGCCCGACTAGCATCACTACTCTGGACGGTTCTGACTTAGAATATGTGGACAACTACAAATACCTAGGTGTCTGGCTAGACTGTAAACTGTCCTTCCAGACTCATATTAAACATCTCCAATCCAAAATTAAATCTAGAATCGGCTTCCTATTTCGCAACAAAGCCTCCTTCACTCACGCTGCCAAACATACCGTCGTAAAACTGACTATCCTACCGATCCTCCACTTCGTCGATGTCATTTACAAAATAGCCTACAACACTCTACTCAGCAAACTGAATGCAGTCTATCACAGTGCCATCCGTTTTGTCACCAAAGCCCCATATACCACCCACCACTAACGACCTGTATGCTCTCGTCGGCTGGCCCTCGCTACATATTTGTCGCCAGACCCACTGGCTCCAGGTCATCTATAAGTATTTGGTAGGTAAAGCTCCGCCTTATCTCAGCTCACCGGTCACCATAACAACACCCAACCGTAGCACGTGCTCCAGCAGGTATATCTCACTGGTCATCCCCAAAGCCAACACCTCATTTGGCCGCCTTTCCTTACAGTTCTCTGCTGCCAATGACTGGAACGAATTGCAAAAATCGCTGAAGTTGGAGACTTATATCTCCCTCACTAACTTTAAGCATCAGCTATCTGAGCAGCTTACCGATCGCTACAGCTGTACACAGCCCATCTGTAAATAGCCCACCCAACTACCTACCTCATCCCCATATTGTTTTTATTTACCTTTTTTTGCTCTTTTGCACACCAGTATTTCTACTTGCACATCATCATCTGCACATCTATCACTCCAGTGTTAATTTGCTCAATTGTAATTACTTCGCTACTATGGCCTATTTATTGCCTTACCTCCTTAAGCCATTTGCATACACTGTATATAGACTTTTTCTATTGTGTTATTGACTGTACTTTGTTTATTCCATGCGTAACTCTCTGTTGTTGTTTGTGTCCCACTGCTTTGCTTTATCTTGGCCAGGTCGCAGTTGTAAATGAGAACTTGTTCTCAACAGTCCTACCTGGTTAAATAAAAGGTAAATAAAATACATTAAAAACTTAGAAGTGCAACGTGGCATTGAGACAGACACGGTGGCGTAGTAGGAAGCTTGGAATGCGGTGAGGTTGTGAGTTCAAATCCAAGTTGAGGACATGTTGAATATTAAGTACAGAGCATAGGGGTTGGTAATCTCTCCTCTAGTTGTGCTGTGATTGGCTCAGTGTTCTATCACTCCTGGTGACACTGGGTCAATGCAGAATCTACAAGGAGAGCTAGAAAGTACAAGCCCCCTTGGGTGCTGCCATAGAGTTACATTAGAAGTGCACATCCAGAAAGGCTCAAGGTCATTGGCCACAGATAAAATGACATCAAATCATGTTACTGTAGCTTGATTGGACTGATCATGTCAACATCATACTTTCCTAGCTAGACAAGCTGTCATGAATCATGTTGACAATCTGCTGGAAAATCCTTGTTGTATGAAGAGAAATTACAGATAAAATGTATCATTGCTCATAGGCCATCGGACATAAACATTACACAACAAGTTGGAAATTGCAAATTCAACAATGAGTGGTTTGGAAAGAATCAGGGGCAAACTGCAAGCGTTGCCCTGCCTTCTATTCGGTGGAGAGGGTGTGTGTGTCACGCCCTGACCATAGTAAGCTGTTTATTCTCTGTGTTGGTTGGGGCATGATAGTGACTAGGGTGGGTCATCTAGGTTTTTTGTTTGTCTATGTTGGCCTAATATGGTTCCCAATCAGAGACAGCTGTTTATCGTTGTCTCTGATTGGGGATCATATTTAGGCAGCCATTTCCGCATTTGTGTTTGTGGGATCTTGTCTATGTTTAGTTGCATAGCTTCACGTTTGGTTTGGTTGTTTGGTTGAGTGAGTGAGTTTCAGTTTATTAAAATGATGTGGAACTCTAAGCACGCTGCGCCTTGGTCTACTCTTTTCAACGAGCGTGACAGTGTGGTTCAAGTTTGGGTTTAAGGGTCTCTTTTCCAAGCTTAAATGGATAAACATTCACAAGCAACACCATGGGCCAGAAAAGGTTAAATACATTTGCCATGCTATCAATCCAGCATGATGTTTGCCACATTCAAAACCACTGGAAACTCAGAACAGGGAAATCTCAATCTTCAGTGAGTTCAAGAAAACTGCGAACTCTTAAAAAAAAACAAGCTCAGACTGGGAAAATAAACGGTCATCCAACTCGGAAATCCAAGTCGGGAACTCTGGCCTCTTTTTAGAGCTCCAACCTGAAAATCATTGACTTCATGATTCGACTTAGCTTTTTTCAGAGTTCCCAGTTGTCTTGAAAGCACCATAAATCCAGAGAATGCCAGTCTTATATGACAAAGTTTCATGACAAAATTTGCCAACAAGAAGGACCGCCTCGCAACCTTCCTGTTCAAGTTAGCTCAGCACAAAAATGTCTTGTATACTGCTGCATAAGTGCAAAAGTAATGTAATATGCCAGGGAGATATGTATACTGTAGCTAAGAAAGTACTGCTAAGTGCATGTTGTGTGTAGTAAGCTGTTAGTAGCCCATGTGCCTCACCCTAATAATTTGGTCCCTTTCCCTCTCATAACTCAGCCTACTGTTCTGACTTGGTGGTGCACATGTAGCCTGTTTTAGAGAAATGTCATCATCGAAAATTGTAAGAGCTTTCATTGTCTGCGTGAACTGTTTCGCTGCCAGACAAGGCTCCGCTGACAGCCAGGTTATCAGGAAAGACCCAAGTGCAGACTGCGTGAAGTAACAATGTTTATTGTAACACCAGGGGCAGGCAAACGACAGGTCAAGGCAAGCAGGGGTCAATAATCCAGAGTAGGAGCAAAGGTACAGGACGGCAAGCAGGCTCAGGGAGAGGCAGAGTGGTCACGCGGGCGGGTACAGGGTCAGGGCAGGCAAGGGTCAAAAACCAGGAGGACGAGAAAAAGAGAGGCTGGGAAAAGACAGGAGATGACAGGACAAACGCTGGTAAACTTGACAAACTGGCAGAGACAGACAGAAAACACAGGTATAAATACCCAGAGGGTAAGTGGGGAAGATGGGTGACACTTGGTGGGGGTGGAGACAAGCATAAGGACAGGTGAAACAGATCAGGGCGTGACACAGGTGTAATAAGGATTCACTCCACGGTGCAAAAGAAAGCTCTGCTGTTGGGGCAGCTTTATGTCGGCCCTAACAGTTTGTGGGCACCGCTTGTCACTGTTATAGTGCAAGCAATGTATTGTTTAGTGGCTTTGCTGGCATGCATAAAATATTTAGAGTTTGCCCCACCGATATTTACATGCTAAAATCGTCACTGTGTGTAACTAGTTCCACAGCCTTTACTAGGTAAGATGCCCAAATAATAATTTCTAGTTGAATGAACATGAGACAATTTGAGCAAATGCATTTTTTTAAGTTGACATCATTTTTACCTACATTTTCTCAATTTGGAGCTAAGTTTTATTTTTTTTGTGGTACCAGTTACTTAATAAATATTAGTTGAAACAACTCTATTTTGTTTTGGTGCAGTGTTTTGAACATCTTTCAACTACTTCACCAATGTTGATGAATATCTCTCTCAAGGGAAGCAATGCTTGTTTTAACTATAGCCTGTGGTGTATCAATACTTGTGTGTTTGCAGTACCCACTCTCTCCTTGTCTCTCCATTCCCTTCTGTTGCTCTCTCTCTCTCCCCCCCTCCCCCTCCCTGCCTGCATGACGTCTGTGTGTATTTCACCCTCGTTACCAGGGGCAACATGGATGGAAGGCGACAAGTGGATGTGTGTAAAGAAATAACTGGCTCAAGCTGGAGACACAAAAGAGGAATGAAAAGAGAAAAATCTGCAGGTCTCACGACTCCTCACTGAGGACACACGCACTCTCTCTCTCGCTTCTGTCTGTCTTCCCGCTATTCTGTCTCTGTCTTGTTCCCTTTGTCTTTCTCTCCTTCCCCCTCTTTCACCACACAAAGACAGACAGACACATATACAGTATGCACGAGACGCCATATTCAAGCATATAGCCTCTATGGATACAGCATGCAGTCATGGAATACATACAGTAAAGGGCTGGTTGGCATGTGCATACTGCTCTCTACTGGTTACTTTACAGTACAGTAACTTGAAGTGTAAAATGATTTTCTTGGATGGATGAGTAGTTCTCATAAACACTTGTTTCTGACACCCAGAAAGACTATCAGGTACACAGGTCTCATCATTTCTAGAATTAAGCTTGATGTATTAGCCTGGAAGTAAGCACTAGTACTCTGTCCTGAGCCAGTATGGGAAAGGTTATAGTCCAAAATAATGGGGGCTACTAAATGATCTTAGTGAAAGAGAGATTTTTCTGCTTGACAATGTTTAATGTAGTAAGTAATAGACACAGAAGAGGCTTCATTCAAATAGTGTCAGAGAGAAAAAGCACTGTTGAAATCCAAGCCTCTGTCTCCCTCATGTGGATACCTTCTATAACTGCGTCCAGCAGAAGCTGACATGACCTACAACATGAAACAGAAGGTTCAGACAAAACAGTTTGTAACATTTGTATGAAAGGGGGAAATCAGCACTCACTGAAAGTTGTATTTATATGTTGAATTCAATTGGTTGCAACCTGTCACAACTCCAAACTAAGGAGATCATGAATTTGGGGACTGTGATGACTGACTAATATTAATGCTGTGTTCGTAAGCAAGTGGGAAGTGGGAGTTTGTCACATACCACTGGGTAAAATCCACTTGAACGGCCCTCCAAATGGTAATTACTAGTGGGAAACCCGTCTAGATACATTTTCCAACCATTTTCCATCTTAAAATTTGGCATAAGTAAAGGCTTTGCTGTCTGGATAAAACAGATGGAAAAGGGGTCTTAGAGAACATCTACCAGAAAAAGCCTTAAAGGGTATCAGAAATATATCAAAACACAATAATGTTGACGTAAAGACCCCTTGTAATTCCTTTACCAAAAACCCACATACAGTATCTTTAAGATATTTTCACATTTCTCTCCCTCATGAGAGAAGATAAGGAAAGTTCACAAACATAACAAGTAATGGTAGACCTACCAATTAGTGATAGTGAATTTACTGGTATCAATTTTGTTTATGAATTATTAAAATATGCACTATGCAGAAATCGCTCCGCCATTTCCTGGTTGCTCAAATTCGAATAGTCCGCCTAATTTCAGTTTATGTGACAAAGCAAGCCAGTATAGTGTAGAGAATCATTTTACCATCTAAACCGCTGTGAAATGTATTTTCCATAACCAAAAATGTGGTTTTTTCAGTTGTTTGATGCTGCTGTACAAAACCGAAAGTAAAAGACGCACAAACTTGTAATTCCTGCAACTGAATTGGCTACAATGGGAAATCATAACAGTTGCACACCTGTTGTGCAAGTTGGGTCACTTGCTACCATCCTCCTTTCCACTGGCATACTGTTATGTTCAGCTCATAGCTGTTTTTTTTGTCTTTCTGTCGTGTGGTGGTCAAACCAAGAGTGTCAAAACACTGAGTCTGGACAACCCCTCCCTCTCTGTTTCTCTCTCTCTCTCTCTCTCTCTCTACCGCACTCTCACTCTCCAGTTAATGTCACCTCTCCCAGCTCTTACTGACATCTACCCATGAGCCCCCTCTCTTTCCATTTACTGTAACCAGCATCCTCACCCGCTGAGCACAGACCGACACCGAACGTCCATGGACTTTGAACAATAGTTGATATTTGGTCAGTCCACTCTGGCCTTGACTTTAATGTCCACAGACGGACCGGACCAAATCTGAACCTGTTATAGGCGTAAGTTTCACAATGTTGGATTGCACAGTACAGTACCATGAGTAGAGCACAGTAGACTAAAGTCAAAAACAGTATAGTACAATACAGTACAGTAAAGTTGATTATAGTACAGTAGAGAATACTAGAGTAGAGTATATTGCACTCTACTACACTGAACTTTACTCTACTGTACTGTACTCTACTGTACTCTACCCTACTCTGCTCTGCTGTATTGTACCGCACTGTACTCTACTGTAGTCTGTTGTGCTGCGCTGTCCAACCTGGTTAAAACATGAGGAGAATGACATTCATATCCATAATTATACATTTCTGTGTTGTACATTGTACCTGATGTAATTCAGTTACCTTAATTCCGTTCCGGGTGTAAATCCACTTCACTTACTGTAGTTCAATAACCAAAAGAGATTTTGCCAAACTCAATGTGACATGTCATAGCTGACACCCCATTCTTTTTGCAGGTATCTTTGAATCTTAATTCGGAGCAGATATTTAACCGTTTTTGGAAAACGTGGTCGCATAAAAACCTGAGGGAAATTTTTACCTTAATTCCTTTACCAAAGTTTGCAACTGCACAGTTCTTCCACGAAATCAGTTTTTGGAAATGTTTCAGTGTAAATTGTTGAAAGTAGTCCTTGTGCATAGAGTTGTATGGTTTGTTAAACTTTCAAATCAAAAAATGTTTTGTTTGGCATACATTTATAAGTGAAGAATGTGTAATTCTGTTAACGTGGAATTGTCCTAGACTGAAATTCAAGATTTACAAGTGGAAATATGAGGAATATTGGTCTTATACAGTATTTTTGAAAGCACACAAATGTTACTATAACCGCAGGCACGAGCTCTCTCTTTTTAAAACCATTCAGTTTACTAAACACCAGAGAAATGTCACAAAATGAATGCTGAAATGTCTTTCCTTTTTTGGCGCTGTAACAGTCAAAAGGGCTGTATTTTGAATGTTTTTGGAATCAGTAACTTAATCAACCTAATTTCATAATGTTTACAGATTCCTTGTCACCAGTCAACTAGATCCATGGAATAAGTATCTGAAAAAATATAGTGATCTATCCGGCTTGGAGCAAAGAAGTTCTGGAAATGTAATTTATTCGCTGGTGAAGGCAGTTGTGCCTGGATCCACGTTGGATATAATATATGCTTGATTTACAGCAGGATTTAACAGAGAAAGCAGTAAGGTAATGAGTTCATGTTTTCATATGTTTTTGTGCCTTGGATTAGACACCGAGTCTACTGTGCACAATTGTATAGGATAGACTATACAACGCAACACCTAACACTTTTCCTATTAATTGTTCTGGATATAATGACAACAAACGTGTAGTTTGTAATTGTAAACAATACAAGGGGTTTGAAGCAGCCTACGTGAACTTGAATTTGGTGTTCAGAAATTCAAGTACTGGAATCGGCTGTACTTTGATTTTCCAATTTGGTGCTTGAAAAGTTCTCCTGCTCCCTTATAATTACGAGTGATTTCATTTTAATCCGTTTTTGTGAGAGATGTGGCCACTTCCGTTTGTTTCCTCCCGCTTCAAATAATGTCATAATATTTGAATATCAATGCATTGGCAAGGCCTAAAAATAGCATTATTCTTAAAATGGTAATAGCCTATATTTTTTTACACTTTTTTGCATGTTTTGGGGGGGAAGGGGGGTGAGCTCGAAATCAGGCCATATATGTACTATTATATAAATTATGCAATTGTATAACATTGAGGTCCTTGAAAATGACAATGAAGTGCTTGAAAAAGTCCCTGAAAGTCCTTGAATTTGACTTGCCAATGTCTGTATGAACCTTGCTGAAATGATGTAGATTCCTGGGCCAATGATGTTGAATAGGAGGAGTTATGGTTCAGTTTGCATACATACACTTTTATTCCTCTAATTGAACCATAACATGTGGAACTGCATGAAAATACTTTTTATTTTTGTTTCAAACCATTTTAAAATGTTTATCCCAATGTCACACGTTGGCCCCATTATTTATAGAAAGACCCATGTGTATGCATGTGTGTATGCAACACATCGGGAGAAAAAAAGAAAAGAAAAATGTGTATTATTTAATGAATTTTACTGTGATAATTGCATTAACACATGTCAATAAGTACATTTATAAAAATAAATATACAGCATAAAGTCCGTTAGATGTGTAAAGTGTTTATAGTTACACTTTACACAGAAAACAATGTATATCCTAAATCTGACATCATAAAACTCAAACTCATTAGTTTGCTGAAATGACCCTTTGACCAAAAGAGGGCAGGCTTTGCGCAGAAACCACTCTAACATCCACAAATATTGAAACAGTGAGAAAATGCTCTTCTTTGGCATCTATGCTTTTCATTGGAGGGACTCTAGTATTAGTCTCTCTCAACACCCACTGTGTCTGACCACAAGAGAGCCAATGAGTCTAGCCCATAAGACGACTGGTATTGAGAATCTCATGTAAAGTATGATTGGGCATGTTTACATTGTCAAATGAGTTTTAATATCTGACTGAACAACCACAGGATTAACAGTACCTCATGCTTTCCAAGATATCAAACAGCTCTTAAAACCCTCTGCTGACAACACAACAAACACTCTCAGAGCTAAACAAGCTATTCAGCATAAGTATTTACCCATCCTGGTGTTGGCACTAAGCAGTTGTGTGTATTTGATAAAGCCCTCGAAGCCAGTGTTTGGAGGACATATTGGCACGGGTGTTGTCAGGCCCGAGACAAAGTCAAGGGCCGGTAAACCTTGCCAATATATCCTCCAAACACCGGCTTCGAGGGCATTACTGTTTTTATACAACAGGTTACCAACATTTTCAAATCATGATTTACATATTTTCAATAAAAACTTTATTTTGATTAATTGATTTATACTATGATATCCTTCCACAAGATATTGTCCCGACACAAATTTAGGGTCGCTACCCAAGCCGGCTGGTCGTTGATTCTATCGCTTCGATTGCCAGAGACGCAACCCAGTCATTCAATCTTTTTGTTCTGTTTCTATGGACGCGACCCAGTCGTTCGTTCTAAATGTTCCATTGCCATACTGGCTGGCAATGTTCTTATCCCTTGCTTAAGAGCTAGCCAACTACGGCTAACTTACAGTCACGTCAAACAGTGCAGCCAGAATAACAACAATAATTTCATTTGCATAAGCTGTTTTCTAGTGACATTTATTTGGATACATCCATAACAATGAGCTCGTGAGGCGCGATTCTGCCTGGCATAGAAAATGTGCCAACAAAACAACTAACACAATCACTTCAAACTGAACCTGGAAAGACTGCAAACTAGCTGCACTTCGTTTCATTTTACCTTTTTTCAATTGACATTTGTATATATCCATAAAAATGATGCCAGCTGATTCATGATTTCGACTGGCTGAGAAACACTGCCTGCCTGTCTGTCTGTCTGTCTCTTCCTGACTCCCTACACATTCTTTCCTAATAGGACAGTTGGAGATCGAATTTGAATATTGAAACAATGTTGCAAATGTCTGAGAGACAGACAGCAAGGTTTATACAAATCTCCGTTGTTGAAAACTAAATGTTAGTCTAAAAGAAATGTGAGGTAACGTCTATATGCTTTTTATAGTGGAGATTATAAATTGCCTGGCTGGACTGATGCGACAGTGGATTGTGCAGTCAGATGGAAAAGAGTAAATAGGCATTTTAAAGTCATAGATTTAGCCAGTGGTAACTTGTGGAATAGACACTGGCTGGAATGCGGTTGTAACCACTCAGCATTCAGGATTAGACCCACCTGTTGTATAAAATACCATGAAGGGTGACATTTCTCTCTTTTCTCTCCTTTTATAGTATAACATACAAGGTGTGTTAGCTGCAGGTGATTCACCACATCTGGTATAAAAGGAGAGCAATTGGCTGCCAGCAGAGAAAAGTCCACAGTGATGGAAAAACACAGTTAGGTAATAACAACTGGAGGCAGTGAGTTCTCAAGTATTACTAAACTAAGTTCTCTGAGCAATCTACCGTTCTTCTTGATGTCACCTCCACCTGGGAATGACAGTACCATCAACAGGAATTCTTCTACGATCCCAGTCAGAATTCCACTTTGGAAATACTATTTGTTTGTATTTACACGACCTCCAAACTACAACTACACACAGACAACTGTTCAGACAGGTTAAAACCAACCAACCACAGTTCCCATATCATCAAAACACCAGCAAGAAAACACACAAGTTACATGACAAGCGTCTACAGACAACTTCATCCTACGTCCTGACAGACCACAGACCTACAGGAATAATGCCCTGATCCACACACCTACAGGAATAACGCCCTGATCCACAGACCTACAGGAATAATGCCCTGATCCACAGACCTACAGGAATAATGCCCTGATCCACAGACCTACAGGAATAATGCCCTGATCCACAGACCTACAGGAATAATGCCCTGATCCACAGACCTACTGGAATAATGCCCTGATCCACACACCTACAGGAATAACGCCCTGATCCACACACCTACAGGAATAACGCCCTGATCCACACACCTACAGGAATAACGCCCTGATCCACACACCTACAGGAATAATGCCCTGATCCACAGACCTACAGGAATAATGCCCTGATCCACAGACCTACAGGAATAATGCCCTGATCCACAGACCTACAGGAATAATGCCCTGATCCACAGACCTACAGGAATAATGCCCTGATCCACAGACCTACAGGAATAATGCCCTGATCCACAGACCTACAGGAATAACAGAATAACATGAAAACAGTCAAAGGTTCCAGCCCTGAAATAGCTAAAAGCAGTGTCCTCCTGGCTACAGATGTCCCTGGCAGTGTCCTCCTGGCTACAGGCGTCCCTGGCAGTGTCCTCCTGTCTACAGGCGTCCCTGGCAGTGTCCTCCTGTCTACAGGCATCCCTGGCAGTGTCCTCCTGTCTACAGGTGTCCCTGGCAGTGTCCTCCTGGCTACAGGTGTTCCTGGCAGTGTCCTCCTGTCTACAGGCGTCCCTGGCAGTGTCCTCCTGGCTACAGGTGTTCCTGGCAGTGTCCTCCTGTCTACAGGTGTCCCTGGCAGTGTCCTCCTGGCTACAGGTGTCCCTGGCAGTGAGGGCCAGGTTGGCAGAGAGAGTCAATAAGTCTTTAACCCCTTTGTTATGGTAATCCTAAATAAGTTCAGGAGTAGAAATGTGCTTAACAAGTCACGTAATAAGTTGCATGGACTCTGTGTGCAATAATAGTGTTTAACAATTTTTTTAATGACTACTTCATCTATGTACACTACAAATACAATTATCTGTAAGGTCCCTCAGTCGAACAGTGAACGTCAAACTGTCACGTTCTGACCATAGTTCTTTTGTATTTTCTTTGTTTTAGTGTGGTCAGGGCGTGAGTTGGGTGGGTAATCTATGTTTTCTATTTCTGTGTTGGTTTTCTGTGTTTGGCCTGATATGGTTCTCAATCAGAGGCAGCTGTCAATCGTTGTCCCTGATTGGGAACCATATTTAGGTAGCCTGTTTTCTGTTGGGTTTTGTGGGTGGTTGTCTTCAGTCTTTGTGTGTCTGCACCAGATAGAACTGTTTCGGTTTTCACTTTGTTGTTTTTGTATTTTGAGTTGTTCACTTTCATTAAATAAGATGAACAATTACCACGCTGTGCATTGGTCCTCCGATCCTTCAAACTTCTCCTCCTCAGACGAGGAGGATGACGACAGCCGTTACACAAACACAGATTCAACCACAAAGACTAGGAAGGTTTTCCAATGCCTTGCAAAGAAGGGCACCTATTGGTAAATGGGTATTTAAAAAAAGCAGACATTGAATATACCTTTGAGCATTGTGAAGTTATGAATTACACTTTGGATGGTGTATCAATACACCCAGTCACTACAAAGATACAGGCATCCTTCCTAAGTCATTTGCCGGAGAGAAAGAAAACCCATCAGGGATTTTACTGTGAGGCCAATGCAGAATTGAATGGCTGTGATAGAAGAAAACTGAGGATGAATCAACAAGGCACTAAAGTAATACTGCAAAAAAATGTGGCCATTGCAATTCACTTCTTGTCCTGAATACAAAGTGTTATTGGATTTGCTCAAACATACAACACATTACTGAGTACCACTCTCCATATTTTCAAGCATAGCGGTTGCTGCATTATGTTATGGGTATGCTTGTAATCGTTAAGGACTGGGGAGTTTACAAGGATAAAAAAGGAATGGAATGGAGCTAGTCACAGGCAAAATCCTAGAGGAAAGCCTGGTTCAGTCTGCTTTCCACCAGACACTGGGAGATGAATTCACCTTCCAACAGGACAATAACCGAAATCACAAGTCCAAATCTACACCGGAGTTGCTTACCAAGAAGACAGTGAATGTTCCTGAGTGGTCGAGTTACAGTTTTGACATGAATCTACTTGGCAAGACCTGAAAATGGTTGTCAAGTAATGATCAACAACCAATTAGACAGAGCTTGAAGAATTTTTTTAATAATACATGGAAAACGTTCCACGATCCAGGTGTGGAAAGCGTTCCACGATCCAGGTGTGGAAAGCTGTTATAGCTGTCAAAGGTGTCTCTACAAAGTATTGACTCAGGGGTGTGAATACTTATATAAATTAGATATTTAAAAAAAATACATGTTTTCATTATGGAATATTGTGTGTAGATGGCTGTATGCCTGTTCTGGAAACATACATTTTTAGGTTGCAGAGAGGTTCTGAGAATGTTTTACTATGGTTCCCTGAAAGTTTTCCTGGGAGGTTTAATTAACATTCTGAGAAGGTTATTTGAAGGTAATAATTGTAACAGTCCTGACCTATTTATGTTAGTTTTTATGTGTTTTTGGTCAGGGCATGTGTTTTGGGTGGGCAGTCTATGTTATCTGTTTCTATGTTGGTTTCGGTTTGCCTGGTATGGCTCTTGATTAGAGGCAGGTGGTTTGCATTTTCCTCTAATCAAGAGTCATATTTAGGTAGGGCATTCTCACTGTTTGTTTGTGGGTGATTGTCTCCTGTGATGTCTTCGTGTGTTTCGATGTATTCACTTTTGGAGCTGTTTGGCTGTTCGTATGTTTCGATGTCCGTTCCTGTTCGTGAGTTTACGTTTGTCTATGTAAGTTTATGTTCAGGTTGCGTCAACGTCGTTTTGTTATTTTGTAAGTTTTGAAAGTGTTTTGTTTTGTTTAGTCTACGTCGTATTTGTAATAAAAATGGCTTATTTCCCTGACTCCGCATTTTGGTCCGAAGATCCTTCTCTCCTCACCTCATCCGAGGATGAGGAGAGCGACAGCTCTTACAGAATCACCCACCAAAATACAGAGACCAAGCGGTATGGGAAAAATCGACGGAGCAACAAGGACTTCTGGACTTGGGAGGAGATCCTGTCTGGTAGAGGACCCTGGGCGCAAACTGGAGAATATCGCTGCTCTCGTGAGAAGAGTGAGGCAGCCACAGCCCAGGAGCGCTGGTATGAGGAGGCAGCTAGGAGACGTGGATGGAAGCCGGAGAATCAAGCTCGTAACCGGAATTATGAGGGGACTCGTCTTGCACGGAAGCCCGAAAAGCCCGTGAGTAACTCCCAAAAATTTCTTGGGGGGGGGATAAAGGGTAGTGGGCCAAGGGCAGGTAGGAGACCTGCGCCCACTTCCCAGGCTAACCGTGGAGAGCGGGAGTACGGGCAGACACCGTGTTACGCAGTAGAGCGCACGGTGTCTCCTGTACGTGTGCATAGCCCAGTGCGGGTTATTCCACCTCCCCGCACTGGTAGGGCTAGATTGGGCATTGAGCCAGGTGTCATGAGGCCGGCTCAACGTGTCTGGTCTCCAGTGCGTCTCCTCGGGCCGGCATACATGGCACCTGCCTTACGCATGGTTTCCCCGGTTCGCCTACACAGCCCGGTGCGGGTTATTCCACCTCCCCGTACTGGGCGGGCGACCGGGAGCATTCAACCAGGTAAGGTTGGGCAGGCTCAATGCTCAAGAGAGCCAGTACGCCTGCACGGTCCGGTATTTCCGGCGCCACCTCCCCGCCCCAGCCTAGTACCTACAATGCCTATATTACGCACTAGGCTACCAGTGCATTTCCAGAGCCCTGTTCCTCCTCCACGCACTCTCCCTATAGTGCGTGTATCCAGTTCGGTGCCTCCAGTTCCGGCCCCACGCACTAAGCCACCTGTGCGTCTCCCAAGTCCTGTACACACTGTCACTTCTCCCCGTACTAGTCCTGAGGTGCGTGCCCTCAGCCAGGTGCCACCAGTGCCGGTACCACGCACCAGGTATAGAGTACGCTTTGAGAGTTCAGTGTGCCCTGTCTCTGCTCCACGCACTAGTAGGAAGGTGCTTATCATTAGCCCGGTGCCTCCAGTTCCGGCACCACGCACCAGGTCTACAGTGCGCCGTATCCGGCCAGAGCCATCCGTCTCCCCAGCGCCATCTGAGCCATCCGTCTCCCCAGCGCCATCTGAGCCATCCGTCTCCCCAGCGCCATCTGAGCCATCCGTCTCCCCAGCGCCATCTGAGCCATCCGTCTGCCAGGAGCCTGCAAAGCCGCCCGTCTGCCATGAGCCTGCAAAGCCGCCCGTCTGCCATGAGCCTACAGAGCCATCCGCCAGACAGGAGCCGCTAGAGCCGTCAGCCAGACAGGAGCCGCTAGAGCCGCCCGCCAGACAGGATCTGCCAGAGCCGCCAACCAGACAGGATCTGCCAGAGCCGCCAACCAGACAGGATCTGCCAGAGCCGCCAACCAGACAGGATCTGCCAGAGCCGCCAACCAGACAGGATCTGCCAGAGCCGCCAGAGAGCCATGAGCAGCCAGAGCCGTCAGAGAGCCATGAGCAGCCAGAGCCGTCAGCGAGCCATGAGCAGCCAAGGCCGTCAGAGCGCCATGAGCAGCCAGAGCCGTCAGAGCGCCATGAGCGTCGAGAGCCGTCAGCCTGCCATGAGCGTCGAGAGCCGTCAGCCTGCCATGAGCGTCGAGAGCCGTCAGCCTGCCATGAGCATCGAGAGTCGTCAGTCAGCCATGAGCTGCCCTTCAGCCTGAAAAGGCTAGATACCCAGAACTGCCCATCAGTCCAGAGCTGTCTCTCTGTCCGGAGCTGCCTTTCAGTCCGGAGTTGCCCCTCTATCCTAATCTCCCTCTCTATCTTCATCTATCTCTATATTCTTATCTATCCCTATATCTTGATTTATCTCTCTGTCCCGGTGTTATCCTTATTAAATATATTATTAAGAGAATTGTGTGGGGGAAAAAAGAGGGTGGACATTCTTGAAGGGAGGGGGCTAGGATGGATTATGGTGGGGTGGGAACCGCGCCCGGAGCCTGAACCACCACCGTGGTCAACTGCCCACCCGGACCCTCCCCTGGACTTTGTGCTGGTGCGCCCGGCGTTCGCACCTTGGGGGGGGGTACTGTAACAGTCCTGACCTATTTATGTTAGTTTTTATGTGTTTTTGGTCAGGGCATGTGTTTTGGGTGGGCAGTCTATGTTATCTGTTTCTATGTTGGTTTCGGTTTGCCTGGTATGGCTCTTGATTAGAGGCAGGTGGTTTGCATTTTCCTCTAATCAAGAGTCATATTTAGGTAGGGCATTCTCACTGTTTGTTTGTGGGTGATTGTCTCCTGTGATGTCTTCGTGTGTTTCGATGTATTCACTTTTGGAGCTGTTTGGCTGTTCGTATGTTTCGATGTCCGTTCCTGTTCGTGAGTTTACGTTTGTCTATGTAAGTTTATGTTCAGGTTGCGTCAACGTCGTTTTGTTATTTTGTAAGTTTTGAAAGTGTTTTGTTTTGTTTAGTCTACGTCGTATTTGTAATAAAAATGGCTTATTTCCCTGACTCCGCATTTTGGTCCGAAGATCCTTCTCTCCTCACCTCATCCGAGGATGAGGAGAGCGACAGCTCTTACAATAATACTGAACAAAAATAGAAACTCAACATGCAACAAAGATTTATCTGAGTTACAGTTCATATAAGGAAATCAGTCAATTGAAATAAATTAAATAGGCCCTAATCTATGGATTTCACATGACTGGGAATAAAGAATTTGCACCTGTTGGTCACAGATACCTTTAAAAAAGGTAGGGGCGTGGATCAGAAAACCAGTCAGTATCTGGTGTGACCACCATTTGCCTCATGCAGCGCGACACGTCATTCACATAGAGTTGATCAGGCTGTTGATTGTGGCCTGTGGAATCTTGTCCCACTCCCCTTCAATGCCATTGCTGGATATTGGCGAGAACTGGAAGACGCTGTCATACACATTGATCAAGAGCATCCCAAATATGCTCAATGGGTGACATGTCTGGTGAGTATGCAGGCCATGGAAGAACTGGGACATGTTTAGCTTCCAGGAATTGTGTACAGATCCTTGCGACACGGGGCCGTGCATTATCATGTTGAAACATGAGACGATGGCACTGGATGAATGCCACGACAATGGGCCTCAGGATCTCGCCACGGTATCTCTGTGCATTTGATCAAATGCAATTGTGTTCATTGTCCGTAGCCTATGCCTGCCCATACCAATACCCCACAGTCACCATGGGGCACTCTACTCACACCGTTGACATCAGCAAACCAATCGCCCACACGGCACCATACACGCTGCCATTTGCCTGGAACTGTTGAAACCCGGGATTCATCCGTGAAGGGCACACTTCTACAGCGTGCCAGTCTGTGGTTGTGAGGCCAGTTGGACATACTGCCAAATTATTTAAAACGACGCTGGAGGTGGCTTATGGTTGAGAAATTAACCTTAAATTCGAATGCAACAGCTCTGGTGGACATTCCCGCAGTCAGCATGCCAATTGCACGCTCCCTCAAAATGTGAGAAATCTGTGGCATTTTGATTGGTTACACAATTGCATATTTTAGAGTGGCTGTTTATTGTCCCCAGCACGAGGAGCACCTGTGTAATGATCATGCTGTTTAATCCGCTTCTTGATATGCCACACCTGTCAGGTGGATGGATTAACCTGGCAAAGGAGAAATGCTCACTAAGAGGGATGTGAACTAATTTGTACACAAAATTTGAGAGAAAGAAGCTTTTTGTGCGTATGGAAAATGTCTGGGATCTTTTATTTCAGCTCATGAAACATGGGACCAACACTTTACATGTTGACGCATCGGTACGTGAATGAAGGTAAATTAATGTAAAGAATCCCCATTAAAACCTGTCAGTTTTCAGCATCGTATGTGTCTCAATCATCCATGACTGCTTATGTTATTGTTCAGTGTAAATACCGTTCTGAGAACATGTTTCAATAAGAGTTTTAATTACACTGCTAGCTTAGTTTGGAACTCCAAGCACAGACAGGACACAGATTTCTTTTGTTGCTTTTATTTTATTTTTTAAATATTTTGTGGCATGTCGTCAGTGAGATGTTTGTCTATTCAAACAGAACCAATTTAAAAGGAAAAAATAACTCATTAAGTTCAGGTGTGGCCAATTAGTTAGTACGGCTGACACACCAGAACACACATAACAAGATAGAGGATAGAGAGTTTTGTTGAAGCTGAGAACAGAATGTATATATTTTTAAACAACATTCTGAGAACGTTCTTTCAACGTTACTGTCAACAGCGCCTCTTCAACCTCAGGAGGCTAAAGAAATTTGGCTTGTCACCGAGAACACTCACAAACTTTAACAGAGAGAGAGCATCCTGTCGGGCTGTATCACCGCCTGGTACAGCAACTGCTCCGCCCACAACCGTAAGGCTCTCCAAAGGGTGGTGCGGTCTACACAACACATCACTGGGGGCAAACTACCTGCCCCCCAGGACACCTACACCAACCGGTGTCACAGGAAGGCCAAAAAGATCATCAAGGACAACAACCACCCGAGCCACTGCCTGTTCACCCAGCTATCATCCAGAAGGCGATGTCAGTACAGGTGCATCAAAGCTGGGACCGAGAGACTGAAAAACAGCTTCTATCTCAAGGCCATCAGACTGTTAAACAGCCATCACTAACATTGAGTGGCTGCTGCTAACATACTGACTCAAATCTCTAGCCAACTTAATAATGAAAAATTTGATGTAATAAATGTATCACTAGTCACTTTAAACAATGTCAATTTATATAATGTTTACATACCCTAATCATACATACTAATCTCATATGTATATACTGTACTCTATACCATCTACTGCATCTTGCCTATGCCGCACGGCCATCACTCATCCATATATTTATATGTACATATTCATTCCTTTGCACTTGTGTGTATAAGGTAGTTGTTGTGAAACTGTTAGATTACTTGTTAGATATTACTGCACGGTGGAAACTAGAAGCACAAGCATTTCGCTACACTCGCATTAACATCTGCTAACCATCTGTATGTGACCAATAAAAGTTGATTTGATTTGTCTTTTTTTTATAGAAAATTGTTTTTACATGTACACTTCTGTTCAAAAGTTTGGAGTCACTTAGAAATGTCCTTGTTTTTGAAAGATATGTTTTTTAAGTCCATTAAAATAACATCAAATTGATCAGAAGTACAGTGTAATGGCTGATTTTTTATGGAATATCTACATAGGTGTACAGAGACCCATTATCAGCAACCATCACTCCTGTGTTTCAATGGCACGTTGTGTTAACTAATCCAAGTTTATCAATTTAAAAGGCTAATTGATCATTAGAAAATGCACAGCCCCGTTGTCCTGATTAAAGACGCAATAAAACTGGCCTTCTTTAGACTAGTTGAGTATCTGGAGCATCAGCATTTGTGAGTTTGATTACAGGCTCAAAATGGCTAGAAACAAAGAACTTTATTCTGAAATAACCATAGGACAACCACTCTCTAATCAAGCTCTACGTGTCACGATGTGTGGAGGATTGACGACCAAAATGAAGCATTAGGAAAATAAGCCATCTTCCTTTTTATTATGAATGGCTGGCTGACGGATCTGGCTGCTCATGGCTGGCTGACGGATCTGGCTGCTCATGGCTGGCTGACGGATCTGGCTGCACATGGCTGGCTGGCGGATCTGGCTGGACATGGCTGGCTGGCGGATCTGGCTGCACATGGCTGGCTGGCGGATCTGGCTGCACATGGCTGGCTGGCGGATCTGGCTGCACATGGCTGGCTGGCGGATCTGGCAGATCCTGTCTGGTTGGCGGCTCTGACAGATCCTGTCTGACGAATGGCTCTAGCGGCTCCTGACTGACGAACGGCTCTGACAGCTTGGGACAGACGGGCGGCTCAGATGGCGCTGGGTAGACGGATGGCTCAGATGGCGCTGGGTAGACGGATGGCTCAGATGGCGCTGGGTAGACGGATGGCTCAGATGGCGCTGGGTAGACGGATGGCTCAGATGGCGCTGGGTAGACGGATGGCTCAGATGGCGCTTGGCAGACGGGCAGTTCAGGCATCGCTGTGCAGACGGCAGACTCTGGCCGGCTGAGGCGCACTGTAGGCCTGGTGCGTGGTGCCGGAACTGGTGGTACCGGGCTGGGGACACGCATCTCAGGGCTAGTGCGGGGAGAAGGAACAGGGCATACTGGACCCTGGGAGCGCACATTAGGCCTAGTGCGTGGTGGTAAAGGGCTGGAGACACGCACCATAGGGCTAGTGCGTGGAGGAGGCACTGGTTGTACTGGGCTGGGGACTGTCACAGGAGAGTTAGTACGTGGGGCTAATACAGGAGGTGCAGGACTAGGGAGGCGTACAGGAGGCCTGGTTCGTGGGACTGTCATTCCCAGACAGTTAGCACGCACATCAGGACGAGCATGGAGAGCTGACTCAGGTAACATCACATCCCGCACACACTCTGTCGGGTGGATCTTGTGCCTCACGCACCAACACAGCAGCTCCCTCATTTCACACCCCCTTTACCATATAACCACCCAAAACCGACAAAACACAAACATTTCCCATGTCACACCCTGACCTAACTAAAATAATAAAGAAAACAAATAATACTAAGGCCAGGGCGTGACACTACGGAACATACAGTACCAGTCAAATGTTTGGACACACCTACTCATTCAAGGGTTTTTCTTTATTGTTACTATTTTCTACATTGTAGAATAATAGTGAAGACATCAAAACTATGAAATAAAATATGGAATCATGAAGTTACCAAAAAAGTGTTAAACAAATCAAAATAGATTTTAGATTCAAAGTAGAACTTTGCACACGCTTGGCATTCTCTCAACCAGCTTCACCTGGAATGCTTTTCCAACAGTCTTGAAGGAGTTTCCACATATGTTAAGCACTTGTTGGCTGCTTCTCCTTCACTCTGCAGTCCAACTCATCTCAAACCCTCTCAATTGGGATGAGGACCAGAGATACTGGAGGCCAGGTCATCTGATGCAGCAGTCCATCACTCTCCTTCTTGGTCAAATGGCCCTTACACAGCCTGGGGGTGTGTTGTGTCATTGTCCTGTTGAAAAACAAATGATAATCCTACTACGAGCAAACCAGATGGGATCGTGTATCGCTGCAGAATGCTGTGGTAGCCATGCTGGTTAAGTGTGCCTTGAATTCTGAATAAATCACTGACAGTGTCACCAGCAAAGCACCCCCACACCAAATGTCAGACCAAAGGACAGATTTTAACTGATCCATTGATTGTGTTTTTTGACCCAAGCAAGTCTCTTATTATTGGTGTCCTTTAGTAGTGGTTTCTTTGCAGCAATTCGACCAGGAAGGCCTGATTCACGCAGTCCCCTCTGAACAGTTGATGTTGAAATGTGTCTGTTACTTGAATTCTTTGAAGCATTTACTTGGGCTGCAATCTGAGGTGCAGTTAACTAAAATGAACTTATCCTCTGCAGCAGAGGTAACTCTGGGTCTTCCTTTCCTGTGGCGGTCCTCATGAGAGCCAGTTTCATCATAGCTCTTGAAGGTTTTTGCGACTGCACTTGAAGAAACTTTCAAAGTTCTTGAAATGTTCTGTATTGAGTGACCTTCATGTCTTAAAGTAATGATGGACTGTCATTTCTCTTCACATATTTGAGCTGTTCTTGCCATTATATGGACTTTGTCTTTTACCAATAGGGCTATCTTCTGTATACCACCCCTCCCTTGTCACAACACAACTGATTGGCTCAAACGCAATAAGAAGGAAAGAAATTCCACCAAATTACTTTTAACAAGGCACACCAATTAATTGAAATGCATCCCAGGTGACTGCCTCATGAAGCTGGTTGAGAGAATGCCAAGAATGTGCAAAGCTGTCATCAAGGCAAAGGGTGGCTAATTTGAAGAATCTAAAATCTTAAATATATTTTGATTTTTGTTTCACAATTGTTTTGGTTACTACATGATTCCATGTGTTATTTCATAGTTGTGATGTCTTCTCTATTATTCTACAATGTAAAAAATAGTCAAAATAAAGAAAATCCCTTGAATGAGTAGTTGTGTCCAAACTTTTGACTGGTACTGTATGTGCTAGCTGTGTTTTGTCGATTGCTGTCAACACCATTTCACAAGGTCAAATTCTGGGTATATGTATAGTACAGTGCATTCGGAAAGTATTCAGACCAATTGACTTTTTCCATATTTTGTTTCATTACAGTCTTACTCTAAAATTGATTAAATCTTTTTTTCCCTCATCAATCTA
Organism: Salvelinus fontinalis; assembly: GCF_029448725.1. NCBI lineage: Eukaryota > Metazoa > Chordata > Actinopteri > Salmoniformes > Salmonidae > Salvelinus > Salvelinus fontinalis. Next base: position 9,283,556 of record NC_074692.1, read on the forward strand.
CACACAATACCTCATCATGACAAAACAAAAACATTTTTTTTTGTGCAAATATCAAATTTACATTATTATTCAGACCCTTCACTCAGTACTTTGTTGAAGACCTTTTGGCAGTGTTTACAGCCTTGCTTCTTCTTGGGTATGTATGATGCTACAAGAAAGTTACAACTGTTTTTGGGGAGTTTCTCCCATTCTTCTCTGCAGATCCTCTCAAGCTCTGTCAGGTTGGATGGGGAGCGTTGCTGCAAAGCTATTTTCAGGTCTCTCCGGAGATGTTTGATCTGGTTACAGTCCGGGCTCTGGCTGGGCCACTCAAGGACATTCAGAGACTTGTCCCGAAGCCACTTCTGCGTTGTCTTGGCTGTGTGCTTAAGGTCTTTGTCCTGTTGGAAAGTGAACCTTCGCCCTAGTCTGAAGTCCTGAGCACTCCGAAGCAGGTTTTCATCAAGGATCTCTCTGTACTTTTCTCCGATCATCTTTCCCTCGATCAAAAATAAAACTTAATTTGTCACATGCGCCGAATACAACAAGTGTAGACCTTACCGTTAAATGCTTACTTACAAGCCCATAACAAACAGTGCAGTTCAAGAAGAGTTAAGAAAATATTTACCAAACAAACTAAAGTAAAACATTGTAAAAAGTAACACAATAACGAGGCTATATACAGGGGGTACCGGTACCGAGTCAGTGTGCGGGGGTACAGGTTAGAGGTAATTTGTATATGTAGGATGGGGTGAAGTGACTATGCATAGATAATAAATAGCAAGTAGCAGCAGTGTACAAAACAAATGGAGGAGGGGTCAATGTAATAGTCCAGTGGTGTCACGTTCCTGACCTGTTTTCCTTGTTTTTGTCTTTGTTTAGTATGGTCAGGGCGTGAGTTGGGGTGGGCATTCTATGTTATGTGTTTCTATGTTTAGGTTCATTGTCTATTAGCCTGATATGGTTCTCAATCAGGGGCAGGTGTTTTACGTTTCCTCTGATTGAGAACCATATTAAGGTAGGTTGTTCACACTGTTTGTTTGTGGGTGATTGTTCCTGTGTCTGTGTATGTCGCACCACACGGGACTGTTTCGTTTTCGTTCGTGTATGTGTTCGTTCCTGTTAGTGCGTTATGTTCTCTAGTTCAGGTTTGTTCACATCGTTTATTGTTTTGTAGTTTGAAGTGTTCTTCGTGTTCGTCTTGTTTAAAATAAATCTATCATGTATTCATCACCCGCTGCATGTAGGTCCGATCCTTGCTCCTCCTCGTCTGAGGAGGAGAACGACTTAGACGAACGTTACAAGTGGCCATTTGATTAATTGTTCAGCATTCTTATGGCTTGGGGGTAGAAGCTGTTAAAGAGCCTTTTGGTCCTAGACTTGGCGCTCCGGTACTGCTCGCCGTGCGGTAGCAGAGAAAACAGTCAATGGCTTGGGTGACTGGAGTCTCTGACAATTTTATGGGCTTTCCTCTGACACCGACAATTATATAAGTCCTGGATTGCAGGAAGCTTGACCCCAGTGATGTACTGGGCCGATCCTGGCTAGTCTCCCAGACCCTGCCACTGAAAAACATCCCCATAGCATGATGCTGCCACCACCATAGGGATGGTGCCAGGTTTCCTTCAGATGTAAAGCTTGGCATTCAGGCCAAAGAGTTCAATTTTAGTTTCATCAGACCTGAGAATCTTGTTTCTCATGGTCTGAGAGTCCTTTAGGTGTATTTTGGCAAACTCCAAGCAGGCTATCGTTTGCCTTCCATCTGGCCACTCTTCCATAAAGGCCTAATTGGTGGAGTTATGCAGAGATGGTTGTCCTTCTGGAACATACTCCCATCTCCACAGAGGATCTCTGGAGCTCTGTCAGAGTGACCATCGGGTTCTTGATCACCTCCCTGACCAAGGCCCTTCTCCCCTGATTGCTTAGTTTGGCCAGGCGGCCTGCTCTAGGAAGAGTCTTGGTGGTTCCAAACTTTTTCCATTTAAGAATGATGGAGGCCAATGTGTTCTTGGGGACCGTCAATGCAGCAGAAATATTTTGGTACCCTTTCCCAGATCTGTGCCTCGACACAATCCTGTCTCAGAGCGCTATGGACAATTCATCCGACCTCATGGCTTGGTTTTTGCTCTGACATGCACTGTCAACTGTGGGACCTTATAAAGATAGGTGTGTGCATTTCCAAATCATGCCCAATCAATTAAATTGATCACAGGTGGACTCCAATCAAGTTGCAGAATCATCTCAAGGATGATCCATGGAAACAGGATGCACCTGAGCTAAATTTCGAGTCTCATAGCAAAGGGTTTGAATACTTATGTAAATGACGTATTTCTGTTTTTTTTTGCTAACATTTCTAAAAACCTGTTTTCGCTTTGTCATTCATGGGTATTGTCTGTAGATTGACAATAATACATGTTTTTGAATCCATTTTAGAATAACGCTGTAACGTAACAAAATGTGGAAAAATGTAATGGGTCTGAATACTTTCCGAATGCACTGTACATGTTCTTCGCGAATAAAGGTGATTCGGATTCCAATTTTGATTCTGATTCTTTATTCAGTTCTATCTATGCAACTTTGTTGCCGCAGGCCTCATTCCATTCAAAAAGCATAGCAAACTACCCCATTCAAGGAAACCATAACATTCCGTTTCAGTACCAACTGACTTTACAACACTTCCTGAATACAGCAAGGTGTTTAAAGTGGCTTTGGCAGAGGCATCAAGCACCACAACACTGGAGTGTGTAATATAACAGCCATTAAATGTCTCATAAAACAGTGAATGAGTGTTTCAAAGCCAGGGTTGTTCTATTCTACACTAGGTCCTCCAATAGTCATTCTATTCCTCTCTGCCACCAGAGTCCCATCAGGCTGAATGACAGACGTTTTCTGTGCCTCTCTCTGTCTTTCTAAGGTGTTTATTTTAGAGAAACACTGTGCTGTGATGGTCTGGACAGAGTATATTAGCTGTTATTTATCGCCCCTCTCTCTGGCACAAAGACAGCCATGATTAAAAGAAATTCAGAGGGAGGGAAGGAGGGGGGTGAAGAGAGGGAAGGAGGGAGGTGGGAAAGGCAGGGAGGATGGGAGAGGGAGCTTGCCAAGACAGAAAGAGAGCTGGCTTAACTGATGTGAAGTGGCAGTAAATGAAAGCGGATGAATAGAAATGACCCGTGGAGGAAGGAGAAGGGGAAGGGGAGGGGAGAGCGAGAGAAAAGGTAGGGGGTGGTATAAAAATAGCCCATAGACCCTAGTGGTAAACAGTGAACATCACAGTTACTCCATCCCCAGTCAGCTGTTATGTGTTTATGTGGAAGGTCAAGATGCTGCAGGGGCTAAAGAGCCCCTCCAGAGAGCATCGCTGCCCCTACTTAGACATAATTCCTGTCCTAGAGCAGAAATGCTCATTTAGGTTCCACCTCCAAAGAATTAGGTAGTGGTGATTTTCAGATTGAGTGGAGAAACAGCAACAAATAGAGAGCTGACAGCTAACCTTATCTTGCTAACCTTATCTTGCTAACCTTATCTTGCTAACCTTATCTAGCTAACCTTATCTTGCTAACCTTATCTTGCTAACTTTATCTTGCTAACCTTATCTAGCTAACCTTATCTTGCTAACCTTATCTAGCTAACCTTATCTTGCTAACCTTATCTTGCTAACTTTATCTTGCTAACCTTATCTAGCTAACCTTATCTTGCTAACCTTATCTTGCTAACTTTATCTTGCTAACCTTATCTAGCTAGCTAATGTTGTGTTGTTGCTGGGTTTTTTTTACTACACCGTTTTCAAAACATTAGCCAGCTCGCTAGGCTATGGCTGGTTCTGGAGCTGGATTTGTCATAAGCATTTAGGGAAAACTTAGGCTCAGATGGATAGGGGACACCAGTATCTTTGACATCGCCATCTATTGTTATCGCCAAAGCTTGAGCATCTTCCATAAATTGCGGCCGCGAATCTGAGATAGAAATAGAAAAAATAAGATGAAGCTACGGTAATATGGATAACTATTGAATGGTTTGCACTAGAGCTGCGTTTCTCTACACTGTAATGGACATGGTGCAACCTTTCAGCAGGCTGGCAGGCTATTCGGCTGCAGTAGAGCAAAATCCTGTGCACAGCGGAAGTGAAATGATTGGTTACAATGACTTTGCTCATGATGCACGCCGCAAATGATATGTAACAACACTGCGCATCGGACACGAAACGTCCAATACAAATGTAACAGCACAACAAAATAGATAAACAAATTCCTTGAATTTTCTTCTGCAAGTGCTTTTTCAATATAGGATAGACACTTGTGGTTTATAGCTGCACCAATCAAGCAGTGGAGCGTGTAGTGAAGCAAAACTTTTGTGGTCAAAACCTCTCATCTTGAGGCGACGGAGGGAGATGCACTCATATCACGCAATTATTATAACATTTATAAAATGGTCAGATATTGTTTATAAAGACTAGCTGAAAAATAAATTAATTATTAAACAGATTATGATAATTTTCTCGTAAAAAAAAAGGGGAGCTTTGAAAAGCATGTTTGCATCACCTATTTTAATGTGCTCCATGGCTCAGTCGCCCAAGTGGACATCGATGTTTGACTCAGCTCAGTTGCGACTCGCGAAGAAGAACTTTGCAGGTGTTTCTGATTAATTAACAATGCCATGCTGGTGGGTGGTAACATTCAAATAAAACCCAGCCCTGAAAAGATACGTAGCCTGAAAGGAATTTGTGTAACGGTCTAACTTTAAACCGTCCCCTCGCCCCGACACGGGCGCGAACCAGGGACCTTCTGCACACATCAACAACAGTCACCCACGAAGCGTCGTTACCCATCGCTCCACAAAAGCCGCGGCCCTTGCAGAGCAAGGGGCAACACTACTAATAGGTTTCAGAGCAAGTGACGTAACTGATTGAAACGCTACTAGCGCGTACCCGCTAACTAGCTAGCCATTTCACATCCGTTACACTTGCACGTCATCTCATAGGAAAAGAAACAGATTTCTACAAAGGTCCCGCTTCAGATTTCCCCTTTCAAACCCAAATATACTACTTTTTTCAATCTTTACTAACGACATGCCACTGGCTTTGAGTAAAGCCAGTGAGTCTATGTATGCGGATGACTCAACACTATACACGTCAACTACTACAGCGACTGAAATGACTGCAACACTTAACAAAGAGCTACAGTTAGTTTCAGAATGGGTTGCAAGGAATAAGTTAGTATTAAATATATCAAACCTAAAAGCATTGTATTTGGGACAAATCATTCACTAAACTCTAAACCTCAACTAAATCTTATAATGAATAATGTGGGAATAGAGCAAGTTGAGGTGACTAAGAGTAACCCTGGATTGTAAACTGTAATGTTCAAAACATTGATACAACAGTAGCTAAGATGGGGAGAAGTCCGTCCATAATAAAGCATTGCTTTACAGAACATCCAGACCCTGTTTCCCAATATCCTATAGACCAGGGTGTCAAACTCATTTTGCTCCGCGGGCTGCATTCGTTCTTCACCGTATTTAATGAAATGTATTATATACTGAACAGAAATATGAATGTAAACACGCAACAATTTCAATCATTTTACTGAGTTACAGTTCATATAAGGAAATCAGTCAATTTAAATAAATATATTAGACCCTAATTCCATATTTCACGACTGGGCAGGGGCAAAGCCATGGTTGGGCCTGGCTCCCCATTGGGTGGGCCTATGCCCTCCCAGGCCCACCCAATCAGAAGGAGTTTTTCTCCACAAAAGGGCTTTATTACAGACAGAAATACTAGTCAGTTTCATCAGCTGTTCTGGTGGCTGGTCTAAGATGACCCACTGATGAAGAAGCCGGATGTTGAGATCCTGGGCTGGCCTGGTTACACGTGGTCTGCGATTGTGAGGCAAGCTGGACATACTGCCAAATTCTCTAAAACAACATTGGAGGTGGCTTATGGTAGAGAAATGAACATTCAATTCTCTGGCAACAGCTCTGGTGGACATTCCTGCAGTCAGCATATGCTTACTAACAGAGATGTAAACAATAAGCTTTCTGTGCATATAGAAAATGTATAGGATCATTTATTTCAGCTCATGAAACTTGGGACCAACACTTTACATGTTGCGTTTATATTTTTGTTCGGTATATATTTCCTCATTGTAAAAATGTGTAAAAAATTGTGCTTACTCAATCGCTTTTGGAATTATCAATGCTCCCTGACGGTCTAGTTTTCGTTTTGATGACTGTTAGCAAGCTGGAAAGAGTGTATAAGAGAATATAAATGTAAATCCATTATAATTTCTACACTGTTTTGATCATTTCAATGTCCATTAAGATTGTTTTTCCCTGAAAAACTCAAACCACCAGCGAGCTGGATTGAATAGGCTTGTAGTATTTATTTCAACTTTATTTTATCAGGGAGTCATACTGAGACCATGGTCTCTTTTACAGATGAGCCCTGAATTACATAAATTACAGAAAATACACAATGCAAGCAGAAAAAAAAGATGGTCATAAAAAAAAAACACATTCTCATTAATAAGGTCCTCAATCAGCTTTCTGAATTGCCCTAGAGGCACCAGAAAATCCAAATAAAAAACATTTTGAAGATTGTTCCACAAATAAGGAACAAGAAAACTAAAAGCTGATTTACCTAACTCAGTAGAGGCCAAAGGAGTTTCCAGAGTTAATCATCCCTGAGACCGGGTGTGGTAACTCATATGTCTAAAGGTTATTAATGATGTTAGGTACAGTTGGCCTTTTTGTAAAAGGTCTTTATAAATGAAAACATAGCAATGTACCAACCTACGTGACATCGAAAAAGGGCCAACCAACTTCTGGTAGAGAAAGCAGTGGTGAGTACTAAAATTGTCGCCCGTTATAAAGTGCAGTGCCCTATGATAAACTGCATCCAACGTCTTTAATGAAGTGGCAGCTGCGATCATATAGATTATGTCGCCATCGTCTAGGACCGATAGGAATGTTGACTGAATAATCTGCTTTCAACTATTTAGCCAGAGGCAGGACCTATTTCTATGGAAGAAGCCCATTTTTATTCTCATCGTCTTTATTAACTCATCAATACGCGATTTAAAAGACAGCTTTTCGTCTACCCAGATTCCCAGATTTTGAAGGCAGGGACACGATCAATATTATTATTATTACAATTTTTTATAGATTGTTTATTTAACTAGGCAAGTGAGTTAAGAACACATTCTTATTTACAATGACGGCCTACCCCGGCCAAACCCTAACCAGGACTATGCTGGGCCAATTGTGCACCACCCTAAGGGACTCCCAATCACAGCCAGTTGTGATACAGCCTGGAATCGAACCAGGGTCTGTAGTGACGCCTCTAGCACTGAGAAGCAGTGCCTTAGACCACTCGGGAGCCCTAATACGGTCAACATTCACAGTACATTATGCTTACATCAGAGATATTCTTATGCGCTCTGGAGAACAACACATACTTAGTTTAACCTACATTCAATACTAATTTCAGGTCAATAAAGTTTTTCTCTAATGCAATGAAGGCAGACTGTAGTTCAGATAGAGTCTGGTCAACAGTGGGGGCAATAGTATACACAACAGTATCATAATACAATGAAGGCAGACTGTAGTTCAGATAGAGCCTGGGCAACAGTGGGGGCAATTGTCACGTTCCTGACCTGTTTTCTGTTGTTTTGTATGTGTGTGATGGTCAGGGCGTGAGTTTTGGGTGGGCAGTCTATGTTTTCTGTTTCTATGTTGGTTTTGGGTTGCCTGGTATGGCTCTTAATTAGAGGCAGGTGTTTTGCGTTTTCCTCTAATTGAGAGTCATATTAAGGTAGGTTGTTCTCACTGTTTGTTTGTGGGTGATTGTCGCTGTGTCTGTGTTTGTTGCACCACACGGTACTGTCTCGTCTCGTTCTTTCGGTCGTTCCTGTTCATGTGTTCTTCGTTTCATGTAAGTTCGTAGTTTAGGTCTGTCTAGTTCGTTTTGTTATTTTGTAAATTAGTCAAGTGTATTTCGTGTCTGTTCTTCGTCTTGAAATAAAGTCATTATGTATTCACAACCCGCTGCGCCTTGGTCTACTAACTCACCGAAAGACAGCCGTTACAGCATTAGTATACACAACAGTATCATAATACAATGAAGGCAGACTGTAGTTCAGATAGAGTCTGGTCAACAGTGGGGACAATAGCATACAAAACAGTATCATTGGCATACAAGTGCAGGTTAAGTCGATATTGTTAATGTAAACGGTAAAAAGTATAGGACCCAGAATCGACTCTAGCGCGAAACCTTTCGGAATATCCAGGAAACCTGATTTAACACCATCAGTAGATACACATTGAGTTATATCTGTCAAGTCATTTTTAAACCAGTTACATGCAGCCTGGTCTAGGCCAACTGAGTAAAGCCTCTGAGTTAGCAGTGAGCGATCAACAGTATCGAAAGCCTTTGGTCAATGAAGAGGGCGTCACAATGTTACCTTCTATCCATACAGTTAACCACGTCATTTATAACTAGGGACGCAGCAGAGATAGTGCTATGACCTGGTCTAAAACCCAACTGATGTACATTTAGAATACATGTCAAAGATAAGAAAGATCTTAGCTGAGAATTAATCAAGGATTGTAATATTTTAGCTAGAAAAGAAAGTTTAGAAATAGGCCGATTAATTATTTAGGTCACAAGGTTCACCACCTATGTGAAGGGAGAGTAGATGGGCCGCCTTACAAACCTTGAGGATAGTAGCAGATATAATCGTCAGGTTAAAAATATGGGTTAATGATTCAGCAATCAAAAAATGAATCAAGCATATCAGCCCCAGCAAATTTTTTCTTACATCAACCTTAAGCAAGGCATCTAACACATCACAGATAGTAAATTGTTGAAATGAAGAAGATTCACTAGAAGTTGACGGGTTAACCGTCAGGTCAGCTAGAGACTGGAAGAGGGAAGAGCAGTCAATTGATTGACTGACCAGGGTCAATTAAACCACTCTCAAATAAAAAGCCTGCTGAGATGAAATGATGACTAAAAGCATCCCTTATTCTATTCTTCTCAGTTATGATGCCAGAATCAGACAGAACTTGCTTAGGCAGGGAAGAAGAGAAATGTGGACGTTTCAGTGTATTTACTGTTTTTCTAAATTTAGAAGGATCACCAGCAGAGTCAGAGATAGAGGTTAAAAAAGTACGTAATTTAGCTTTCTAAATCGAGATAGTACATATGTTTCTCAATTGTCTGAAAGATTTCCAATCCACTACAGAGTCAGTTTTCCTTTCTTTGCCCAGACCTGATTTCTCATCTGAATGAGATAGCTCAGAAGAAAACCAAGGATTAGATCTATCTTTGACTCTGAATTGTTTAAAAGGGGTGTGTTTATCTGCCAGAGGTATAAATATGGTGGACAAATGTTCGAGAGCCAACTCAGGGTCAGGAATACAGGAGATAGCGGCTAAATCAGAGTAGAACATGTCATGTAATTTAAAAAAAAAATGTCTCTTCATAATTAAACAAGGATTAGTATTTTGCTGTTTCCTATCTCCAATACATACTATTGGACAATGATCACTGAGATCATATGCAAATACAAGACAAATACTTATGGGGGTTATTAGTGAGAATTAAATCAATAAAAAATATATATATATATAATATTTCACCTTTATTTAACCAGGTAGGCAAGTTGAGAACAAGTTCTCATTTACAATTGCGACCTGGCCAAGATAAAGCAAATCAGTTCGACACATACAACAACACAGAGTTACACATGGAGTAAAACAAACATACAGTCAATATTAAAGTAGAATAAGGAGTTATAACGTTCTGGGTGTCGGGAGTGTGAAGTCAGGCGCAGGAACAACAGAGAGTTCAATATAGTGCTTTTAATGAACACACGGTAAACAACGGCCCCACGAAAACACTGGGTGAACAAACAAATGAAAAAACAGTTCAAAACAGTTCAACAGTTCAACAAACGAAAAAACAGTTCAAGACACTCTACGAACGAATACACAATACGTTCGTCTACTCCCGTACCAAGGTACACAATGATCAATCCCGCACAAAGAAACGGGCGGGCTGGCTGACTAATAAAGCCCAACTAATTACAATCACCTCAACACAGGTGTAACAAATAAACACATAAGGAGGGGGAGTAAGTCGCTCTGGATAAGAGCGTCTGCTAAATGACTTAAATGTAAATGTAAATGAAAAGAGTCAGTGGCAGCTAGTAGGCCGGCGACGACGACCACCGAGCGCCACCCGAACGGGAAGGGGAGTCACCTTCGGTCGGAGTCGTGACAGGAGTGAACGGAGTTCTTTACATCTAGCCGTGTAGGTTTTGAGATCAATTGAGTCAGATCCCCTAAAATGACCAACTCTGACGACAAAAAAAGGTGTTAAACACTCGGATATAGCACAAATAGCATCTGCCCTGACAGCAGGGGAGTGGTAAATCTCAGCATCAAATAAATGTGTATTCTGGTTTATGGACAGATCTACAACCAGGAGCTCAAATTTCTTGTGAACAGAAATATTTAAAGATTTTGACACCATGAAATCAGATTTTACATATAGTGCCATAGGAAATCATTCAGACCCCTTGACTTTTTCCACATTTTGTTACGTTACAGCCTTATTCTAAAATGTATTCAATTGTTTTTTTTCACTCATCCATCTACACACAATACCCCATAATGACAAAACAAAAATAGGTTTTTAGACATTTTCGCTAATTTATTAAAATTAGAAAACTGAAATATTACATTTACATAAGTATTTAGACCCTTTACTCAGTACTTTGTTGAAGCCCCTTTGGCAGCGATTACAGCCTCGGGTCTTCTTGGGTATGAAGCTACAGGCCTGGCACACCTGTATTTGGGGAGTTTCACCCATTCTTCTCTGCAGATCCTCTCAAGATGTGATAGGTTGGATGGGTAGTGTTGCTGCACAGCTATTTTCAGGTCTCTCTAGAGATATTCGATCAGGTTAAAGTTTGGGCTCTGGCTGGGCCACTCAAGGACATTCAGAGACTTGTCCCGAAGCCACTCCTGCATTGCCTTGGCTGTGTGCTTAGAGTCGTTGTCTTGTTGGAAGGTGAACCTTTGCCCCAGTCTGAGGTCCTGAGCGCTCTGGAGCAGGTTTTCATCAAATATCTATCTGTATTTTGCTCCGTTCATCTTTGCCTCGATCTTGACTAGTCTCCCATTCCCTGCCACTGAAAAACATCCCCACAGCATGATTCTGCCACTCTGGAGCTCTGTCAGAGTGACCATCAGGTTCTTGGTCACCTCCCTGACCAAGGCCCTTCTCCCCCGATTGCTCAGTTTGACCGGGCAGCCTGCCCTCTAGGAAGACTCTTCCCTCTAGGAAGAGTCTTGGTGGTTCCAAACTTCTTCCATTTAAGAATGATGGAGGCCACTGTGTTCTTGGTGACCTTCAATGCTGCAGAAATTTGTTGGTACCCTTCCCAAGATCTGTGCTTCGACACAATCCTGTCTCGGAGCTCTACGGACAATTCCTTCGACCTCATGGCTTGGTTTTTGCCAAGCCATTTCCACTGTCAACTGTGGGACCTTATATAGACATTTGTGTGCCAATTAATTGAATTACCACAAGTGGACTCCAATCAAGTAGTAGAAACATCTCAAGAATGGTCATTGGAAACAGGATGCACCTGAGCTCAATTTCGAGTGTCATACAAAGGGTCTGAATACTTATGTAAATACATTTATTGTATTTTATACATCAGCTGAAATGTCTAAAAACCTGTTTTCGCTTTGTTATTATGGGGTTGTGTGTGTAGATTGCTGAGGGGTCCAAAGGCACTGTATATGGCCACTCCTCCCCCTTTCTGTAATCTGTCACATCTAAATACATTATAATAATTCACTTCAATGTCTTTATCAGATACAGAACCATTTAACCATGTTTCTGAGAGAACAAGAATGTCAGGACACGAGTCCTGTACCCAAATGTCAATTGTGTAAATGTTTTAAATAAGACGTATTCAGCTCATTCCCATAAGAGCTACCAGGCATAGAGTCATCTTTTTTTTTTAAATAGTTTTACGTTTTAGACATATTTTCTTAACTCTATTTATTGAACTGCAATGTTGGTTAAGGGCGTTTAACTAAGCACTTCATGGTAAGATTGTATTCGGCACATGTGACAAATATAATATCATTTGATTTGATCTGTAGCTATTTGTTGAGTGAACTGAGACTTTGGCAAGGTCCCCAGCCAACCACGTGAGCGCAGAGCAGACTGAGCATTTGGCAGACTTCCGTCAAGTTGCTGGATGCAGGGGCCGGGGAGGGAACTGGGAGGACAGTGATGGCAGAAGTATGTCCATATTATATGTGACACCCCTGTTATAGGCAATACATAGCCTAATGTATATGTTTGTGTCATCTCTCTTTCCCCCTTTCTGAACACTATCCTCTTTCTTTCTCAATCTTTCACTCCCCCTCTATTTGGTGATGTGACGGTGCTTTGGAGTAACCTGCAGCATTATCCTTTTAAAGCTTGCTCGTTTAACGCTGAGAATGGTTAATAAGCATTTTATACAAATGTATCACTTTCCTCTTCTCTGTCTTCCTCATTCTCTCTCTCCTAATTCCTCTGTATCTTCATCACTCTGTGTCTCTTCACTTGGTCTGAACAGGTGGAAGGTGGAGGGGTTTCCCATCTCCAGGAGGGGGTTGGCACAAACAGGTGTGGCGCACAGAGACTTGGCCCAGTTAGCCTGGCACAATAAAACTGCCACAGTGGGAATAGCACAATTCACCTTTCTTCCTTCACAGCCCATCTGGACCCTTTCACCAGTTCTCCCAATGTTCCAAATACTACCCACATGCACCAGGCCAACGACTAGTCATTCAGATAGCACAGAGAACACACAAACACTTATAAATGTTGGCGACATTGTCAGAGTTGTACATTAACTAACACTCAGCAAAAAGGACCGTTTCCTCTCTCTACAGGTCAAAATGTGAAACTAAGTCCCCATAAAAAGATTGTCCCTGTTTAATATTGATAACTGTATTTGAAAATGGACAAATGAAGTTTTCTGATTGAGGAAGAGTCAGTCTCAGTAGCCAGAGGCAGTGTAATGTTCCCAGTGTGTTTCTGTGGTGGTGTTACACAATCAATCAAGAGGGTGCAAAGGATCACCAATGCAAGGAGGCAGTCTAGATGAGAACACATTGTGCAAAGAGCTAATGTGGACCTGATGAATAACTAAATAACTCAATACCACAAATTTCACAGCCGCCATCACTTCCCCCTTCGGCAGTGAAAGCAAATATTGGATCTCATATCCAGTTATTGCTTTCACAATTAAAATGGTGGCAGGGTGCAGGCGCAGTTTTCAGCTTGCCTTTGCTTTGCCAAAAGCATCAAAGCCATACTGACAGAACTGTGGGCACATTCATTGGACGCTTCATCAGAAAAGAAGATAAAAGGAAAGAACTAACGGAATGGAGTTTATTTTCACACCTTCAGCCACACTGAATAATGTAGGTGTTATTAAAAGTGCTACCCTCTCACTGTCTCTCTCTATGAGCTCATTGCTATACTAGTATGACATGGGTTCAACCCTTTCACAGGTGTTGATGAAGGTAGCACTATATCAAGCAGATCCAAAGAACCTAGGCCTAAAGTTAAATGGTACCCACAGAGAAATATACCTTCAAAACCCATACAGGTTATCCTGCAATCCACATACAGTGGGGTCCGAAATGATTGACACCCCTGATAAAAAAACTTCTGTATTTTGTGCTCAAAAAAATGTAATTTTCTACTTATACAATTGCTTAGAGAAAGAGATTTTGTTTAACAAAATTTGTTTTTTCTCAAAAAAGGTAGGGGTCAAAATTATTGACACCCCTGTTTCAATACCTTTCAATACTTCACTTTGCGAGGATAACGGCACTGAGCCTTTATCTAAAATGTTTTATGAGTTGGAGAACACATTGGGATGGATCTTAGACCATTCCTCCAACAGAATCCTTCCAGATCCTTGATATCCTTCATCTGCGCTTATTGACTGCCCTCTTCAATTCAACCAATAGGTTTTTAATGGGTTTCAAGTCTGGAGACTGAGATGGCCATTGCAAAATGGAGATTTTGTTAGGGCGGCGACATGAGCAGCTCGCCATTATATTCAAATCTCTGCTTGCAGTTGAATCTCTTTACACGGAGGAGTGAGAGAGAGAATGATGCTTGTGAATTTGCACATCCCATTACACATCACATGTAATGTAAGTGGTAACGAGTACTGGAAATCTAATGTTACTTTTGTTTCTGCAAGCGGGGCGGGAGTAAAGCCTCGTTCACATTACCCATAAGCACTCTTTCCATGACATATGCTGACCAGGTGATTTTAGGTGAAAGCTATGATCCCTTATTGATGTCACCTGTTAAATCCACTTCAATCAGTGTAGATGAAGTAGAGGAGACGGGTTAAAGAACGATATTTAAATCTTGAGACAATTGAGACATGGATTGTGTATGTGTGCCATTCAGAGGGTGAATGGGCAGGATCAAATATTGAAGTGGCTTTGAACGGGGTATGGTAGTAGATGCCAGGCGCACTGGTTTGTGTCACTGCAAGAACTGCAACGCTGCTGAGTTTTTCACACAACAGTTTCCTGTGTGTATCAAGAATGGTCCACCACCCAAAGGACATCCAGCCAACTTGACACAACTGTGGGAAGCATTGGAGTCAACATGGGCCAACATCTCTGTGGAATGCTTTCGACACCTTGTAGAGTCCATGCCCTGATGAATTGAGGCTGTTCTGAGGGCAAATTGGGGTGCAACTCAATATTAGGAAGGTGTTCCTACTGTTTTGTACACTCAGTGTATTTATCCTGTCTCAAATGAAAAAAATAATATTTTGCAATCTTCCAAAATAAATGCGATCTCTGATGAGAGTGTTACATCTTGTGTTCCAAACACTACACTTGTCCATTCAGTAGCGGGGCAAGACTCTGGGGGTGATTACGGACATCTACTGTATTTCAGATGTGGCTGGGGGGGGTGGTTATAGCATTTCCTTCACATGACCCATCAATTTAGACCAGTGTGTTGAGTAAGAGTCAGATCCTTCAACCAAAGATTGTAGATCCTTCAACCAAAGTTGCGAGAGTGCGACTCCTCATAGTATGTTGTAAAGAGTTGACTAACATTACTAAAGCCATACTCGGCCTTCTGCCATAATCAGTTTAATATCAAAATGATTAGTGTGCATGTAAACGTAATTACTACTCTAAAGTGAGTGACTCTCGTCTCGTTAGTGGGCTGAGTATGAAAATAGTAATGTAAACACCTTACTATGCTTATCTTAAATCGACGTAAGGTCAAAATCGAAGTAAGCATACGCCGATTAAAACACCTGTATTCTGAGCAATCTTTCAAATTATTAAGACATGTAAACCGATTAAATCGGCATTCCAGCTGTGTTTTTGAACTGTGCATGTGCCAGCACCGGTAGCACAAGCCTCCCTCTTATGTGCGAGTGAAGTGAGTTTGGATAAACTGAAAGTATGTATCTTATAAAGTTTTTATGTGATAACTTTCTATGTCCGAACTCAGAATCAAAAGGTTTTTGCAAAATTAACATAGTCACTGTGGTAGAACAATTATTTTGATTGTCGATTTTCTGCATTTCAGATGTGTCCATGTAAGAAATCGTTCTTCCTGCAAAGCATGTAAACATTTGAAACAAACTATTATATTAATCTAACTGTGTATGTAACCGTGCTCAGCGTAGCCTACCGAATCACATCGGTGAGAGAGCCGTTCATTTGGCGCCCTAATTTGCATAGGCTACTGATAAGCCTTGTTTTTTTGGCGATTATCTGCAGACAAATTATGAAAACATTTGATGACGATAGTGAATCATCACTGCATGAACAATAAGTAGTAGAGAACCTAGTCCAAATATGATCATTAGGGCCCTTATGGAATTCAGGCATTCAAACAGATTTTTGCATTGAAAATTAATACATTTGCCCAAGTTTATCATAAGACATGAACAGAACGTATCACTGATTCGTATTTCCTGCAACTTTCTGAAGAGGCAATGAGAATGAACCACTTTGTGCAGCTGTCAATGAAACAGTCTTCTGATAGATGGAAAGGCTTTCCAAAAACATTCTCAATGAAATGTTCACTACAACGTAGCCTATGCTTACCTGGCAGAATGATGTCATGATTATTTTCATCAATCCTGGGGGTAATTGTTTTGCAAATTTTACCATCACACGTGTGCTACAAAAACTTGCCTAAACAGCTTCTTGCTAGGTGTGCACTTGAATTAAACAATAACTAAAACCCAAAATTGAAGTTTATCCGATTTTTCCCAAAAGTGGTTTCCTGGTGTGGTTTAAGCATTGTTCTGGACATAGAACATCCACCATTTCCTGTTTGCTAAGATTTTTAGAGGTTTTTTACCTTTATTTAACTAGGCAAGTCATTTAAGAACAAATTCTTATTTTCAATGACGGCCTAGGAACAGTGAGTGCCTTGTTCAGGGGCAGAACGACATATTTTTACCTTGATCTTGCAACCTTTCGGTTACTAATCCAACACTCTAACCACTAGGCTACCTGCCGCCCCACAGTTTGTCCAATTTCAGTTGATGTGACAAAACAAGTAGTCATTGTGTAGAGATTTCTTGTACCATCGAAACCGCTGTGAAATATATTTTTCATAACCAAAATTATATTTTCAGCTGTTTGAAGCTGATGTACAAAACCGAAAGTAAAAGACGTAATAGCAAAACTTAAGAATAGAAATAGCACACATTGAACATATCTACTGCTTCTTAGACTTGCTTTCAATGAGAATGACAAATCTATAACTCTAATCTATAACTCTTCTATGTGAATTTGGTTGGGTCGACAAAAAGTTAAATATTGCAGCTTTTAAAAAGTGTGATTTTGAAAGTGAAAAAAAGAAAACCTGAAAAAAACGACTCATTTGTTAAGATAATGTGGTCTATTTTTTTTTATTTGATATAAAATACATAATTTTAACAAACATTGTAGAAAGTAAAACTGAAGATAAGACCTTAATCTCAAGACAGGTTAAATGCTAAAAAGGTTTAATGTTATCTTACTTAGAAAACAGTCCTGATCATATAGGCCTAGACAATATCCAAAACAACAATACACTAACTTCATACATTTTCAGTCATTTCAATTGTAAAGTCATGTCTTCCTACCCAATACAACAACTCATTTTTTCCAATCTGGGAAGTAAACTCTATAAAGTATTCAATAATTTCATTGTGTATTTCAGATGGAATCAATGCTTTAGAATGTACCAGAGACCACCAAATTAATGCTCCTTTGACAAATTTGAACACAGGGGGGCAAACACCCCGGAACGGGGGCGCATGGCTCGGTGCTTTTTCTATTAGGCTGGCTACTCTATGTACTTATGGAAAACACTGCACTCTACCCTTTCACTGAGACCATAAGCCTTAAAAAAGTCATATTAAAGCCCCCCATGCAGTCTTTGTTTTAAATCATCACTGTATGTCTAATAAATCAGAGTGTGAATTTATTTAATGATAAACCATTTTCAACCATTTATTTCCCCGAGCCTCCTTCGGCCCTTCAAATGCTCCGTCTTATCGTGTGGGCTCTAGGAAACAAGTGTGAAGATATTTACATACACAGCTCTGGTTGGTCTAGAGCACACCCCCTTACCCAGATGACCAGTCATTGGTCTATTATAATCAGATCAAATTATGACCTCATGTGGGCCAAAGGTTCCAGCTCAACTTAGCAGGATGAAATTCCAGGATATTTTTTTTGTTCAAACGGCTCCGATACAAAAAGCGCATCACCATAATTGTAGTACATCTCACAGTGGACATGGCCAGGCTGACCCTGTCATCCACCATCCCCCTCCTGCTGAGGGATCTCTCCTGTCCAGACTTCTCAAGGACTCTTATACACATGCAAGCTAGCACACACACACACACACACACACACAAGGGCATTCTCAAGGACTCATATACACACACATCACCCTGGTTCTCTAAGGGGTAGCGCTGAACAAGACGGTGTGAAAACCTTTGCTTCTTCCCCTGCCAGAGAAGACTGAGTGTCTTTACCAAATTAAAAGGTCATTTGAGGCACAACAACACCAGAGGAAACCCAGTAGTGCAGTGAATAACTATCAAACTAAAGATTAGACTTTCAAATCTGAAAGTCTATGTCCTATTCCTTTGACGGTGTAACGATGTGCGCTGACAGTCAGGAAGCAAGTTCAGGGAGTGAATGTTTTAATAAAATAACACAGACCATAATCCAAAACAAGAAACACGAACAGCACACAGACATGACACTGAAACAGAAACAATAACACCTGGGGAAGGAACCAAAGGAAGTGACTATATAGGAAAGGTAATCAGGGAAGTGATGGAGTCCAGGTGAGTCTGATGATGCGCAGGTGCGCGTAACAATGGTGACAGGTGTGCGCCATAATGAGCAGCCTGGTGACCTAGAGGCCGGAGAGGGAGCACACGTGACAGACGGTTGGTTGACAGTGAGTTGAATGTGGGGATTTCTTGGGAAGCCCTTCTGTACTCAGGCCCTGCCTACCTGGTTCAATTTCATTTTTTTTCTCTCTCTTTCTGCCAGTGTGTTATTTAAGAGTCACTTTGGCCTCTGAGCTCTGCTTTCATCTGTTTGGGTGAACAGGTATCATACATTTAGACATTTTCTTACTTCAAATAACAGCTACGTTTCCCTCTGCCCTCCCCTCTGCATACATTATCATTGTGTGATGGTGTCTTTTACTGTTTTATCTCATCACTAATTCAGATGACTAAACATTTCCTTCATGTTGTCAATGTTATTTTACTGCAGCAGTTATGGTGGTGCCTCCTACACAAACACTGGAATGCTTGGTTTCCCTTGTCTTCCTACTGTCTCTCCTTTCATTCCTGTCTCTCCTCTCGTTCCTCTTCCTACTGTCTCTCCTTTCATTCCTCTGTCTCCTCTCGTTCCTCTTCCTACTGTCTCTCCTTTCATTCCTCTTCCTACTGCCTCTTCTCATTCCTCTTCCTACTGTCTCTTCTCATTCCTCTTCCTACTGCCTCTTCTCATTCCTCTTCCTACTGTCTCTACTCTCATTCCTCTTCCTACTGTCTCTACTCTCATTCCTATTCCTACTGTCTCTCCTCTCATTCCTATTCCTACTGTCTCTCCTCTCATTCCTATTCCTACTCTCTCCTCTCATTCCTCTTTCTACTGCCTCTCCTCTCATTCCTCTTCCTACTGTCTCTACTCTCATTCCTCTTCCTACTGTCTCTACTCTCATACCTCTTTTCTCTACTCTCATACCTCTTTTCTCTCCTCTCATTCCTCTTCCTACTGCCTCTTCTCATTCCTCGTCCTACTGTCTCTACTCTCATACCTCTTTTCTCTCCTCTCATTCCTCTTCCTACTGCCTCTTCTCATTCCTCTTCCTACTGCCTCTTCTCATTCCTCTTCCTACTGTCTCTCCTCATTCATATTCCTACTGCCTCTCCTCTCATTCCTATTCCTACTGTCTCTCCTCTCATTCCTATTCCTACTGTCTTTCCTCTCATTCCTATTCCTACTGTCTCTCCTCTCATTCCTATTCCTACTCTCTCCTCTCATTCCTTTTCCTACTGCCTCTCCTCTCATTCCTCTTCCTACTGTCTCTACTCTCATTCCTATTCCTACTGTCTCTACTCTCATACCTCTTTTCTCTCCTCTCATTCCTCTTTCTACTGTCTCTCCTCTCATTCCTTTTCCTACTGTCTCTCCTCTCGTTCCTCTTTCTACTTTTCTATTCTCAACTACAACAAACAGAAACTCGAACAAGAGTACTTAGTTAGGATACTCTGGTATTATGATAGGGATTGGGGGCATATTACTATGCATCAATGCTAATCAATGCTTTATGAATCAATACTGTAAAAGCATCATTACTCACTGTTCTTTTAATGGATATGATAAATAGCCTAAAACAATCAATTAGGTCTACAATTGATACCAAACATTTATGAGGCTCTGTGTTCATAATGACTCAGTCAGTCAGTCCTTGGGCCTGTCTTTGTGTCTAACCCTTCACCAGACTGAACACAACATTGATAGTGTGTACTTGAAGCAGGACTGACAGTCTTGCTGGGAAAACAATGAGGGGTCTTCACAGCAGACGATAGCTATAGATCTCACCTTTTGTTGCTACGATGCCACAATCAACGTTAGGGGGAAACGCACACACATCTATCCTGGGAGCACACACACACACCAACAGGCAGGCACGCACACATGCACACACACATAAACACACACAACCTTCTCCCTACTTGGTTTGCAGCATGCTGTTGCTGAGCTCAGTCCTCCAGGGGTCGATAATAAATTACTCTCAAAGAGCCCAGCTAACTGGGAAGGTTTACACCTCACACAGTTAGCATGTTCACATAGACTGAGGAAATGTCTTCTTAGCTGCAGGTCCTCATGACGTTCCTCACAATGTGATTTTTATTGTCTCCTATATCTGTGCTCGGTTTAAGAGCAAATCCCTTATGGCAAAGTTACCGGGAATGTAAATGCATAAAATTGGCAGCTATTGTGCTATCAAAGCACAATCAACCATCTAGCTATGACACAAACACTTTCGTTCTAGTGATCTCTTCGAGGCTACGAAAGCAACAATCGAAATGGTAAAAAAGAAACCGACTAAATCCATAGGTTATCTATGACATAGAGGCACCCTTTCCTGACCTGAACTTCTCATGAACAAGACAATGTTCCCCAGAGACATCAGGAGAAAGAAAATAAGAGAAGAATGGAAGAAAAGAGAGAGCTGGCTCTTTATCCTTCTATCTCCCTCCATGGAGGAGCAGCCTGAGGAAGGTAGTGTGGCCCTTTGACCCTGTGTGTGTGTGTGCGTGCATGCGTGCGTGCGTGCTTGGGATAAAGAAAGAGCATTGGTCCCTTCAAGACAACAACAAAAAAATACAAAAATGAGGTCAAATCATGATGTCAGTGATTTCAGTTCGGAAAGTCGTAGCTCTAGGATGATGCCCGATTTTTCACCTTGGAGTTGGATGACCGTTTAAAACAATTTTCCCCAGTCTGCGCTCGTTCTGAGTTGTTTTGAATGCGGCACAAATCCTCGGGTCTCACACAATCAGCGACACCACAGCTGCTTCTGCTGACAAGATTTAGCAATCATCCCGAGGGGTTGGCGGTGGGTTAAAATCCACACAAGAGTTTCCACTCCCAGACCCAATCTCATACAACAACAAGTGACAGAAAATGGTTACCAGGAGTAACAATACAGATATACAACAGAGCATGCTGTAGAAATCTTTGAGAATCAATAGGACTTAACATACAGAATCAGGTTGTCACCTTGCTTCAGTGTTCACAGTGTAAAACGTAAACAGTGTTTCCAGGTTGATAGTATACAGATATAGCTGACGAGAGCAGAGCAAAGTGTATAAATACTGAATGTGAGTTTAACGAAAGAGATACTCTTACAAACCAAAGATGGTGTAGACCAAGTGGATTCCATACAACAGCATGTTCTAGAATCAAATCCCAAGAGTCTGTGCTTTAAAGACTCTTACCTACCTACAGTACAAGACATAATCCCTAAGTCAATATATTGGCTATCTGGGACCAAGGTAATGTGCATGTCCCAGAGTACCAGTGTTTCATTGAATGTTGTATGATTCAATATGGCAGGGGAGAGCTGGGTCGGAGATGGCCCTCCTAGCTTAGGTCAAACAGCCGGGGAAGACTCAGAGAGTAAGGTGAACTGGCTTCCCCACGAATTAGAGCACTGGAATTCAGTGTAGAGAAGAGGATCCTGCCCCAAGTCAGCCACTTAATCCAGATGGCTCAGAGAAGATGACCCTCACTGTGACTAGTTAAGACAAGAACACCATCTTCACAATTGGACAGGAACTCAGACACTTATTTCGAGATAGGATTCCACTTTAAAAGTCATTGATGTTACATTTGGCCAGAAATTTGAGTGAATGAAAATCGTGAGGTTTGGTATCTGGCCATACACAGACAGGCTGGCCCATGTGAGAAACATCTTTCAGTAACACCCTGAGATGTCAGAAAGTATCATCTCTTGAGCAGCTTGAATTCAATTCCAAATCCATGTTTCCTGAACAGAGTTTGAAAAAGACAAACAAGACAAACAAAGACTTGTATCCAGGCATCGTTGCCAGCAGCATACCACCCTGCATACCACTGCTGGTTTGCTTCTGAAGCTAAGCAGGGTTGGTCCTGGTCAGTCCCTGGATGGGAGACCAGATGCTGCTGGAAGTGGTGTTGGAGGGCCAGTAGGAGGCACTCTTTCCTCTGGTCTAAAAAATATCCCAATGCCCCAGGGCAGTGATTGGGGACACTGTCCTGTATAGGGTGCCGTCTTTCGGATGGGACGTTAAACGAGTGTCCTGACTCTCTGAGGTCATTAAAGATCCCATGGCACTTATCGTAAGAGTAGGGGTGTTAACCCCGGTGTCCTGGCTAAATTCCCAATCTGGCCCTCAAACCATCATGGTCACCTAATAATCCCCAGTTTACAATTGGCTCATTCATCCCCCTCCTCTCCCCTGTAACTATTCCCCAGGTCGTTGCTGCAAATGAGAACGTGTTCTCAGTCAACTTACCTGGTAAAATAACGGTAAAATAAAAAATAAAATAAAAATCGTTTCACCGCTGGATTTCTGTGGCTGTCTCTGCTCTGCCGGTTTGTTTTCAACACAGAGCATCAGTAAGTTTACAGCGCATTGATGGTTGGTGCCCAGGGTCCAATTACAATGGAGAAAGCTGGATTGTGTTAAATGCCACAATGTAGAGAGACAGTGCCTTCCCACATGGCATGAAGTGGTAGCTTGCTGTGGCAGAGTTAGATTCTGAGCACAACAGCTGACAGTCTACAGTATCCATTGGATAAATGAAATCTATAAATAACAAATATGGATTATGTTTAATGTCAGTTCACTGGAGAGAATAGTTAGAAAGTAAAACACAAATTGCGCTTTATTGATCTGATCTGAAATTGTTGTTTTTGGTTCGGAAAATTGTTTAGTGATGTTGTTTTCTTCACAGAGTTAATTGGACTGTTTGATCCTCTTTTGTTCCTCTGTTTCGGCATTTGGGGAAGACTCCTAGGTTTAGCTACATATATAGATCTTAATTTAATCACCCTGTTGCAGGGTAACGTTCCTGCAATGCAGGAAATGTAAACTTTTAGTGTATTTGAGGATTAAAAAGGCTTCTGAAATTTGTCATTTTAAACTTGAAATTTCAGACTAGATTTTCCCTTACAAAAAAACCTAGCAAACCCTAAAAAAAATGTTATTAATTACAATCCAAATAATAATTCACATTTCCTGTCGCTGCAAGATTATTTTCCAGCTGTAGCAAAGTGGTTCAAATTAAGATCCTACATCTGTATAGCATGGTCGGTGGTGGGGTTAGGGCCAATGGCGGCCGCTGATTGGCTGAATACCCAGGGCGCAAGGTGGTTTTAGTTGTCAACAAAGCAGTATGACAGAAATATGATGCCAAGTTTTCAAACTACCGGTAGTTTCTTTGAGAAGATATATAAATCGGTCTTTACAACAGCAGAAATACACCAATTTCACTTTTGCTGCCATCTTTTCCCATGTGCGGAAGTAAGCAGTCTGGCGTGAGAGACATATTGGGAGGGAGACTAGAGCATAGGCAGAAGTTCTGACTGAAGGCTCATTTGAGCACCCCAGGACAGTACATTTACTTTGTGCTATTATGACGTATGCTAGCAGTTCCACCTCATAGCAAATAGCTGGCAAAAAAATCCAAGCAAAGTTGGCGCGGCCTAAATGCGCCCACGGAGGCAGAGCTGTGGCTGCTGAAGGTCACTGAGAGGCAGACTTGTAAGTAACTGAACAGCTTGTTTTGAACAATATTTTTTTTACAGGAAAATGTACACATTTACCTCACTTTTATGAGCATTTAAAACATGATTCATTAATTATAATATATATATATGTTTTAGTAAATACAAATATTATTATTATTATATCTTTTTTTTTACCAATCATGTGAGGCGCCGCACCTAAAGCCCTAATTTGCGGGCTGCCGCTGGTTGCGGCAGTGGCACACACATCCATGGTGTTTGAGGAGAGTCAAAACTTGCATTTTCCTGTGTTTTATATATATTTTCACACGACGATGGAAAAATATTTGGAAATTATTGCCCTTTTAATGTTAGAGCTGATTAAAATGACCACCTGAAATTTCTGCCAGTTTTGGTGGGATGGAGTTTTGGCCTGCCTGGTGACATCACCAGGTGGTAAATTAGTTACTAGATCAAAAATAAAGAGTACCAAACCTCACTGCCAAAAACAGCTAGTTTTCAGTTTCCCCCCTCCCCACTCAGACCACTCCCACACAGTCTTAGCAAAATTCTTGCTTGAGAAATGGCTCTTTGCTAAGAAGCTTTTTTGTTTTTTTTTATAATTTAAATGGAAAATTAAGGTACTTCATTTCTCAGACTGATTTGATAGAGATAAAAAATGGCTGCATTTGACCTTAAAAACATGAATCAGTTCTGCTCCGTAGACCTAGTGTTTCTCAATAAACATACTACAGTGCTCCAAAATTGGAGCACGCATCGTTCGGTGTATGAATCCAAATCAAAGTATGCGAAATGGAGCACGTAGGGCGCTTCTCGGATGTGTACTCAGCTTGTACACATTTCGAAGCGGGCATCAATACAAGCAGAAAGTATGCACAGAAATATGTGACTTGCTCTATCATAGTCAGTCACACTGACCCCAAAACAGATGTGTAGTTGTATACAGTGCTGAAAAGATGAGAATGTTAGCTTCCTTATGAGACCAACATGATCTCTCTACTCCAAATATCAAGCGAGTTACGTGCCATTACATGCTGTGTGTCACCGAACCATGTATTAGAGAAAAACGCAGTCAAAGTTTACAGTTACTTATAAGACATTTATTAAAATAATTAATAACAACTATTTACTTAATACAAAACACAATACATGAAATCCATTGACATGAGTGTGTCACGATCGCGTTGACATGAACGAGAGGACCAAGGCGCAACATGATTTGAATACATCTTCTTTTAATAACAACGACGAAGATGAACACGACACACATATACAACACTAACGAAAACAACAAACGATCGTGAAAACTTCAAACGTAAGTGCACACACAAACTACTTACGTCGAACTATACATATACACAAACAATGACCCACAAACAGCTAAAGCCTATGGCAGCCTTAAATATGGCTCCCAATTAGAGACAACCGAAATCAGCTGTCTCTAATTGAGAACCCATTCCGGCCACCATAGACTTTCCTAGAACTACACCCAACATAGACACAGCTAGACACATACACTCAACACAAAACCATAAACTACAACAAACACCCCCTCTACCATATAATACCCCCAAAATACACACATACCCCATGTCACACCCTGCCCTTACTAAAATAATAAATAAAACAAATAATACTAAGGCCAGGGCGTGACAGAGTGCCCATGTTCTTTTTCTTTTTCGCAAATGGGTCTTCCAAATGGACAATGACCCCAAGCATACTTCCAAAGTTGTGGCAAAATGGCTTAAGGACAACAAAGTCAAGGTATTGGAGTGGCCATCACAAAGACAATCCTATTGAAAATTTGTGGGCAGAACTGAAAAAGCGTGTGCAAGCAAGGAGACCTACAAACCTGACTCAGTTACACCAGCTCTGTCAGGAGGAATGGACCAAAATTCACCCAACTTATTGTGGGAAGCTTGTGGAAGGCTACCTGAAATGTTTCACCCAAGTTAAACAATTTAAATGCAATGCTATCAAATACTAATTGAGTGTATGTAAACTTCTGACCCACTGGGAATGTGATGAAAGAGATAAAAGCTGAAATAAATAATTCTCTCTACAATTATTCTGACATTCCACATTCTTAAAATAAAGTGGTGATCCTAACTGACCTAAGACAAGGCATTTTCACTAGGATTAAATGTCAGGCATTGTGAAAAAACTGAGTTTAAATGTATTTAGCTAAGGTGTATGTAAACTTCTGACTTCAACTGTATCAAGACTTAGGAGAAGACTAAACATGATCACGCATCAAATTTTTTGTACTTGCGCCACACAGAAGACTTGGTCTCAAATGTCGGAAGCACCTGAATGTCTGCCCTCTTAAATCCAGGGATCTGTCCTGGGAGCGGCATTGCATGGACATCGAAAGTTGTTGACATAGTGGACGATTCATTGAATGTTCTCGTAGCCGCACCTTGTTCCTTGTAGAACTTTAGAGACCAGAGCTTACTCTGGCCATTTTTAGCCAGCTAGCTAACTAGTCTGTCTACTTGTGCCTCATCACACACCGGAGGTGGGACCAAGTCCTTGTTTTACAAGTCACAAGTAAGTCTCAAGTCTTAGCACTCAAGTCAAGTCCCAAGTCAAGGCAGGCAAGTCCGAGTCAAGTCTCAAGTCAAGACCGACAAGTCTCAAGTCAAGTCTCAAGTCCTAAACTAATGCCAAGAGTGTGCAAAGCTGTCATCAAAGCAAAGGGTGGCTACTTGAAGAATCTCAAATATAAAATATATTTTGATTTGTTTCACTTTTTAGTTACTACATGATTCCATGTGTTATTTCATAGTTTTGATGTTTTCACTATTATTCTACAATGTAGAAAATAGTAAAAATAAAGAAAAACCCTTGAATGAGTAGGTGTTCTAAAACTTTTGACTGGTAGTGTATATAATATGTTACAGAGGGTAGTCGAGATCCAGGAAAGTCCAAGACAGATGAGGAGGCGAAATACTGTTGATGTGCTTTACTTTAAAAGGTCAAACGTAATGAAGTACCACAGGAGTAGGCAGTACTTATCAAATGTAAAATGTATGCGTTCTCCACAAATTCTCATCCTAATAAGAATGTACTCGAGAATGCCCTTGAAGAACGCACTCGAAGCATGGAACACGGTAGTATGCATATTGAGAAACACCCCTTATCTAATCTCCATAGGATTTCAGGATCTCAGAGCCATAGAGAAAAAACCCACACGCACACGTTTATACATATGTTTGAGTGTATTTTCTTGTGTGCATGTCTACGTGTTGAAAAGAGAGATGAGATGATAAGAAAGGGAGAGGCAGAGAGAGAGTGCTGGTGTCAAGAGGAACAGAGGGGCTGAAGAGATATAGAGAGCTGACGGTTCCTATATCAAGCCTTCTGTCATGCCCTGATCTGTTTCACCTGTCTTTGTGCTTGTCTCCACCCCCCTCCAGGTGTCACCCATCTTCCCCAATATCCCCTGGGTACTTATACCTGTGTTCTCTGTTTGTCTGTTGCCAGTTTGCCTTGTTTGTCAAGTCAACCAGCGGTTTGGCTCAGCTCCTGCTTTTCCCCAGTTGCTCTTTTTCTCGCCCTCTTAGTTTTGACCCTTGCCTGTCCATACTCTGATCCCGCCTGCCTGACCACTCTGCCTGCCCCTGCCTCTTGCCTGCCGTCCTTTACTTCTGCCCCTACTCTGAATTACCTACCTCTGCCTGCCTTGACCTGTCGTTTGCCTGCCCCTGTTGCTGTAATAAACATTGTTACTTCAACACAGTCTACATTTGGGTCTTACCTGAAACGTGATACCTTCAGGTCCAACCCTATACATTTGATTTATTCTAGATATGGTCTCAGGGCAGGGAATGACATGGAGCCTTCATTCCCTTAAAAATGACCCAGTTCAGCTATATACTGTACACAAGAGACCTGGATTCAGGCCAGAGGGAAGTCACGTTTACATAATGATTCACTGCCCCTGATCCGCAGACTTATTCTACCAACCAAGGCAACTCACTCATGACAACACAATGATATTCAAGGGTCTGCCTCGTAACCAGGGTTGGGGAGTAACTAATTACATGTAATCTGATTATATATTTTTTTACTGTAACCAGCTAAAATATTGTAATTGGATTACAGATACTTTTGAAAAACTAGATTACTTTTTGGGATTACTTTAAAATTCAGAAAGGATGTTTGCAAAATACATTGTGACACCTTTCTGTTTTCTCAATAACATTCAAATCAGCATTGACAAAAAGTGCAAGTTTAAGTTTGTGCCACTTGAGCAAGTCTGACCACAAGTCAGAGACCACTATGACACACCAATGCATTTGGATCTTTTTTGCATTCTTCTAATGTGTATTGAAAGTAAACCAAAGGTAACTGAAAGTAATCAGATAACAACAACACACTGATAGCCAATACAGAAGGCTAGATGGTCAAGATAGACCATCTAACTGAAAAGTGATCAACATCGATTAGCTCTCAGTCTGTTCTGATTGTCTCTGCATTTCTGACACTGTTCATTCTATTCTCACTCTCTCTTAAGCTCCAGTCCAGCTAGTGTGTGTTCACTGTCACAAGGAACGTTGTGAGAAGTCGTAGGGTGTCCTGTTTCTGACTCCATAGAGCAAGCTAAGATTTACACCTAATTGGTAGGTACTATAGTTTAATATAATACTGGCTAGATTCTGGAAGGCTTTAAGAGCAGGTCAGATTGATGGATAGGTATACAGTGTCCTAAGCCAGGCTAAGGGAGGGAGGTGCTCGGAAATCTGAACTCAGTTGATGCTCCTCTACATGGCAAAACAGTGAAAGCACAGCATATCTTTAACATGGATGTTCTTGCCTTACCTTCTACAGAGTTGTCTATCATACCAGTCAGTATTTCCTTCCCACAGCATATCTCACTGATCCAATTATCCCTTTTTAAAGCAAGACCTCCCTGTCCTCCCCTCCTATCCCCAGAACATCCCAGAGAGAGATTCCTAATTCAATCAAGCGGAGCCCTCCATCTAATGTAGTCATGGAGAATATTTACCAAATGAAGAGAGCTGACCTTAGAGGCATATGTTTAGGGAGATGGAATCATGTCAGTCGGCACACTATCGCTTATTATTTAAATCACACTGAAGACTATGTGTCAGGTTTAAAAAAATATATACATACAGTACATTCACAAAGGTGACAAAGGTGGAGATAAGTCATGGGCATTTCCATGGTAAAAGTTCAAAGTAGTCAAAGTGCTTAGAGATGTATGGTTTGTTAAACTTTTAAATCAATGGTTCTTGTTTGGCATACGTTTTAAAGTGAAAAATCTCAGTGTAATTCCGTTACCGTCTCAGAGTCTCAGTGTAATTCCGTTACAAAGAAATTGCCCTCATGTCCGTTTACTTAAATATAAGTTAGATACAGGGATTCATTCAAGCATTCACACAACTGACAAATTCCTCCTGAATTATATAAAATCCCAGCCACAGAGATCCTATTAAATTACTAGTGGGCTAAGATATAAGGGCATTTCCATGTAAAAGGACCCATGAGCACCAACATGTGAAGTTCTTATGAGCATGTCAAATATGGTGTCAAATGAAAGGGAAGAGTCTATATTTTTGAGAAATTAAGGCATATACACAGTGCATTCGGAAAGAATTCAGACTCATTGGCTTTTTCCACATTTTGTTATGTTACAGACTTATTCTAAAATTACCTAAATATTTAATCAATCTACACACAATACCCCGTAACTACAAAACAAAAACAGAAAAAATGGAAATATCACATTTACTAAATAAGTATTCAGACGCTTTACTCAGTACTTTGTTGTGTGACAGTATAATGGCGCCAGAGGGGATGGCTGTCGTGTTATGGGTTCCTAACCAACTGACAAAGATTTTTACTTTAATGAGTCGGACGTGAAGAATATACTGCTTTGTCAAGACAAGGCCCAAATCTCCATCATAAGTGTGAAGAAAAGACAAGAGAAAAAGTGGGAGGAGGGCAGGGTGCCGGATGACTGTGTGATCACGCTCTCCATAGACGATGTGTGCAAGACCTTTAATTGGTTCTATGATTGGTTCAGATTTGGTCTGGTCCGAACCAACCACATCTAATCTTGTTTGGGGTTGAAGCTCATTAAAATAATACCCAGTGTGAAGAATAATACCCAAATATAAGATATTGCATATTTCTACCTTTGTGTACCTATTTAGGATACATCACCATGAACAGATTACACATTTCTGTATAGTACAGATCAGGAACCCATGATGAAATTATGTTAACAAAAGTCTGTTAACAGTTGAAAATCCACTTCACTTACTGTAGTTCAATAAACTAAAGAGTTTTTTTCAAAGTCAAAGTGTCATGTCATAGCTGACAACCCATTCATTCTGCAGACATCTTTGAATCTTAAATCGAAGCAAATATTTAACCGAGTTAAGAAAATGTGGTCACATTAAAACTGAGGTAGATTTAGCTGATATTCTGTTTCCAAACTTTGCATCTGCACAGTTGTTCCAGTAAATGTGTTCTTGTAAAATGTTCGGTGTAAATTGTTAAAATTAGTTCTTGTGCATAGAGTTGTATGGTTTGTTAAACTTTGTGATCAATGGTTTTAGTTTGGCATACATTTTAAAGTGAAGAATCTGATTCTAAGTGCAATTCCAGAATGGTATAATAATGGCCAGAGAAATCCAAACCAGTCTAATTGGAATGAATGACAGTAGGCATAGGTGATGAAAGTAAGACGTGATATCAAAAATTGTAGATTGATGAGGAAATTATTTTTAGAATAAGGCTGTAATGTAACAAAATGTGGAAAAAGTCAAGGGGTCTGAATACATTCCGAATGCACTGTATATGTTTAGACCATGACATTTTACAAACTAAGGTAACACCAAGTAATTTAGTCTTCTCAACTTGTTTAACAGCCACACCCTTCATTACCAGATTCAGCTGAGGTCTAAAACCTAGGGAAAGATTTGTACCAAATACAACGCTCTAAGTTTTAGACATTTTCAGGACCAGTTAATTGCTGGCCACCCATTCCAAAATGGACTAAAACTCTTTGTTAAGGGTTTCAGTGACTTCATTAGCTGTGGTTGCTGACGCGTATATTGTTGAATCAACAGCATACATGTACACACATGCTTTGTTTAATGCCAGTGATAGGTCATTGGTAAAAATAGAAACAAGTAGAGGGCCTAGAGAGCTGCCCTGCAACACACCACATTTTACATGTTTGACATTATAGAATCTTCCATTAAAGAAAACCCTCTGTTCTATTAGATAGATAGCTCTGTATCCACGACATGGCAGAGGGTGAAAAGCCATAGCACATACGTTTTCTCAACAACAGTTAATGGTCAATAATATCAAAGGCTGTAATGAAATCTAACAGTACAGGTCCCACAATCTTCTTAACAATTTCTTTCAACCAATCATCATTAATTTGTGTCAGCGCAGTACATGTTGAGTGCCCTTCTCTATAAGAGGTGGTAGGTAGCCTAGTGGTTAGAGCATTGGGCCAGTAACCGAAAGGTTGCTAGATCAAATCATAGATCAATGCTAGATCAAGGTAAAAATTTGTCATCCTGTCCCTGAACAAGGCAGTTAACCCACTGTTCCTAGGCTGTCATTGTAAATAAAAATGTGTTCTTAACTGACTTGCCTAGTAAAATAAGCATGCTAAAAGTCTGTTGTTAATTTGATTACAGAGAAATAGCGTTGCATTTGGTCACTAGAGAGACCAATAAAACTACTGAGGCTGTCAGTAGTTTCTGGCCAGCCATCTCAATTTCCACCATGTCCCTGAGGTAAACCTAACTGAACACACCAGATAGGACTAATGTACAGCGGAGTCCCTAACTGTTGATGTAACTTAGTGTGGCGCTCATCTATCTGGAGTGTTTTCTTAATGGGTCCGAAATGTGAGCCATCAAGACCTGTCTCTCCCCAGCCTC
The DNA here is from genome assembly GCF_029448725.1 of Salvelinus fontinalis. NCBI lineage: Eukaryota > Metazoa > Chordata > Actinopteri > Salmoniformes > Salmonidae > Salvelinus > Salvelinus fontinalis. Next base: position 9,315,374 of record NC_074692.1, read on the forward strand.
TCATATGAAACCCATCTTCTCCTAATGAGCTAATGGGCTGGATTTATTAGGCAATCACAGTCCTAATGACACCAAATTAACTTATGATTCATGCCCACAGAGTTGATGTATTATACACACACAAACAGTATCAATATCAATCAGTATTAACGTACAGCCAGACTTGTGATGATACAACCATAAACGCAACATGCAACAGTTTCAAAGATTTTACTGAGTTACAGTTCATAGAAGGAAATGAGTCAATTGAAAAAAATTAATTAGGCCCTAATTTATGGGTTTCACATGACTGGGCAGGGGCGCAGCCATGGGTGGGCATAGGCCCACCTACTGGGGAACCAGGCCCAGACAATCAGAATTAGTTTTCCCCACAAAAACAGCTTTATTACAGACAGAAATAATCCTTAGTACCCCCCCCCCCCTCCTCAGATGATTCTGCAGGTGAAGAAGTTGAATGTCCTGGGCTGGTGTGATTACACGTGGACTGTGGTTGTGAGGCCAGTTGGACGTATTGCCAAATTGGCTAAAATTACATTGGATTCGGCTTATGGTAGAAACATTTACATGAAATTCTCTGGCAACAGCTCTGGTGGACATTCCTGCAGTCAGCATTCCAACTGCACACTCCCTTAAAACTTGAGACATCTGTGGCATTGTCTTGTGTGACAAAACTGCACATTTTAGAGTGGCATCTTATTGTCCCCAGCACAAGGTTGCACCTGTGTAATGATCATGCTGTTTAATCAGCTTCTTGATATGCCACACCAGTCAGGTGGATGGATTATCTTGGCAAAGGAGAAATGCTTACTAACAGGGATGTAAACAAATGTGCACAACATTTTAGAGAAATAAGCTTTTAGTGTGTATGGAACACTTCTGGGATCTTTTATTTCAGCTCATGAAACATGGAACGAACACTTTACATGTTGCGTTTATATTTTTGTTCAGTATAGTAGAACCACTAACGTAACTGAGCTGATATAAAGTTACTATAGTGGCTGACTACCCTGCACCACAAAGGTACTTGCTACAAGAGAAACAATTGTTTTTCTTTAGTAAGCATAGTAGCTAATGTAGGTCTGGGCCCATGTCCACAAAATGTCTCAGAAAAGCTCATAGGGATCCTGTTAAAACCTGTTTAAAGACGAAAAGACTTCCAGCCCAGAGTAGTTTTTAGGATGATGTTAAGACACTGCAGACAAACTCTAAGCCAGGAGTATAATCAACTCACAAAAGTTTACATCAGCTGGTAATCATGACAGTTGGAGGTACCTGCAAAGATAGTGATGTCGCTCATTGACCAAGTTGCAAATTAATTACCAATCGTGATGAGGCATCGCCAGCTGTGAACATAAAAACATGGTGAATAAGACTGTACATCAAATGTTGTAAAGTTACACTCTTAACTGGTCATGAGGTCATGAGGTCTCCTAAATATCTGTCACCTAGGTGGAAGTCAGGTAGTCTAGCGGTTAGAGCATTGGGCCAGAAACCGCAAGGTTGCTGGATTTGAATACACGAGCCGTCGAGGTGAAAAAACTGTCAGTGACCACATTTTCATGCACACATTATTCCAGTATCCATGAATAAACAGAATATTCCAAATTTAAATTCATATGGGCTAAATGGAATAGTAATTGAAATATGGACACTGACTGTTGGCTTATAACCTCTCACATTTATCGTTTATCGTTCTTCTCATTCTCATCTTCTCACTTCTCTCTTATAACTCCAAGGTGGCTTAGCAGTTCAGACGTCTTTTCCGTATTGTCTTGTCGTGTCCTGTATATATATATATATTTACACCTTTTCTTCACATATCTTTTCTTTATTTTATTATCCAAGAACTCAACTACAAAAGCTTTCCTGCAAAAGCTTTCCTGCAACCCGCTTCACCAATTACATTAAGTATTATTTACCTCAATCTGAAAATCCATCGTGGAAGATAGCCAGGGGCTAATTCAGAAGCTAGCCTGATAGCTAACCAGAAGCTACTCCGATAGCTAGCCAGAAGCTAATCTGTAGCTGCCCCGAAATTAGCCGGTTTGCTAGCTAGCGTTGGTGTTTCAGCTGCCCACGTTTTGCGGTCATCAGCTATTTCTTTAGCTCGATAATCTACCGGCACTTTTGTGCAACGCGACTCGGACCGGAGCATTCCGGGACTTTTTTTCTCTCAGTTTCCCCGGATTCCAACCGCAGGCTCTGGACACTTGCACCTTGATTTCGCAGCTAGCTAGCTGCATACCGTGTGACTATTGGCTTACGTCGACCCTGGAGCAAACTCAAATCATGCTGGAGCTAGCCAGCTGAGGAGTTCCATCACCATCCGGACCCGTTTCTTTTGTTGCTGCTGCAGATACGGAACCCCCACCGGGCCTTCACGACTGACTGCCGACGTTATCTGCCCGAGGGATTTATCCAACCGGCAAATCCGTCCCGACGTTACCTGAACGCTCACCTGAGGCCCGCTAATCGTTAGCTGTCCTATCGGCTGCTATCTGAACAAAACCCCACTACACGGAACCTACCGACGGAAACGCACGAGGTATCTACAAACAGACCTCCATCCTATGCTGCTACCGATAGCCATATACCCGGCCAGCTGTCTGGATCGCCACGACCCCAATCAACCTCTACTCACTGGACCCTTACTGATCACTCGATTAAGCATGCCTCTCCTTAATGTAAATATGCCTTGTCCATTGCTGTTCTGGTTAGTGTTTATTGGCTTATTTCACTGTAGAGATTCTAGCCCTGCTCTCTATACCATATCCAACCTATCAGTTCCACCACCCACATATGCGATGACATCACCTGGTTTCAATGATGTTTCTAGAGACAAGATCTCTCTCATCATCACTCAATACCTAGGTTTACCTCCACTGTATTCACATGCTACCATACCTTTGTCTGTACATTATTCCTTTAAACTATTTTATCGCCCCCAGAAACTTCCTTTTACTCTCTGCTCTAGTAGCTCTAGGCGACCAATTCTCATAGCTTTTAGTCGTACCATTATCCTACTTCTCCTCTGTTCCTCTGGTGATGTAGAGGTGAATCCAGGCCCTGCAGTACCTGGCTCCACTCCTATTCCCCAGGCGCTCTCTTTTGATGACTTCTGTAACCGTAATAGCCTTGGCTTCATGCATGTTAACATTAGAAGCCTCCTCCCTAAGTTTGTTTTGTTCACTGCTTTAGCACACTCTACCAACCCGGATGTTTTAGCCGTGTCTGAATCCTGGCTTAGAAAGACCACCAAAAATTCAGACATTTTTATCCCCAATTACAATATTTTCAGACAAGATAGAACGGCCAAAGGGGGCGGTGTTGCAACCTACTGCAAAGACTGCCTGCAGAGTTCTGTTATACTATCCAGGTCTGTTCCCAAACAATTTGAACTTCTACTTTTAAAAATCCACCTCTCTAAAAACAAGTCTCTCACCGTTGCCGCCTGCTATAGACCACCCTCTGCCCCCAGCTGTGCTCTGGACACTATATGTGAACTGATTGCCCCCCATCTATCTTCAGAGCTCGTGCTGCTAGGCGACCTAAATTTGAACATGCTCAACACCCCAGCCACCCTACAATCTAAGCTTGATGCCCTCAATCTCACACAAATTATCAATGAACCTACCAGGTACCACCCCAATTCCGTAAACACGGGTACCCTCATAGATATCATCCTAACAAACTTGCCCTCCAAATACACCTCTGCTGTTTTCAACCAAGATCTCAGCGATCACTGCCTCATTGCCTGCATCCGTAATGGGTCAGCGGTCAAACGACCTCCACTCATCACTGTCAAACGCTCCCTGAAACACTTCAGCGAGCAGGCCTTCCTAATCGACCTGGCCGGGATATCCTGGAAGGATATTGATCTCATCCCGTCAGTAGAGGATGCCTGGTCATTTTTTTTAAATGCCTTCCTCACCATCTTGAATAAGCATGCCCCATTCAAGAAATTTAGAACCAGGAACAGATATAGCCCTTGGTTCTCTCCTGACCTGACTGCCCTTAACCATCAGAAAAACATCCTATGGCGTTCTGCATTAGCATCGAACAGCCCCCGTGATATGCAACTTTTCAGGGAAGCCAGAAACCAATATACACAGGCAGTTAGAACAGCCAAGGCTAGCTTTTTCAAGCAGAAATTTGCTTCCTGCAACACAAATTCAAAAAAGTTCTGGGACACCGTAAAGTCCATGGAGAATAAGAACACCTCCTCCCAGCTTCCAACCGCTCTGAAGATAGGAAACACTGTCACCACCGACAAATCCACTATAATTGAGAATTTCAATAAGCATTTTTCTACGGCTGGCCATGCTTTCCACCTGGCTACCCCTACCCCGGACAACAGCACTGCCCTCCCCTCTGCTACTCGCCCAAGCCTTCCCCATTTCTCTTTCTCCCAAATACAGTCAGCTGATGTTCTTAATGAGCTGCAAAATCTGGACCCTTACAAATCAGCCGGGCTAGATAATCTGGACCCTTTCTTTCTAAAACTATCTGCTGAAATTGTTGCCACCCCTATTACTAGCCTCTTCAACCTCTCTTTCGTGTCGTCTGAGATCCCCAAAGATTGGAAAGCAGCTGCGGTTATCCCCCTCTTCAAAGGGGGGGACACCCTTGACCCTAACTGCTACAGACCTATATCTATCCTACCCTGCCTTTCTAAGGTCTTCGAAAGCCAAGTCAACAAACAGATTACCGACCATTTCGAATCACACCACACCTTCTCCGCTATGCAATCTGGTTTCAGAGCTGGTCATGGGTGCACCTCAGCCACGCTCAAGGTCATAAACGATATCGTAACCGCCATCGATAGGAAACAATACTGTGCAGCCGTATTCATTGACCTGGCCAAGGCTTTTGACTCTGTCAATCACCACATCCTCATTGGCAGACTCGACAGCCTTGGTTTCTCTAATGATTGCCTCGCCTGGTTCACCAACTACTTCTCTGATAGAGTTCAGTGTGTCAAATCGGAGGGTCTGTTGTCCGGGCCTCTGGCAGTCTCTATGGGGGTGCCACAGGGTTCAATTCTTGGACCGACTCTCTTCTCTGTTTACATCAATGATGTCGCTCTTGCTGCTGGTGATTCTCTGATCCACCTCTACGCAGACGACACTATTCTGTATACTTCTGGCCCTTCTTTTGACACTGTGTTAACAACCCTCCAGGCGAGCTTCAATGCCATACAACTCTCCTTCCGTGGCCTCCAACTGCTCTTAAATACAAGTAAAACCAAATGCATGCTCTTCAACCGATCGCTGCCTGCTCCTGCCCGCCTGTCCAACATCACTACTTTGGACGGCTCTGACTTAGAATATGTGGACAACTACAAATACCTAGGTGTCTGGTTAGACTGTAAACTCTCCTTCCAGACCCACATCAAACATCTCCAATCCAAAGTCAAATCTAGAATTGGCTTCCTATTCCGCAACAAAGCATCCTTTACTCATGCTGCCAAACATACCCTTGTAAAACTGACCATCCTACCAATCCTCGACTTCGGTGATGTCATTTACAAAATAGCCTCCAAAACCCTACTCAATAAATTGGATGCAGTCTATCACAGTGCCATCCGTTTTGTCACCAAAGCCCCATATACTACCCACCACTGCGACCTGTACACTCTCGTTGGCTGGCCCTCGCTTCATACTCGTCGCCAAACCCACTGGTTCCAGGTCATCTACAAGACCCTGCTAGGTAAAGTCCCCCCTTATCTCAGCTCGCTGGTCACCATAGCAGCACCTACCTGTAGCACGCGCTCCAGCAGGTATATCTCTCTAGTCACCCCCAAAACCAATTCTTCCTTTGGACGCCTCTCCTTCCAGTTCTCTGCTGCCAATGACTGGAACGAACTACAAAAATCTCTGAAACTGGAAACACCTATCTCCCTCACTAGCTTTAAGCACCAGCTGTCAGAGCAGCTCATATATTACTGCACCTGTACATAACCCATCTACAATTTAGCCCAAACAACTACCTCTTTACCTACTGTATTTATTTATTAATTTATTTTGCTCCTTTGCACCCCATTATTTCTGTCTCTACTTTGCACTTTCTTCCAATGCAAACCAACCATTCCAGTGTTTTTTAGTTTTTATTTTACTTGCTGTGTTGTACTCACTTCGCCTCCATGGCCTTTTTATATTTTATTTATTTATACATATATCTGTTTGCCTTCACCTCCCTTATCTCACCTCACTTGCTCACATTGTATATAGACTTATTTTTTTTCACTGTATTATTGACTATATGTTTGTTTTTACTCCATGTGTAACTATGTGTTGTTGTATGTGTCGAACTGCTTTGCTTTATCTTGGCCAGGTCGCAATTGTAAATGAGAACGTGTTCTCAATTTGCCTACCTGGTTAAATAAAGGTTAAATAAAATAAATAAATAAAAAACATGTAGTGTAATATAATATGAACTCTGATTCAACAAATGTTAATTTTGTCTCAGGAACAGGAGTGGAGAAATATGTATTTCTTTCAGCATCCCTTGAGAAAATGTGAATACGCATGTAATGAGTTATCTTTGACACTTATCAGAAACGTATTTCATCGTTTTCTCAGTTTTTGATTTCCTTAAAACTGGTCAAACTGATGACATTTGGAAATTTTACACAGGACCACTATTCCACTATGTTGGAGTTATTGTGTTTCTCTCTCTAGTCCCTAAACTAAACAGGCAACTTTACTGGTGTTAACCAGATTACTAATGCATTTCTTCTATCGATGTAAGACTTTATTCTGGTCAACACTACTTTATGGTCTTCTGGGACAACAAGCTATGAAAGAAGAGAAGCCGCATGTGTCTAACTACAATGCATTCGGAAAGTATTCACACCCCTTCACTTTTTCCACATTTTGTTACGTTACAGCCTTATTGTAAAATTGCTGAAATAGTTTTTTCTCCTCTTATCAATCTACACACAATACCCCATAATGACAAAGCAAAAACAGGTCTTTAGAAAATTTGCCAAATGTATAAAAAAATTATCACATTTACAAACAGTATTCAGACCCTTTACTCAGTACTTTGTTGAAGCACCTTTGGAAGATATTACAGCCTCAAATCTTCTTGGTTATGATGCTACAAACTTTTCACACCAGTATGTGGGGAGTTTCTCCCATTCTTTTCTGCAGATCCTCTCAAGCTCTGTCAGGTTGGATGGGGAGCTATTTTCAGGTCTCTCCAGAGATGTTCGATTGGGTTCAAGTCCGGGTTCTGGCTGGACATTCAGAGACTTGTCCCGAAGCCACTCCTGCGCTGTCTTAGCTGTGTGCTAGGGTTGTTTTCCTGTTGGAAGGTGAACCTTTGCCCCAATCTGAGGTCCTGAGCGATCTGGAGCGGGTTTCCATCAAGGATCTAATTGTTCTTTGCTCCGTTCATCTTTCCCTAGATCCTTCCCAGTCCCTGCCGCTGAAATCATCCCCACAGCATGATGCTGCCGCCACCATGCTTCACTGTAGGGATGGTATTGGCCAGGTGATGAGCGGTGCCTTGTTTCCTCCAGACGTGACGCTTGGCATTCAGGCCAAAGAGTTCAATTTTGGTTTCATCAGACCTGAGAATCTTGTTTCTCAAGGCCTGAGAATCCTTTAGATGCCTTTTGGCAAAATCCAAGCAGGCTGTCATGTGCCTTTTTACTGAGTAGTGGCTTCCGTCTGGCCACTCTACCATAAAGGCCTGATTGGTGGAGTGCTGCAGAGATGGTTGTCCTTCTGGAAGGTTCTCCTATCTCCAAAGAGGAACTCTGGAGCATTGTCACAGTGACCATCGGGTTCTTGGTCACCTCCCTGACCAAGGCCCTTCTCCCCCGATTGCTCAATTTTGCGAGGTAACCAGCTCTAGGAAGAGTCTTGGTGGTTCCAAACTTTTTCCATTTAAGAATGATGGAGGCCACTGTGTTCTTGGGGACCTTCAATGCTGCAGACATTTTTTGGTACCCTTCCCCAGATCTGTGCCTCGACACAATCCTGTCTCGGAGTTCTATGGACATTTCCTTCCACCTCATGGCTTGGTTTTTGCTCTGACATGCACTTTCAACTGTGGGACATTATATAAACAGGTGTGTGCCTTTCCAAATCATGTCTAATAAATTGAATGTACCACAGGTGGACTCCAATTAAGTTGTAGAAACATCTCAAGGATGATCAATGGAAATATGATGCACCTGAGCTCAATTTCGAGTCTCATAGCAAAGGGTCTGAATACTTATTTAAATAAAGTATTTGTTTTTAATGTTTAATACATTTGCAAACGTTTCTAAAAACCTGTTTTCACTTTGTCATTCTGGGGTATTGTGTGTATATTCATTAGGAGAAAATAAATATTTAATCAATTTTAGAATAAGGCTGTCTGAATAAGGGGTCTGAATACTTTCCGAATGCACTTTATAGTTGACAAACAAATGGCCAAATGTCGGCATTTATAAGCAGAAAACTGTCTAAATTATGTGTGAAAGTAGCCAATAGGCTATACGGTCCAGTATGGAGTATCAGCAAAATAAATTATTGTGGAATTATGGTGGATCAAACTGTGCAGGTAACCTACTTTTTGAAGTGATTTGTTTGACAATCAGATGAAAACCTCATCACACAACACCCATGATATGCGTAACTGAGCCTGTGCAGGCCCCAGAAAACAACAGTAGACTGGATAATATGTTTACATGCCACAGTATCCCGTCTAAAATCAGAATATCCCAGGCATCTTATCAGGGTTTCTCACGACCGGGGTCCAATCTTTTTCGGGTTATTGTAAACGGCACATGATGTTTATATACCGAATAATAACAGGACATTGATGTGCATGTAAACATGGCCAGTGTGTCCTTAACCCTCATTTGCCTCAGGGGTGCTGTACTACTATAGCTGACCCTGTAGAACAACACATTTTATTGCACCTATCATGTGTATGTGACAAAATAAAGTCTTATGTCTAAAGAGGCTACATGCGTAGCTTTTATTTTTACCCATAAGAGGAGTAAAATGTCTATCCTCAGCACTTACAACAAATGTTCTACTCTGAGTCGCATTGTGGATTCGGCCCCTGATCTAAGAGGCGATACTTCTTGAACTATAGCATTATCTATAAATGTCTAACAAACGGATGTACTAACTTATAATACAAGTTCACAACAAGTGTTTTGTGTGGAAGTCAAACATCAGAAGAGTGTCAAGAGTGTCTCATACTGTCTGCCTCGGCTGTGCTCTCTCTAAAACCATAACCACACCACAACATAAAGTTGAGGTCGGAAGTTTACATACACTTAGGTTGGGGTCATTAAAACTCGTTTTTCAACCACTCCACAAATTTCTTGTTAACAAACTATAGTTTTGTCAAATCGGTTAGGACAGCTACTTTGTGCATGACACAAGTAATTTTTCCAACAATTGTTTACAGACAGATTATTTCACTTATAATTCCCTGTATCACAATTCCAGTGGGTCAGAAATGTACATACACTAAGTTGACTGTGCCTTTAAACAGCTTGGAAAATTCCATAAAATGATGTCATGGCTTTAGAAGCTTCTGATAGGCTAATTGACACCATTTGAGTCAATTGGAGGTGTACCTCTGGATGTATTTCAAGGCCCACCTTCAAACTCAGTGCCTCTTTGCTTGACATCATGGGAAAATCAAAAGAAATCAAGACCTCAGAAAACAAATTGTAGACCTCCACAAGTCTGGTTCATCCTTGGGACAAATTTCCAAACGCCTGAAGGTACCACGTCAATCTGTACAAACAATAGTATGCAAGTATAAACACCATGGGACCATGCAACCGTCATACTGCTCAGGAAGGAGATGCATTCTGTCTCCTAGAGATGAACGTACTTTGGTGCGAAAAGTGCAAATCAATCCCAGAACAACAGCAAAGAACCTTGTGAATATGCTGGAGCAAACGGGTACAAAAATATCGACATAACCTGAAAGGCTGCTCAGCAAGGAAGAAGCCACTGCTCCAAAACCGCCATAAAAAAGCCAGGCTACGGTTTGCAACTGCACAGGGGGACAAAGATCGTACATTTTGGAGAACTGTCCTCTGGTCTGATGAAACAAAAATAAAACTGTTTGGCCATAATGACCATCATTATGGCAATGGTACCAAATACTAGTAGAAAGAGGAGGAAGGGAAGCGCTGCTAAGGTACACAATAGTAAATTTGGTAGACAGAAGGTGGTCTTTGGTAAAAGGGGTGAATTGGTCATCAAAAAGAAAGGAGGACCAAGGCACTCTTCATATAATTAATTAAAATGTCTTTATTTGTATGGCATGTTCAATAGAAACAAAGTTGTTTACCTCCCTGACGAAGGCCATGCAGCCGAAACGCGTCGGTTTTTAAACAACTTTGTTTCTATTGAACATTCCATACAAATAAAGGCATTTTAATTAATTATATGAAGAGTGCCTTGGTCCTCCTTTCTTTTCGGTACCAAATACTAATTGTGTATGTAAACTTCTTACCCACTGGGAATGTGATGAAAGAAAGAAATGCTGAAATAAATCCTTCTCTCTACTATTATTCTGACATTTCACATTCTTAAAATAAAGTGGTGATCCTAAATGACCTAAGACAGGAATCTTTACTAGGATTAGATGTCAGGGTGATCTTTACTAGGATTAGATTGTGAAAAATGGAGTTTAAATGTATTTGACTAAGGTGCATGACTTCGACTGTATATAATGCAGCTTGAGCTATATTAAAACTCAGGCTTTATATGTCTCTAGGACCAATGTAGAGAAAAACATGTCTGCGGGCCAGGCAGATACAGTATCTACACAAAAGAAAATTATAATACATATATTACCATTAAACGATGCTGTTTGCAATTGGCACGCTGTATAATACAGTAACTCCTTGCCATCCAAGTCCAGTTTTCTTCCTCTGGGAAGCCTCTACACGCCACATGGGCAGAGATGTGGAGAGTTGGAAGTGCAGTTCAAGTGGTGGAGTTGCCCTGAAAAAACATCCTGTCATAAGCACCGTGTGCTGTTGGCAGTGTGTGACAGGTCATTAGATCACAGCTGACAGAGGAGGCAGGAGACATCTGAGGGCCTGAGAGGCATATCACTCAGGACACAGTACTAGCAGCCTGAGAAAAAACAAGTAGGAAATAGACCTAGTTTATTTACCAGCGGGAGAGTAAAGTAGAGAATAGAGGCCATAACAACTATTAGTCAGACAGGGAAGAAAACAGAGCCAGAGATACTATAGAATCCTTCATGTGAGTGTTTCAAAACATATTATGATTGACAGATACCCCTATAGCCACACTCATCTTCACCCCTGGCTCTCCTTCTCCGGCTGGCTCCCCAGAGCATGGCGCTGCACGCTGTCAGGTTTTTTATGGTAGTCTACAGCAGGAAGTGGCTAATGACTCTATAGCTGTACGCTGCCTGTCACTAACCACAACAGGATCCAGTTAGACTTTGTTTAATTACCTTCCCCAATGCCTTCATACAGATGCCCATTTAACAGCCGGAACCATGTATTATTCATGGTCTCTGTCTCCAAGGTTTCCCTACTCTATAGCTGAAAGAACAGACCCAGGACCAGTAATGGGAGGCCCAGCTAGAGCCCCCCCCCCCCCCACCCCCACCCCACAATAACCAGCACAGCCGCCACCAGGGCTTTGGCTGTCAGCTCTTCAAATAGTGGCTATCGTTCAAAACGTCTTTCAAGCATCTCATTAGGCTGTTAAAGAACAGTGTGAAAAGGGAGGGAGGGATGAAAGAAGGGGGGGATGGAGGGAAATGAAAGACAATTGCTTGGTGGAGATGAGAGGCTTGGAGGAGAAGATATTCTCTGGTTCCTAGCCTGCTATGAAGCTGTCCATAGTGACCTAGTTTCAGTGATTCATTCATATCTCTAGACGCATTAGAGGGATATTGTATTTATTGGTAGTGCTAGTGGCACATCCCATTAGGCCTACTTTGCAATGAAACCATACAATCACATGGTTGAACACTGTACAAATGACTAATTTGAAGGTTGGGTCTTTCAGACAGAGTGGAGTGAAACGTATCGCAAACTGACAGGCAGAGCAGAGAGTGAGTGATAGCCTGAGTGTGGTCAAATTGTCCCAACCCTGAAGGACAGTCACCTCACCCTATCACCAACCACCATCCCCTGTCCAATCCCCCTCCAGCAGAGGCGAGACTCCAGCTCCTTCAGCACCTTTAAATACCCACACTTGTCACGAATCAGTGTAGCAAGTGTTTGTTACAAGTCACCTTTTTGCTTGTAACCCTTTCCTTTGTGTAGTTAACCATCCTTGCTGACCATCTCACTCTTACACCCTCAACCTTGTTATCTGTCATCATTATCTGTAATTCAACTGAAATACGCCGGGCAACATCCCTTTGAACTGCAAACCACCATCTCAGTGTTTTAATGTACACACCGTCACGATACCCCTAATGCCAACAGCTACAGCAAGATAGTAATTTTACCACCACACCTCTGATTAGCTTTTACACTGGGTATGTGATATACTGTGAGCTCCAACAGTATTATAACAGTGACACTTTTTGTTTTGGCTCTGTACTCCAGCACTTTGGATTTGAAATGATACAATGAGGTTAAAGTGCAGATTTGAGGGTATTTTCAGATGGATAAATATACCCCCGACCCCCCATTGTAATGGTGAGAGGTTAGCATCTCTTGGGAGTATGATATGTGTGTCTAACTTCCACTCGCTATTCATGATTCATTCAGGACCATCTGTAATCATGGTAGCTTTAAAGAGGGTTAAACCAATGCCTTATACCTTTTAAAGGATTAATAAATGTTATAATAAACTGGAAGGTCTCCTCTTCAGGAGACCTCGGTGTGTGTGTGTTAAAACCTGTTTTGAGTGTTGTGACCTTTAGACACTATCAGAAGGCGTCTACGTTCAGACTCCTCCTGTCTGGATCCCACCGTGGTTGTCTGGTTATCCGAGAACACAAGGCTGCCACAGACCTGATGAACCAGCCCCCTGTCAGAAGATGCTTACACTCCTTCACCTTGTCATGACCTTGTCATACTTGTGATGAAAGGTCAAGTTTCGGTCAAACCCACTTCTGAGTTTTGACTTGCTTATAAGATGATTCCTGCTGTCAGGGGGAGGTTAGATTTATTCAAATGTTGTTGCCAGGGAAAGTTACATAAGGGGGATTGGGGAGGCTAATATGAGTTACAGGATGTCTTAAATTTTGCAGAACTTGGGGAGAAACTATCATATACTGTTATACTGTACTCTGTACCAACTTCTGCCTACAAATTGTATTACTAAAGGCGTATTTTTGTCTGTGTTTCCATTACTAATGTATGTTTTATAATTATATAGACCTGATCATTTGAAGAAATTGAACAACAGCTTCCACATTTATGTAGAAGTGTTTAAAACATTCTATTCTTTACAATAAGTGACTCTAATGAACCATTATTAAGTATTCATTTTTATTGGATACAAAAACTGAAACACAACCTAAACAAACAGCAAATGTATCCAACAAGTTTGTAGCATCACAAGTAATCATTGCATGACAGGAATATGGGACCAAACACTAAACTTTGACTACTTCAATACACAAGTGAATTTGTCCTACTACTTTTGCTCCCCTAAAATTGGGGGACTATGTACAAAAAGTGCTGTAATTTCTTAACGGTTCACCCGATATGGATGAAAATACCCTCAAATTAACGCTGACAGTCTGCTCTTTAACCTCAGTCATTGTATCATTTCAAATCTAAAAAATGCTGGAGTACAGAGCCAAAACAGACGTGTCACTGTCCCCATACTTTGAGCTCACTGTATCTATCATAGAGGAAAGGGCCCAACGCACCCTAGCGAAAACCACGGCGTTTTGAATGAGATTAAGTTCCTCAAGTATACGTAGCTCCAATGAGCTATTCAGAAAGCTCCTCAAGTACCTCCATCAGCACACATTTTTGTTGTAGCCCCAGACAAGCACACCTGATTCAACTTGTCAACTAATCATCAAGCCCTCAACGAGTTGAATCAGGTGAGTTTGTCTGGGGCTACAACAAAAGTGTCAAGGACTAGAGTTGGGAAACGCTGAGGTTTATGGTGGGGTCGTTCCACGAAAATAATACTTTTTGCATCCCTTTGATATTTTAAGTAGAAATCGTGCACAAATATTGCATTTTAAAAGCCTGTTGTTGAATGAATTTCCATTTAATATATATCACATGGAGAATTCAATAAATCCAATTTTCATATGAATAAAGACATGCTAAAGTGACGATTCAGCATTTTGACATGACCTTCAGTGCACCCTCTGACTTGCAGAAAGAATTTAACCCACTTGACATCAACATTTCTCCAAGTTTTTACCGTCATTGTAAAGCCCATGTTATTTTGCTGCCTTGACAAAGTAATGTCCAAAGATTAGCATCTATTTCATGTGATTAGTGATTCATTCATTACACCTGAAACCCCACCTCTTCAAGGAATACCTAGGATAAAGCAATCCTTCTGCCCCCCCCCCCCCCCCCCCTTAAAAGATCTAGATGCACTATTGTAAAGTGGCTGTTCCACTGGATGTCATAAGGTGAATGCACCAATTTGTAAGTCGCTCTGGATAAGAGCGTCTGCTAAATGACTTAAATGTAATGTAAATGTCATTTACATCTGTCCCTCATGTTAAAGTCAACCCTGTTGAGTATACTGAACTTGAATTAATACGTTGAAACTATTCCTTTTTTATTATTTATTTCTAAAGAGACATTGAACATCTACTAATCAAATCAGTGTAAAAGCAGGTGAGCTGGTTCTACTCTTCTTGGCCATTTTCTGGTGTTTTGTGGCGGGAAACTGAGCAGGTCGAGCATAACATATCAACCCTGTTACTCAGACAGGCTAGACAAGCTTGTATTTTATTGCCACTCCTTGTTGCACACAACAAGCTCCCAATCCCCCTGTCACAAGGGGATTTATTGCCGAGTTAAGACCCTGTCACAAGGGGATTTATTGCCGAGTTAAGACCCTGTCACAAGGGGATTTATTGCCGAGTTAAGACCCTGTCACAAGGGGATTTATTGCCGAGTTAAGACCCTGTCACAAGGGGATTTATTGCCGAGTTAAGACCCTGTCACAAGGGGATTTATTGCCGAGTTAAGACCCTGTCACAAGGGGATTTATTGCCGAGTTAAGACCCTGTCACAAGGGGATTTATTGCCGAGTTAAGACCCTGTCACAAGGGGATTTATTGCCGAGTTAAGACCCTGTCACAAGGGGATTTATTGCCGAGTTAAGACCCTGTCACAAGGGGATTTATTGCCGAGTTAAGACCCTGTCACAAGGGGATTTATTGCCGAGTTAAGACCCTGTCACAAGGGGATTTATTGCCGAGTTAAGACCCTGTCACAAGGGGATTTATTGCCGAATTAAGACCCTGTCACAAGGGGATTTCTTGCCGAGTTAAGACCCTGTCACAAGGGGATTTCTTGCCGAGTTAAGACCCTGTCACAAGGGGATTTATTGCCGAGTTAAAACCCTGTCACAAGGGGATTTATTGCCGAGTTAAGACCCTGTCACAAGGGGATTTATTGCTGAGTTAAGACCCTGTCACAATCAAACCTGTTACTTTATTTGGCAGTTAATAGGCATTTACTATAGCAATTGTTTTTACATCTTGAGATGTGTTTTATGAAGTTGAACATGTGCTCTTTATGACGGTATGTTAAAATTACCAAGTTACACCTCTCAAAAGACACCGAATTGGTGGCACAACCCGGTGAATAATCACTCAAATACAGTATGTGATGTGCTATCACTTAATAATAGCAGAGGAATTTTAGCTGCTCTGAAATGATTAGCTGTTTTAATTTGCACCGGTCTGACAAGAGGGGGCCAGCTTTCCAGAGCCAGTTCCTGAATACTAACACCATACAGTGCAGAAATTTGAGAAGTAAGCTTTTTGTGCGTATGGAACATTTCTGGGATATTTTATTTCAGCTCATGAAACATGGGACCAACACTTTACATGTTGCATTTATATTTTTGTTCAGGATAGATCCATCAAGAAAAGAAAATGCGGATTTCACCAATAGAAAGTGATACTGGCTTTAACATTGTATCGACCTGGTAATGGATTATGACTGGCTGTCAAGTATATATGGATTTCTCGCCTCCTGACAGATGTGTGGTTCTATTCCATCCACTTGAATAGTCAAATGACTTACAGTGGTAAAATACACTTCCTTTCCATATCAGGAGCACTAGAGTGTTTATTGAGTTCTTCTTACTCTGTAGTGTAATGTATCAGTCTTCAGTGAGAAGTTACTGTAGAATTGAGTAGTAGGGCTGGCAACAATTACCGTGTAACCAATGGTTATGGATGAAGACCGTCATGAAAATAAAATAACCGTCCCAAAAGAATATTGTCCCATAAACACAACCAGGCATCTTCTCTCTCATCACACCTACCCATTATCACAGTTTTTAAAGACATCCGTGTTAACAGTACAAGGAGAGGTATATCACTTTAAAAGCCCTAAAAGTGATTTAAAGCTGATGGTGAATTGCCATTTACTTTGAGTAACTTTCATGCAATTTATCAAAATGACACAAATTGCGAGCAGTTATTCTTCCAAATGGAAAATTGCATTATATTAGGCCAGTCAGCCATCCAGTTATCATAATTGGCTCAAAGACACGAGATGTCAAAACCCTTAGCACTGCAGAATAAAGCAATTGCAATAGGAGGAAGCGCTGAGGTTATGCAGAGAGATTTGCAGTGATCCTGAACTAAGACAAAACAATGCATTCATCCATTTATTGACATGCCCTCCAAGTCCATTGCCATATGCACTCATCAAATATGCAGACATTGTAAGACACAGGCATAACATTGAATGAATTGTCAAAGTTTGATTTTAGATGTATTGCAACAATACATGTTGCTTAGGTCTTCCCTGTATCTATTTCTTCTCCTGTGGAGAAATCCCAAGGTGCTGTGCCCATGTAATAATGTGAGCATTAATGCTGTGACTGTGTGGATATACTGTATATAGCCTCATGCCCAGTGGTGATGGCCAGCCTGTTCACCAACACTCTATAGATTTAATGATACAGTCAGGGGGTTAAACCCCATGCCTTAAAGCTGGCGATGAGGGCTATACCACAGGCTGTGCCATTAGGGGCCCTAATGAAGACCACTGTGTGAAAGTAGACAAGTCACGTTTCATATTGAATTAAAAATCAAAGGTTTCGTAAAGAAAGAAGACAAAGTATTTCGGCCTTTTCTGCATCCCATCGGACACAAACGAATGTGGCATCTTGGTGACCGGTTGGCTCCAAGAGTGGAATGGCAGAGATGCCATTGTGGCAGAATTGTACGTATTCTTCCTTCCCATCACCCAGAAGTGCTGATTAGTTTCCAGGCTTGGTGGCGTGTTGACACATTATGGTGGTGTTTTACCTCAAGGTTGTATGTCATCCCACCGAACCAGTCACTGAGTAACACATTGAGACATGCAGCCACCCAGCCTGGTCTCAGACTAGACG
This sequence comes from Salvelinus fontinalis, assembly GCF_029448725.1. Classification (NCBI taxonomy): domain Eukaryota; kingdom Metazoa; phylum Chordata; class Actinopteri; order Salmoniformes; family Salmonidae; genus Salvelinus; species Salvelinus fontinalis. Next base: position 9,332,908 of record NC_074692.1, read on the forward strand.
TAACATAGTACTCTAAAAGTAAATCCGAGAGACTTAAATTACTATGATATGTTAACCTGTCTAGGCTGAGGGTGCCGCTAGCGGCACTCCCCCCCCACCCCCACTGAAAAGGCAGAGCCGCGAAATTCAAAAAAAATATTTTTTTTAAATATTTAACTTTCACACATTAAAGTCCAATACAGCTAATGAAAGACACAGATCTTGTGAATCCAGCCAACATGTCCGATTTTTAAAATGTTTTACAGGGAAGACACAATATGTAAAGATGTAAATCTATTACCTAAAAACACATTAGCATAATCCACCATCTTTTATTTGTCCACCAACACCAGTAGCTATCACCAATTCGGCTAAACTAAGATATTTATAGCCCCTAACCAAGAAAAAAACTCATCAGATGACAGTCTGATAACATATTTATGGTATGGGATAGGTTTTGTTAGAAAAATGTGCATATTTCAGGTAGATGGCATAGGTTACAATTGCACCCACCGTCACAAATGGACTAGAATAACTACATAGAGCAACGTGTTTACCTACTTACTAATCATCAAACATTTCGTAAAAATACACAGCATACACTAATCGAAAGACACAGATCCTGTGAATACAGACAATATTTCAGATTTTCTAAGTGTCTTACAGCGAAACACAATAAATCGTTATATTAGCATAGCACATAGCACATAGCAGCCCAGCATTGATTCTAGCCAAAGTGAGCGATAACGTCAACATCGCCAAAATATATTAATTTTTTCACTAACCTTCTCAGAATTCTTCAGATGACACTCCTGTAACATCATATTACACAATCCATATAGAGTTTGATCGAAAATGTGCATATTTAGCCACCAAAATCATGGTTAGACAATGTGAAATGTAGCCCAGCTGGTGAGAAAATGTCCGTGCGCCATATTAGACAGTGATCTACTCTTATACATAAATACTCATAAACGTGACTAAAAAATATAGGGTGGACAGGGATTGATAGACAATTTAATTCTTAATACAATCGCGGAATTACATTTTTTAAATTATCCTTACTTTTCAATACAATTTGCGCCAAGCGAAGCTACGTCAAAAAACATGGCGTCCTAAGCCACTAACATTTTTCGACAGAAACACGATTTATCATAATAAAAATGTCCTACTTTGAGCTGTTCTTCCATCAGTATCTTGGGCAAAGGATCCTTTCTTGGGTCTAATCATCTTTTGGTGGAAAGCTGTCCTCTTGCCATGTGGAAATGCCAACTGCGTTCGGGATGAACTGGAAGCGTGCCCAGCAATTCACAGCGTTTCAGAAATAAATGTCCCAAAATCACACTAAACGGATATAAATTGCTATAAAACGCTTTAAATTAACTACCTTATGATGTTTTTAACTCCTATAACGAGTAGAAACATGACCAGAGTAATATTACTCCCTCCACTAATGCTTGGAACAAGTGCGGGTCGATGTCCTCCAGGCGCATGACGCAGCAAGAAAAGAGTTCCTAGCTACAGGGTTTTTTAATTTGTATTGCCTGTGAACGCGCAATCGACCCCATTCAAATCGTCATCACGTAAAGGCATCCAGGGGAAGACGTAAGCAGTGTCCGTATACTCATAGCAATAACTGTGGCCTTTTAACTGACTCCAGATCAGGGGCCAACATTTCTGAAATCTGACTCCATGTCAGGGAAATTGCTGTAGAATGGGTTCTGTTCCACTTAGAGACAAAATTTCAACTCCTATAGAAACTATAGACTGTTTTCTATCCAATAATAATAATAATATGCATATTGTACGATCAAGAATTTTGTGGGAAGCCGTTTCAAAAATTACACGATTAGCATAAATAGTGACAACAGCGCCCCCAGCCTCAACAGGTTAAGTTTGGTATGGCTACATAAGACAGATGGTTACGTAAAGCAAAAACAAATGTAGGATGATTGGGTTGCTAGACGTTCGTGTTAAACGCCTACCCATCCACCCCGACCAAAGGTTGTGCGTTCAAACCTCATTATAGACAATTTTAGCTTTTTTGATAATTAGCACCTTTTCAACTTTTTAGCTACTTAGCAAGTTCCCTAACCCTAACCTTGACCCTTTTAGCTAACCCTTCCCCTAACTTTAACCCTTTTAGCTAACCCTTCCCCTAAACATTTCACTTAACACCTAAACTTAACCCGAACCCCTAGCCCAGCTAATGTTAGCCACCTAGCTAGAATTTGTGACATATCATACGTTTTGCAAATTGGTAACATATAACATGAATTGTAATTCGTAACATATCATACGAAATGGGGATGGACAGCAACAAATGAATAAATACCATACGAAATGTGACATACCATACTAAATGGAGTGTCTCGTATTTACGTGCAGAATAATACAAAATGCTCTGAGACCAGGATGAGACAGCAGGCTAACCCAAAGAGCCCCTCAGAGAAGAGGAATAATTTGTAATTGTTATTAGAAATTATAATTATTTCTTATTGTTGTTGCATTGTCGAGAAGGAATCTGTAAGAAAGGATTTCGTTGGACAGTGTATAACATGCGTATCTTGTACATACAACTAATAAAACTTGAAACTTGAATCTTTCCTCTCAAGAGTGTTGGTACTTGAGAATACGGTTCTTTTCATGGATTTCTAGAGCTGTGTGTGACAAAGCTTCTCTCATATATGTGACTCACCACCTGGATTCAGTCTTATGTAGCAAAATTTGAAAAGTTATTTTTTTACTTTTGTAAAAAGTAGATACCATTTTGTAGCTCTGAGTATTTCATACACTACATTTGAGGAACAAATGGGAAAGTAATTCTGCTTTGAAAGTTGATAAACTTGTAAACTCACTTTTGAGAAAAGGACCTTTGTTTTGGTACCTACTACTGGAGAGCTCTCCTTTGTCTACACCCATTCAGCATTGTTCACACCCTCTTAAGCCTTAGCCCCTCCCATCTCTTTAAGGATTCACATGAGGTCATGTGCTAAACAGTGAGTAGCGTAGTAAAGACTAAAAGTGGTAGTAGAGTACAATAAGGAAAAATGCCAAGTAAATAGAAAGTGTCCAGATAAAAATCTTTCATAAATATTAGATGACCCAGACACACTTGTCTAAATTGATGGGTCATGTGAAAGAAATGCTATAAGCCCCAGCCACATCCTGGTGGAAAAATAACTAAATTGTCATACTTGAGTTAAAGTATAAATCATTTCAAATTCCTTATATTAAACCAGACAGCACAATTTAATTTTATGTTTATTGACAGATAGCCAGGGGCACACTCCAACACTCAGACATCATTTACAAACGAAGCATTAGTGAGTCGGCCAGATCAAATGCAGTAGGGATGACCAGGGATGTTCTCTTGATAAGTGTGTGAATTTGACAATTTTCCTGACAAAATGTAACGAGTACTTTTGGGTGTTATTTTCTTTCGGAATGTAGTGAAGTAAAAGTAAAAGTTGTCAAAAATATAAATAGTAGACTAATGTACAGATACCCAAAAAAATAGATCTAAGAAAAAAGCTGACATCAACTGGTGTCACTTTCTATGACATGCGTTATAACATACTTATGATAGCCTCCGATGTAGCCTTATGAAAGGCTCAAATAAATTGTAACCAATTGTAATGGGAGAATTAAGCATTTTTGATTCATTGTTATCATATAAACAGTCATAGCCGTGGGAAGTAGGGGTGTTGAGGGTGCTGCAGCATCCCCTGAAAAATCTGAATTTAAAACAAAGTAGTGCCTTTACTAGTATGAGCGGACCGATATAGACGTTCGTAGAGCCAGCAAAACACATTTCAGCATTTTGGTTAGGCAAGAAATGTAGTTGTATAATTAAGAACAGTCTCTTGCAGGATTCAATAGTTTTATCAGAATGACATTTTTGTACAGATAACTATCGGACAAACACAAATACATTTAGTTTTTTTTAATTCACAAAAGTAGTGCACTGGGCCTTTACTAGTGCTGTATTAGCGGACCTATATAAATCTCCCCACCCCCACACTACTTCCCCCAGCTATGTAAACAGTGTGTGTGGCATGCTATTCACAGTAGCGGTCGACCGATTATGATTTTTCAACGCTGCTACCGATTATTGGAGGACCAAAAAAAGCCGATGCCGATTAATCGCCCGATTTTTTCAAATTAATTTGTAATAATGACAATTACAACAATACTGCTGCATGAACACTTTTAACTTAATATATTACATCAATAAAAATCTATTTAGCCTCAAATAAATAATTAAATATGTTCAATTTGGTTTAAATAATGCAAAAACAAAGTGTTGGAGAAGAAAGTAAAAGTGCAATCTGTGCCATGTAAAAAAGCTAACGTTTAAGTTCCTTGCTCAGAACATGAGAACATATGAAACCTGGTGGTTCCTTTTAACATGAGACTTCAATATTCCAAGGTAAGAGGTTTTAGGTGGGTAGTTAATATAGTATTTATAGGACTATTTCTCTCTATACCATTTGTATTCCATATACCTTTGACTATTGGATGTCCTTATAGGCACTTTAGTATTGCCAGTGCAACAGTATAGCTTCCGTCCCTCTCCTCGCTCCTACCTGGGCTCGAACGAGGAACACAACAACAGCCACCCTCGAAGCAGCGTTACCAATGCAGAGCAAGGGGAACAACTACGCCAAGTCTCAGAGCGAGTGACGTTTGAAACGCTATTAGCGCGCACCCTGCTAACTAGCTAGCCATTTCACATCGGTTACACCAGCCTAATCTCGGGATTGATAGGCTTGAAGTCATAAACAGCGCAATGCTTGAAGCACAGTGAAGAGCTGCTGGCAAAACGCAGGAATGTGCTGTTCGAATTAATGCTTACGAGCCTGCTGCTGCCTACCATCGCTCAGTCAGACTGCTCTATCAAATCATAGACTTAATTATAACATAATAACACACAGAAATACGAGCCTTTGGTCATTAATATGGTCGAATCCGGAAACTATCATTTCAAAAACAAAACATTTATTATTATCGCATATACCCTGACTCTGCATGCAATGAACGCAAGAGAAGTGACAATTTCACCTGGTTAATATTGCCTGCTAACCTGGATTTCTTTTAGCTAAATATGCAGGTTTAAAAATATATACTTATGTGTATTGATTTTAAGAAAGGCATTGATGTTTATGGTTAGGTACACGTTGGAGCAACGACAGTCCTTTTTCCGCGAATGCGCACCGCATCAATTATATGCAACGCAGGACACGCTAGATAAACTAGTAATATCATCAACCATGTGTAGTTAACTAGTGATTATGATTGATTGATTGTTTTTTATAAGATAAGTTTAATGCTAGCTAGCAACTTACCTTGGCTTCTTACTGCATTCACGTAACAGGCAGGCTCCTCGTGGAGTGCAATGAGAGGCAGGTGGTTAGAGCGTTGGACTAGTTAACTGTAAGGTTGCAAGTTTGAATCCCCGAGCTGACAAGGTAAAAATATGTCGTTCTGCCCCTGAACAAGGCAGTTAACCCACCGTTCCTAGGCCGTCATTGAAAATAAGAACGTGTTTTTAACTGACTTGCCTAGTTAAATAAAGGTGTAAAAAAAATATATATATATATATATAAAAATAAATTTAAAATCAGCCAAATCGGTGTCCAAAAATAACGATTTCCGATTGTTATGAAAACTTGAAATCAGCCATTCCGATTAATCGGTCGACCTCTAATTCACAGCTTTGGAGGTGGTTTAGTTCACCCCACACATTTCTGGATAGTGGTTTAGGTTGAATAAGGGGCCTTAGTATCACTTGAAAGTGTTTAAATTATTTTCTCTATTGACCTTTACCATTGAGAGAGAGAGAGAGAAGTGAGCTGGACAGCTTATGTCCCATACATTATCTGCCATAATGTCCCGGGTGAACTGATATCGACCAGGGGAGATCTTCCTAGGAACAAGGCCCTGGACTTCTCTCAACTAAAACAATGCAATGTGATGAGCAACACTACACATCTTTCACCACCTTTTCTCCCTCTGAAATATTCAAAATATGACTATAACTCCTATAAAGATCACTTGCACTAAATGTACAAAACATTAGGAACATCTTCCTAATATTGAGTTGCACCCCCTTTTGCAATCAGAACAGTCTCAATTCGTCAGGGCATGGACTCTGCAAGGTGTCAAAAGCGTTCCACAGAGATGCTGGCCCATGTTGACTCCAATGCTTCCCACAGTTGGCTGGATGTCCTTTGGGTGGTGGACCACTCTTGATACACACGGGAAACTGTTGAGCGTGAAAAACCCAGCAGCGTTGCAGTTCTTGACACACTCAAACCGGTGCGCCTGGCACCTACTACCATACCCTGTTCAAAGGCACTTCATTATTTTCTCTTGCCAATTCACCATCTGAATGGCACACATACACAATACATGACAATTGTCTCAAGGCTTAAAAAAAATCCTTCTTTAACATGTCTCCTCCCCTTAACAGGTGACATCAATAAGGGATCATAGCTTTCACCTTGATTCACCTGGTCAGTATGTCATGTAAAGAGGTGTTCCTAATGTTTTGTACACAGTGCAAGTCTTCCTCTCTCCCAAATACGATTTCTAAAGATTTTTTACAATCTCATAAACAGATCTCATGCTTCGCTTTCTGTCTAGACTCTGAATGTCGGATCTGGAGGCATGTTGCAGTCCCTTCCCAGCACAGCTAGGTCAATATTCTCCATGGCCCTGAGGTGAGGTGTCACTCATAACTGAAGAGAATATTAGTCCAGAGACAGATACTACATTAGCTACAGCACTTCAGACAGGAAACTGAGGTGACCTTTAATATGAAATGTCTTTCTCTCTTTACTTTGCAGCTAAAATTGATAATTAGAGCAGAAGAATCCCCAGGACTCTGTCTGAATGTGGAGCAGCCCTTTGCTCTTCACTACTGCCTAAAACATCGACAGTCAGCTCCTGGTTTAAAGAATGGCTTAAGACTGTTGTGAGTGTATGAAGTGCATGCAGGTATCAGGGACTAGTGAAAATAATGTAGGGTAGGCCTCTTAACCTTCTCACACTGCAGAAACGTGCCATTCTGAGCGGTCACATTGTGCTGGCCTTACGTATCCTTCATAGCTGCTAGAACTATTCTGGAAAGGACAATGTGAAAAGAACATATCAGAGCCAGCACAGTTTGTTTGGGATGCCGTGATCAGGGCCGGTTCCAGGCATAAGCGGTCGCTTAGGGCCCCCGGCCGCGCCTCAACTTACTATTGAGTAGAGTCTGACCGATATGGGATTTTTGGAATCCGATTATTATTATAGCTGGAATTAAATAAACATCTGTATGAATTGTTCTTCAAACAGCCCTACAAAGATATTCAAAAAGCTGATTTCTTAAATTTGAGGAAAGAACATTAATGAAACGCCTATATTAAAATGTAGGAACACCAGAAAAACTAGATTTTATGGAGAAACTGTGTTGCTCTAGTGAAAGGCAGGATAAAGTGCACTGATTCCAGCAAAAAAATATGCCTAGGCTCTGAAGACTAAGATGCCTCATGCTAGCCAGCTGGAAAACAAAACATTTTCATTGTATTGGTATTTAGCTATGTTGTCATTAATTGTAGGGGTTTGTACAACTGAAATGTGTCTTCTGCATTTAACCAAACACCTCAGAGAGGTGCAGGGAGCTACCTTAATCAACATCCAGATCTTTGGTGCCCAGAGAACAGTGGGTTAACTGCCTTACTCAGGGGCAGAACTACAGATTTTTACCTTGTCAACACAGGGATTAGATCCAGCAATGCTGGTTACTGGCCCAATGCTCTAACCACTAGGCTACCTGCCACCCCTGTAGCCACTGAATTGTGGTAGTTGTGAAACTGACTCTGGAAGCAACATCAGCACAATAACTGTTTGTCGGGAGCTTCATGAATTGGGTTTCTATGGCTGAGCAGCTGCACACAAGCCTAAGATCACCATGCGCAATGCCAACGGTCAGCTGGAGTGCTTTTAAGCTCGCCGCAATTGGACTCTGGAGCAGTGGAAATGCGTTCTCTGGAGTGATGAATCACGCTTCATCATCTAGCAGTCTGATGGATGAATCTGGGTTTGGCAGAGGCCAGGAGAACGCTACCTGCCGCAATGCATATTGACAACTGTAAATTTTGGTGGAGGAGTAGTAAAGGTTTGGGGCTGTTTTTTTATGATTCGGGCTAGGCCCCTTAGTTCCAGTGAAGGGAAATCTTAACGCTACAGCATACAATGACATTCTAGATGATTCTGTGCTCCCAACTTTGTGGCAACAGTTTGAGGAAGGCCCTTTCCTGTTTCAGCATGACAATGCCCCTGTGCACAAAGCGAGGCCCATACAGAAATGGTTTGGTGAGATTGTTGTGGAGGAACTTGACTGGCCTGGACAGAGCCCTGACCTCAACCCCATCGAACACCTTTGGGGTGAATTGGAACGCTAACTGCGAGCCAGGATTAATCGCCCAACATCAATGCCCGACCTCACTAATGCCTCTTGTGGCTGAATGAAAGCATGTCCCAGCAATGTTCCAACATCTGGTGGAAAGCCTTCCCAGAAGATTGGAGGCTGTTATAGAAGTAAAGGGGGTACCAACTCCATATTAATGCCTGTGATTTTGGAATGAGATGTTCGACGGTATCCACATACTTTTGGCTATGTAGTGCATTAACAGGGCATAAGGCATTAAAAAATGTGTAAAATTGCAGGAAATTAGCTTTAAAAATGCAAAAGTGTCTCTCCACACCATGGCAAAATGAATAGAATTGCAGGGAATTAGCTGTAAAACTACAACAACAAAAATCTCAGCCCCATGGCAAAATGCGTAGAACTGCATTTAATGTTTTCGAAAATTAGAACATTTTCTCCCGCCCATGGGCAGAATGTGTAGAATTGCAGGAAGTGAACTTAAAAACAAAATATTTTCTCTGCACGGTCAAGAGGAAGCTTCTAAAATGTATTGCTGCAAAGTGTGGGGCCCCCCAACCAAATCTCACTTAGGGCCCCCAAAAGGCTAGAGCCAGCCCTGGGCATGATAGTGTGAATATGGTACATTTGTATTGGGACTGGGGAACTGCTCTGCACTGAGTCTGTTCACTTACAGTATATGGTAAGATGCTTCCATTTGTCTTATTAAAGCTGATATAAATAGCTTTTTACTAGTAGGGGATGTGTTGAGTAAACGAGGGAGTCTGAGTGCCACTTATGCTTGCTCATGTGCTCACAAATTGAAGCTAATGTGAGACATGCATGTCCAGCCACACAAGCAATTGGGTTGTCCTCTGCTGTGTATTGGTTTATTTTAATGCTTTGGCTGTGTAAAGTATGACATGCTGTCTGACAGTGAGAAGGTGCGATAAGGAATATTATTATACACATAGCCTAAATATGATTTACCACATTCTATAGAAAGCACACACAGTTATTGTATTAAAACACGATCCAGCATAAGTAGGGTACAATCGCTGTTATTCACCGACTATCATAATTGTGACCCTTTATTTTCCTGTGGGGTATTTGACTTCTGTGTCCTCCCTGTGCATACTTTGGTCCACGTTTACCGAAGGTTATTAATGTGTCGCCTTACTTTACTCCCAGTCTCAGCACAGGGCTGTCTTTTTTTCAAACCACAGCCATCAATCAAGACATCAATATCATCAACAACAGACACGGTTATTGAGACTAAATGTACTCTATAAAGGAATATGAACAAACCATGTGCGCACATTCTTTTTTATTCATTACCCAGACATACATAATTTACAAATCCGTTTTTGTCACCTCTCGCCGGTCAGATTAATAACGGTTAGACTACCACTATAGGATATGTTTCACTGCTACCTAAAACGCTTTACGGGATCGAAACTAAAGCATGTCCAAAGTTCCGACATCTATTTTATATAGAGGACTATGCGAATAGCCTCTTTTTCACCTTTGGAAGCCTACTTACTTTTTCGCTTCCCGTCATTCACACACGCCCTTCAAATTCTCCTTTGGACTGAGAGGAAAATATGTGTCCTTACCGTCGAAGTCCTTGGAACGAGGATGGCCATGACATCCGCGATTTCTTCAAACAGGGTCGGTGCCCGGTGTCCACTGCATAAGTCCGGTCCATGGTCTTAGGGCTGAGGTATTTCTCGGTGTCCGAAAATCCTCTTTGTCTCACCCGGTTGTTCTTCCGTACCTCGAGCGCGTGGTGGAGCGGAGAGAGCACTGCTTGGTTCTGTTGCCTCCACAAATGTTTAGGCGCTTTCGCGTTTTCACCAGTGCATCCACTGCTGCTGTCGAAGCTACCTGCGACGAGGGATGTCACTTTACCGCCGCCAGTATCCATCGCAGCTTGCCAAGATTTTTAGTAGACTCGCAGTCCGGATAAAAACATGCAAAGTGAAGCCTCTGGACCTTTTCGGCGCCGTGTCTCAGGGCTGTTGTTGCCAAGTTGTCTTCTAAAACTTAGTTCTGCTGGAGACCTACATTAATTCAAGTTTGTTTGAACAAAGCTTTTTTTATTAGTTTGAAACGTTACTTGAAGATCCAGGCACTTCTCTGGATTTACTTATAAGAGGACAGAGGCAAGCAGTTCAATAATGTTCATTGCCTCGTATTGCTAAAAATAGTTATACAGCACTTCTGACAGTGACCTCCATGAATCTATCCAACAATACATCCATTTGGTTACTAATTTGCGCAAATAATTTTATTATTAATATGTGCCACCACACAAAAACAAGTTCCCAAATTGCTAAAAACACTATTGGCATCTATACTGTGCTAAGAAAAAAATGTCATGTCGTTAATGCAATATCAGCAACTTCCCGTCCAATGTTACTCTCTCCCTGTCGCTTCGATAAGAACCTGTCTGAAATTGAATTCCAAATGCACCACCCTCTCTGCATGCTCGCCCATTTCAGCAAAGTGCTGGTGTGACCATTCCTTATCCGTGTTCCCCGCAATACTGTACGTGGTATGTGGATAGACTACATTGAGCCTAAAGTAAAAATCCATTACTGCCATTATATGTTTCAGAAATAAGATTTTTTTTCCCTTCTTTATTTGGATTAGATTTGTAGATGTTATTGGGATCCCCATTAGCCGGTGCCAATGCCGACAGCTAGTCTTCCTGGGGTCCGACACGAAAAATACATTACAGACAAAAATACTTTGCAACTTACATACATTTAAAACTTACATACATTTAAAACTTACATACATTTAAAAATATGAACATATAACGTTAAATTACAAGTACGTCAAATGGGGGAGAAGCGTTGTGTTGTGAGGTGTTGTTTTTTAAAGCAAATTTTGCTGTTTGGTTGAGTAATTTGAGATGGAAGGCAGTTCCATGAGATCATGGCTCTATATGTGTGTAGCCTTGAATTCATTTTGGATTTGAGTCTGTGAATTTGAAGAGACCACTGGTGGCATGTCTGGTGGGGTAAGTATGTCTGTCAGAGATGTAAGCAGTGGTGGAAAAAGTACTCAATTGTCATACTTGAGTACAAGTAAAGATACCTTGATATAAAATGACTCAAATAAAAGTGAAAGTCACCCAGTAAAATAATACTCGAGTAAAAGTCCAAGTATTTGGTTTTAAATATACTTAAGTATGAAAGGTAAATTGAATTGCTAAAATGTACTTAAGTATCAAATGTAAAAGTATACATGATTTCAAATACCCTTTCTTAAGCAAACCATACGGCACAATTTTATTTTATTTTTTATTGACGGATAGCCAGGGGCACACTCCAACAGTCAGACATCATCTACTGTACAAAGTAAGCATTTGTGTTTAGTGAGTCTGCCAGATCAGAGGCAGTAGGAATGACCAGGGATGTTTTCTTGATAAGTGTGTGAATTGGACCATTTTCCTGTCAAAATGTGACGAGTACTTTTGGGTGTCAGGGAAAATGTATGGAGTAAAAAGTACTTTATTTTCTTTAGGAATGTGAAGTCGTGGCCAAAAGTTTTGAGAATGACACAAATATTAATTTCCACAAAGTTTGCTGCTTCAGTGTCTTTAGATATTTTTGTCAGATGTTACTATGGAATCCTGAAGTATAATTACAAGCATTTCATAAGTGTCAAAGGCTTTTATTGACAATTACATGAAGTTGATGCAAAGAGTCAATATTTACAGTGTTGACCCTTCTTTTTCAAGACCTCTGCAATCCGCCCTGGCATGCTGTCAATTAACTTCTGGGCCATATCCTGACTGATGGCAGCCCATTCTTGCATAATCAATGCTTGGAGTTTGTCAGAATTTGTGGGTTTTTGTTTGTCCACAAGTTCTCAATGGGATTAAGGTCTGGGGAGTTCCCTGGCCATGGACCCAAAATATCGATGTTTTGTTCCCCGGGCCACTTAGTTATCACTTTTACCTTATGGCAAGGTGCTTCATCATGCTGGAAAAGGCATTGTTCGTCACCAAAATGTTCCTGGATGGTTGGGAGAAGTTGCTCTCGGAGGATGTGCTGGTACCATTCTTTATTCATGGCTGTGTTCTTAGGCAAAATTGTGAGTGAGTCCACTCCCTTGGCTGAGAAGCAACCCCACACATGAATGGTCTCAGGATGCTTTACTGTTGGCATGACACAGGACTGATGGTAGCGCTCACTATGTCTTCTCCGGACAAGCTTTTTTCCGGATGCCCCAAACAATCGGAAAGGGGATTCATCAGAATGACTTTACCCCAGTCCTCAGCAGTCCAATCCCTGTACCTTTTGCAGAAAATCAGTCTGTCCCTGATGTTTTTCCTGGAGAGAAGTGGCTTCTTTGCTGCCCTTCTTGACACCAGGCCATCCTCCAAAAGTCTTCGCCTCACTGTGCGTGCAGATGCACTCACACCTGCCTGCTGCCATTCCTGAGCAAGCTCTGTACTGGTGGTGCTCCGATCCCGCAGCTGAATCAACTTTAGGAGACGGTCCTGGCGCTTGCTGGACTTTCTTGGGCGCCCTGAAGCCTTCTTCACAACAATTGAACCACTCTCCCTGAAGTTCTTGATGATCCGATAAATTATTGATTTAGGTGCAATCTTACTGGGAACAATATCCTTGCCTGTGAAGCCCTTTTTGTGCAACGCAATGATGACCGGGCGTGTTTCCTTGCAGGTACCCATATTTGACAGAGGAAGAACAATGATTCCAAGCACCACCCTCCTTTTGAAGCTTCCAGTCTGTTATTCTAACTCAATCAGCATGACAGAGTGATCTCCAGCCTTGTCCTTGTCAACACTCACACCCGTGTTAACGAGAGAATCACTGACATGATGTCAGCTGGTCATTTTGTGGCAGACCAGAAAAGCAGTGGAAATGTTTTTGGGGGATTCAGTTCATTTGCATGGCAAAGAGGGACTTTGCAATTCATCTGATCACTCTTCAAAACATTCTGGAGTATATGCAAATTGCCATCATACAAACTGAGGCAGCAAACTTTGTGAAAATTAATATTTGTGTCATTCGCAAAACTTTTGGCCACGACTGTAGTGAAGTAAAAGTAAAAGTTGCCAAAAATATTAATAGTAAAGTACAGATACCCCAAAAAATAACTTAAGTGGTACTTTTAAGTATTTTTACTTAAGTACTTTACACCACTGAGGTTGATTATACAGACAATTTGAACATTTCAACAATTTATTTTCTCACAAAAACAAGAATTGATGCAATTCACCTCTCGTCAACCCTCATCCAGGAAAGACTGGCATGCATGTTTTTGTTGTTAGTTCTATATGGGCAAGGCGTGCTGCTCTGTTTTGAGCCAGCTGCAGCTTTGCTAGGTCTTTCTTTGCTGCACTTACCAGACAGTAATCTAGATGGGACACAACCTGACCTCAGAGCATTTCGTATTATTCTGTATGTAAAATCGAGACACTCCATTTAGTATGATTTGTTACGTTTTGTACGCTATGTATTAATTTGTGGATGTATGAAATTTTTGCGTTTCCATCAACCTCACTTGCACTGCGCAATATAATATCAAAGAACACCACCATTCGCAGGTAGAGTAGTGGGTGAAATCGTTCACTTCAGAAAAGGGTAGCTATTATTAAAGTTTCCTAACATTATGTGTTGTCGAATTCAGAAAAATATTTACTGCCATTGTAGTAAGGTTGGCAACACAAGAGGTCTTCAGACTTACCTTTTTTATATTATTTTCCTTGAAATAACAAATAGTGGATTTTGAGTGCTTCTCCCCTATTTGAAAAGATGGTCTGCCTGCTCTTTAGTCTGACAGAGATGTTCTGAGATCAGGTTCGTCTCCCCTTCCTCTATACGTACATAAAAACTGTTTAAAACTGTATAACACAATAGTGTCTTTTGGAAACTGGTTCCTATATCCCCAAAGTCATTAGAGAATGTGACTATGTAAATATTTATGTTGCTGTTAATGCATTTAATGCCTATTTCAGCAAGTTCAGCAAATCAAGTGTTTGCTGGTTTAGCTAGCCATGTAATGACAGTGCACTGTAATGTCACACTAGCTATTGCTAGCAGGTGATTTATTGGTAATTCAAGGCTTCTTTAATGAAATATTAAGTGAATGTTTATTTTCTTACTACCTTTAAAAGGTTTACTTAAAAAGGGTTGTACTTGTGCTCTGTATTTATGGATTGATGTCACTTCACATTGAGGGCATGTATCATTACACTTGCTCCTATCTAAAAGATATCTTGTGTCCTATTTAAAACCAGTTAAAGTGTGGCTGGGATCATCCTGTCATCACTGTTTGATATCTTTCACTGCAGGTATATTTTACTGTATTTTAGTTTGTTCCTAAACACAATGCATTTATACTATAGTATCCCTTTGTGCATTGAGTCTGAGAGAGATATTCTGAGAGCAGTGAACGTGTGGCTGTGACCATCATGTCAATGCCTGTCATCACTGTTTGATATCTTTTACTGCAGATAAAAAATCAAGTCAACCTGAAGTGTGGGTGTCCATGTGCCTTTCTTCTGGGTGGTTATATGAAGTTGGTTACAGATGTCCATCACCCAATTTGTATGATATGTTGTGAAATACAATTCGTATCATATGTTACAAATTTGCAAAACGTACAATATGTTATGAATTGGCGAAAACGTGTATGTTACGAATTCTAGCTAGGTGGCTAACATTAGCTAGGCTAAGGGTTAAGTGTCCAGGTTAGGGTTAGGGTTACATTTAGGAGTTAGGGAAAGGTTTAGCTGAAAGGTATAAGGTTAGGGTTAGCTAACATGCTACGTAGTTACAAAGTAGCTAAAAAGTAGTAAGTAGTTGAAAAGTTGCTAATTGGCTAAAATACTAAATTTGTCTGTGATGAGATTTGAACTCACAACCTTTGGGTAACATACAGTATCAGTCAAAAGTTTGGACAAACCCACACATTGCAGGGTTTCTCTTTATGTTTACTATTTTCTACATTGTAGAATAATAGTGAAGACATCAAAAGTATGAAATAACACATATGGAATCATGTATATGGAACCAAAAAGGGTTAAACAAATCAACATATATTTTATATTTGAGATTCTTCAAAGTAGCCACCCTTTGCCTTGATGACAGCTTTGCACACTCTTGGCATTCTCTCATAATGTTCATAATGTTGATGTCTTTACTATTATTCTACAATGTAGAAAATAGTAAGAATAAAGAAAAACCCTTGAAAGAGTAGGTGTCCAAACTTTTGACTGCTATGCACATGCTATTGGCGAGGACAGAGGTATGACAGACTCTCCCATTTAAGAAGTGCTTGATCTTTTTTTCTCCGTCCTGGTATGGTTTAGCTGTAACCTATACCAGTTCAGACACTTCACTCTTGCATTGTTCAAATGACACCTTAATGAACTTGGAAGCGGTAAAGTCTTCCAATATAATTATAAATGAACCAAGTTTGAAGCTGAGCTAAAACGTCCCACAATCTGGTCTATGTTAGAATTCTCAAATATGTTATTCCCTGTTGTCCATAGGGAAGGTAATACAAGGCATAGAAATGAATAAGGATATGATAAAAGGCTTGTTACTATACTGTATAAATCAATCCTGAAAATGCATTAATGTCATATCACACCATTAACAAAGCTCCGCTCCACATTTTTTTTTAGGACAGCTGTGCTTAAATCCCCCTAACACACACGCTCTTGTTTTAATATCAGACTGTAGCCATCAGTCTTATAGGTTGTTTTCAATAAAACGTCACAATACGTTCAATTTGGCTGCTAAAACCATTGACATCTATGTGCAGTTTTCAAGGGATTGATGGACATTTTCGAACTATTTGGTTTAAATATTATCAACTATTATGCGTAGTCAGAACTACACATTTCTGATTATTCCATGCAAAACAATTGCACACATTTAACTCTATCATCAGAGTTGTACAGCAAGTAACTGAATGCTCATCATCATCAGTAAACATCAATTGATCATGTAATTTCAGATATGTGAAGGTACCTATCCATTTGGCATATAGCTAGCTAAGCAAACAACATAATTTAGCTTGCATCAGAGATTAGGCTTTTGGAAAAAGCTCGACATCTGCAAGTCCTCGTCCAAACAATATTTGGATTTCGTCATATAGTTTATCCCCTGAAAGTTTGCTTGATAACTAGTCACATTGACGTGATCTGTTATTAGCTAGCTAGCCAATTTGTCATGGTCCATCAATCAATGTAGCCTATATCATATTTCTGTCAGAAGCAATCATAATTAAACACTCTTAAAAACAATGTTGAAAAGTGGATCATGTTGGCTAACTTCGCTAGGTAGGCCTACATTGGTTTGAGAAAAAAGTACATTAGTTCTACTTACCACTATATGTTTAGCCAACTATACAAAGTTTCTACCGGTTCCTTGCAAAGTAAACATTATCCACTAACTGCAGCCTACATTGGCAAATGTGCCCTTCTGCTGCTTGAAAGGCAGAGCCCACAAAATATGGGAAATTAACTTCAACCACTCATACTTGTCAGGTATAGTTCCATTTTATTTTATATCACTCAAATATCCAATTCACGGTGGCCGATATTGAGAGATATCTTGAGGCTACCCTACATATCTGAAATGACATGATTGATGTTTACTGATAATGAAAAGCATGCAGTTACTTGCTGTATGACTCTGATAGAGATAAATGTGTGCATTTGTTTTGTATGTAATAGTCTGAAATTTGTAGGTCTGACTATGCTTTTCAAGCAGTGATGATATTACAACCAAATAGTTAACAATCCCTTGAAAACAGCACACAGTTCTCCACTTTACACCACTTGTCAAACTCATTCCAAGGAGGGCCAAGTGTCTGCGGGTTTTCGCTCCACCATTGTACTTGATTTATGAATTAAGGTCACTAATCAGTAAGGAACTCCCCTCACCTGGTTGTCTAGGTCTTAATTAATAGGAAAAAACAAAAACCTTCAGACACTCAGCTCTCCTTGGAATGAGTTTGACACGCGTGCTCGACACCTTATTGTGACACTGGATCCAAGCGTTCTGGACTCAACGGCAGTCAAGCACCCAAGCTAACTGGCTAACGTTGGCTAGCTTGCTAGCTACTCCAAAAACAAAGAGAGAACACACCTCACCCTGATCATTTTACTCGCCCTAGCAGAGCTGGTTAGGGTTTTTTATGTTATCCAGAGCATTGGTGACTAACTGCTGCTGGCAACATTTTAATGACGCTTTTTTTGCGACGTTTACTGACACCGGCCATATTCACTGAGTGTTGTATGTAAATTCATCAGATATTCTGCGCTCTGGCACACTAAGACGAGAGTGCTCTGAAATCGGAGTAGATAGCCAGAGTGAATTTACGAACATGCCGTAAGAAATCTAGAAGGTGAGGGGAGGCAAACACGTGGGGTTTCAAATGTGTTTGTCTTTGAATACCAAGGAAGGAAACAGCACTGACATCACAGGCAGGAATATAATCTACACAACACTGTAAATGATCACTAGAGTATTCATAGGTTGCACCTCCGTCACGTCATGCCATTGTTATGAACATTCTCAAGCCGCTCTTGGCCATAGTGGTTCACAAAATTTGTGATAAGCCCAACCATTCTTATTTCTTACTTCTTTATTTTTATTTATTTACTTTTCTGCTCTTTACTTCTCTTTACTTCTGTATCTCTACTTGCACATGATCATCTGATGATTTATCACTCCAGTGTTAATCTGCTAAATTGTAATTATTCGATTTATTGCCTACCTCCTCATGCCTTTTGCACACATTGTATATAGATTCTCTTTTTTTCTACCATGTTATTGACTTGTTTATTGTTTACTCCATGTGTAACTCTGTGTTGTTGTCTGTTCACACTGCTATGCTTTATCTTGGCCAGTTGCAAATGAGAACTTGTTCTCAACTAGCCTACCTGCTTAAATAAAGGTTAAATAAAAAAATAAAAAATTCTAAACGGTGGCTAGTGACATTTGTCATCTAAATTACACTATATTGGCCTGTAAATACAATGACATTGCTAAAGTAGGCAAATATTTAGTCGGAAACAACTTGCCATCATTATCATGTCATCAAATTTCCTTTAGACAGATGGCAATGTTGTCATTAGCTAGCAAAGTTTGTCAGAACTAGCTAAGAAAGCGAATGCTAGCTATCTGAAATTCGCTTGTCTCCCCTCAGTTTTAGCTAGCTAACTAACGTTATACTGCATCTAAAGTCAATCTGGCGACATCAAAATGATGCATATGGTTTAATTCCTATTTGCAGCATACCACCCTGCATACCACTGCTGGCTTGCTTCTGAAGCTAAGCAGGGTTGGTCCTGGTCAGTCCCTGGATGGGAGACCAGATGCTGCTGGAAGTGGTGTTGGAGGGCCAGTAGGAGGCACTCTTTCCTCTGGTCTAAAAAATATCCCAATGCCCCAGGGCAGTGATTGGGGACACTGTCCTGTATAGGGTGCCGTCTTTCGGATGGGACGTTAAACGGGTGTCCTGACTCTCTCTGAGGTCATTAAAGATCCCATGGCACTTATCGTAAGAGTAGGGGTGTTAACCCCGGTGTCCTGGCTAAATTCCCAATCTGGCCCTCAAAACCATCATGGTCACCTAATAATCCCCAGTTTACAATTGGCTCATTCATCCCCCTCCTCTCCCCTGTAACTATTCCCCAGGTCGTTGCTGCAAATGAGAACGTGTTCTCAGTCAACTTACCTGGTAAAATAACGATAAAATAAAAAAATAAATTTGCCTACTTTTGAAATGTCATTCCTTTTCCAAGCCACTGTAATGGGCTTTTCATGAAATATTCATTAGCACTCATTGATAACGCATTGAGTAGACTGCTCAGCCGGGCATTAGTCCTAAAACAAATGTTCTAAACAATATTGTGACGAAATGTGCAACTCATGAATAGGATGACACTCTGTCCTGTCTTTGTGTTCATACAGGTGGTGACTTGGTCTCCATTTCATATCACTTGGTTACCAAAGAATGCTTCAGAACCAGCGAACTTAAAATAGCCTACTTTCTTAAAAGTTACAGAATAGTTGCTTTGAGAAAGGAAAATACTGCTGCTACCTTGCAGTCGAATCAAGGTGCATGCAATCAACAACAAACTGGATATGCAAGAGAAATTCAGCCACTCTTTGGAGGAAAATTATAGTTGAATATAAAGTGCTTTTTTGACAGCTAACCTAAGAGATGGCTGCCACCCAATGCCAGATGCCTGATGCCTAAACTTTGACAACCATGTCATGTCTATTTGATGGAACAGTGATTCGTGTACATGGAAAGACTTTAAAACAGAAACGATTACCACCTTGCCTAGGCCTATATGAATCTGCCCATGGGCAATTCCATGGTAACGGAATTACGTTGAGACTCTTATTTTTTACTTTAAAATGTATACCCCCCCAAAATAACTATTGATTCTTAAAGTTGAACAAACCATAGATCTCTATGCACAATGACTACTTTTAATAATTTCTACTGAACATTTTTACAAAAACACATTTATAGGAAGAACTATACAGATACAAAGTTTAAAACTGAGGAAGATTTTACCGTACTTCTGTTACCAAACTTTGCATCTGCACAGTTTTTCCAGTAAATGTATTTTTTTACTGTGTCAATAGTTCAAAATAGTAATTGTGCATAGCAAGTAGCTAGCAATGCTGATGTTAGCTAGCAAAATAAGCAGTTGTCTCCCCTTAATCTTAGCTAGCTAGCTATTGTTATACCAGTGGTGTGCCGTGGGCCTGGGGCCTGGGCCTTCAGTGAGGTTCTACACAGTCCCACCCGAATGAATCCACCTCTTATTACCATCATTATGATGCCATGGCTCTAGACACTATACATTTCGACAGAAACGCAGTATAACCAGGCGTTGCGTCACCTTGAAATTGGCAAAAAATGACATTTTTGGGTAAACAGTGTTTACCCAAAAACATGACACAATCAATGAGTTTTCAATATTTCCCTATTTTTCTTCACCTTTTCATTGTGCAGCTCCGTTGCCCTGCGCGCTTGTTCGTTGAGCTGTAGATCCACTCAGGTGTCCGCAAAAGTTTTCAAAAGCACCATTGCTTGTAAGTGCCCAGCCGTACTTTGGTGTCTCGTTGCTGCCTTGGTTAGACAACTCAAGTTTGCAAAGCCAGTGTGGCTCAAAACACCAAATCGATCACCTGGAAATAATAGGCATTCCCAGCAGTACAGTTTGCAGTGCTTCTCGGAGCCTGTGAGCCATTGATAGCGCTCGTAGTTGGAACTTTGAAAGTGACGAACGAACCCCTTTCCCGCCTGTGACAGGCTTTGTAGCGTCGGCGTCAGGCGACCTCTCCTTACAATGTCTAACTTTTCTAGAAAAGTTCGTCTTGAGAATGGCGTTATAATTATATCCTCGACCAAATCGATATCTTCTCCTCCTTCCGCCATTGTGGGTTGAAAAAACAGCTTAGTAGTACGCAAATTAATTTGTTTATCAAATTCAGTTTCCTAGTTCTGAGGTTCTGAATAGACCTGCACATAGGATCTGCCTCTCAATATTGGTAATCCAATCAAAAGACGTGCCCCCACTACGCCTGCTAGCTGGCTCCTGTGTAACACTGGAGCCAGCCAGCAGGCGTACAATAGCCAATTTTAAAGCTGATTGGTTGACACTAAATTTTCATTTCCATTCACTTTAAGCTACAAGCACCCGCACTGTTGATTCTGAAGGCCTGAGGGCAGATTTTAGACCCCTGGCAACACATGATGGCTGAATATGATTGGATAAAAGATCTAGCATAAAGACCAGCCCTCCAAATCTCAACCTTGGGCTGGAAGCAGTGCAACCAAGAGGAAAGCTATGAAATGAAGAGTATAACTCTTACTCTGGGGAATAATTTAATACATATTTGTGGGAAAATATATATTTTTTAAAATTATATTCTGATGATGTTTAGGCCAGCAGAGAAGGCCTTGCTGGCCCTGACGGCCCACCACTGCGTTATACTGCATCTAAAGTCAATCTGGACACATCTTAATTATTACAAAAGATTTTGCTCCAATATTATTTTCCTCTGTTAGAAATGTAATTGTATTAACAAGCCACTGTAATGCACTTTTGATGAAATCTTCATCAGCAGTAGAATTCTCAGTCTGGCATTAGTCCTTATAGAATAACTATCTTCAAAGTAATGGCTCGGGATGCCGGTTACAGAGGTGGGACCATGTCACTATTATTCGAGTCACAAGCAAGTCTCAAGTCACAAGATCCGAGTCTCAAGTCGGTCTCAAGTAGAACAGGTAGAGTCTCGAGTCAAGTTGAAGTTATGCATTCTAAGGCCAAGTCAAGTCACAAGTTTTTTAAAGTCAAGTCTCAAGTAAACAAATAATCTATACATGCAATGACTTGTTCAATTACAAATCTTTGTCTGTTTACTTAGGCTGCCAGAAAGCCCTTTTCATTATTTTGTCTAACATTTTGATTATGTAATTAATTGAACAAATTTCAAAAGCAAGTTTCATAAGTAGATGATCAATTTCAAGCAATTTTGTCATACCAAAAGACCAGTGGCCTATGCTAGTAATTGTTGCTTGATGCCCCATTCATTGCTGGCGAGCTTGCAAAGTGAATAGTTAATATTCTTGTCACGATCGTCCATGGGAGAGAGATAGGACCAAGGCGCAGCGTGTAAATAATACATCTTCTCTTTATTTAGGAGATGAACTAACGAAGCAAAACAACAAATCCAAGACCGTGAAACAAAAACCGACTAAATGCAAAACATGCCAACCTGAAACAGACCTAGACACAGACTAAGACAATGACAAAATCAATGACCCAACCAACACATGATGCCTATGGCCGCCTAAAATATGGCTCCCAATCAGAGACAAATGAAAGACACCTGTCTCTGATTGAGAAACCACTCAGGCAACCATAGACATACCTAGAAACCCTCACTAAACCATAGACATACCTAGACATACTCACTCAACACAAAACCACAAACACAAAACCCAACAACCCCTTAACCATATAACCACCCAAACACAAACCTTCCCCATGTCACACCCTGACCTAACAAACATAATAAAGGAAACAAAGATAACTAAGGCCAGGGTGTGACATAACCCCCCCCTAAAGGTGCGAACACCGGGCGCACCAACACAAAGTCTAGGGGAGGATCCGGGGTAGGCCTTAATATGGCGGCGGCTCGGGTGCAGGACGTGGCCCCCACTCCACCATAGTCGATCTCCGCTTCGGTGTCTCTGGTAGATCCTGGCTGAATGGCGGATTCAGCTGATCCTGGCTGGCGGACCACTCTGGCTGATCATGGCAGGCGGGCGACTCTGGCTGATCATGGCTGGCGGGCGACTCTGGCTGATCATGGCTGGCGGGCGACTCTGGCTGATCATGGCTGGCGGGCGACTCTGGCTGATCATGGCTGGCGGGCGACTCTGGCTCGTGGCAGACGGATGGCTCAGATGGCGCTGGGTAGACTGGCAGCTCTGACGGCTCGGGGCAGACTGGCAGCTCGGGGCAGACTGGCAGCTCTGACGGCTCGGGGCAGACTGGCAGCTCGGGGCAGACTGGCAGCTCTGACGGCTCGGGGCAGACTGGCAGCTCTGACGGCTCGGGGCAGACTGGCAGCTCTGACGGCTCGGGGCAGACTGGCAGCTCTGACGGCTCGGGGCAGACTGGCAGCTCTGACGGCTCGGGGCAGACTGGCAGCTCTGACGGCTCGGGGCAGACTGGCAGCTCTGACGGCTCGGGGCAGACTGGCAGCTCTGACGGCTCGGGGCAGACTGGCAGCTCTGACGGCTCGGGGCAGACTGGCAGCTCTGACGGCTCGGGGCAGACTGGCAGCTCTGACGGCTCGGGGCAGACTGGCAGCTCTGACGGCTCGGGGCAGACTGGCAGCTCTGACGGCTCGGGGCAGACTGGCAGCTCTGACGGCTCGGGGCAGACTGGCAGCTCTGACGGCTCGGGGCAGACTGGCAGCTCTGACGGCTCGGGGCAGACTGGCAGCTCTGGGCAGACTGGCAGCTCTGACGGCTCGGGGCAGACTGGCAGCTCGGGGCAGACTGGCAGCTCTGACGGCTCGGGGCAGACTGGCAGCTCTGGCCGGCTGAGACGCACTATAGGCCTGGAGCGTGGTGCCGGAACTGGTGGTACCGGGCTAGGGACACGCACCTGAAGGCTAGTGCGGGGAGAAGGAACAGGGCATACTGGACCCTGGATACGCACATTAGGCCTAGTGCGTGGTGCCGGAACTGGTGGTACCGGGCTGGGACCACACATCTCAGGGCTAGTGCGGGGAGCAGCAACAGGACACACTGGGCTCTCAAAGCGCACTATAGGCCTAGTGCGTGGTACCGGCACAGGAGGTACCGGAATGAGGACACGCACCTCAGGGCGAGTGCGGGGAGAAGCAACAATGCGAACAGGGCTCTGGAGACACCCTGGAATCCTGGGGCGTGGTGCCGGAACTGGTGGTACTGGGCTGGGGCGGGAAGGTGTTACAGAAGGTGTAGGACTAGGAATGCACACAGGAGGCCTGGTTCGTGGGACTGTCAGTCCCAGATGGTTAGCACGCAACTCAGGACGAGCATGAAGAACTGACTCAGGTAACATCACCTCCCGCACACGCTCTGTCGGGTGGATGTCGTGCCTCACGCACCAACACAGCAGGTCCCTCTTTTCACTCTCCTCCAAACTCCTCATTAAGTCCTTAACAGTCTCTGTATTAATCCCATTGCTCACCTCCAATCTCCGAACCACTGGCTCTGGTTCCCTCCTTTCACGCTGCTTGGTCCAAATTGGTTGGGTCATTCTGTCACGATCGTCCATGGGAGAGAGATAGGACCAAGGCGCAGCGTGTAAATAATACATCTTCTCTTTATTTAGGAGATGAACTAACGAAGCAAAACAACAAATCCAAGACCGTGAAACAAAAACCGACTAAATGCAAAACATGCCAACCTGAAACAGACCTAGACACAGACTAAGACAATGACAAAATCAATGACCCAACCAACACATGATGCCTATGGCCGCCTAAAATATGGCTCCCAATCAGAGACAAATGAAAGACACCTGTCTCTGATTGAGAAACCACTCAGGCAACCATAGACATACCTAGAAACCCTCACTAAACCATAGAAATACCTAGACATACTCACTCAACACAAAACCACAAACACAAAACCCAACAACCCCTTAACCATATAACCACCCAAACACAAACCTTCCCCATGTCACACCCTGACCTAACAAACATAATAAAGGAAACAAAGATAACTAAGGCCAGGGTGTGACAATTCTTGATCACCAAACAATTTTTGGAGCTGCATATTTCTTTATGGCAATCCTCTCTCCCTACAATTTGCCGTTTGCGCTGGACCCGATCCTATAACCGTATAGCAAATCAGCAATCTGTTAGCTCAGTGGTTCTCAAATGTTTTGACCCACCACCCCAAAAAAGTAGTGGTTCAAAGCTTGCGATGCCCCACGAGCGCACAGGGCGAACACACACGCACGATGGAGCTTGTCAGTCATTACGGCCATAAACGGTGATACATTTTCAATATGCAAGATACAGAAATAAACTGCGTTATACACCTGCATTTTGAGCTGAAAACAGGACGATGTTTTGAGTAGGGGGTGCTGAGTGGGGGGGGGGTGGTTGTTGCCCAACATATATATATATTTGCAGGCTAATGATAAAATACAATTCTTAATGTGTTGTGTAGACTAAGTATTGGACAAGATCCGGTAACAGTAGTCACTGCAGTTTAAAGTAAAAATATTTTTTTGCCAAAATTATATTATTACTCCTGTCTATATGTAACAGTATAGCTTCCATCCCTCTCCTCGCCCCTACCTGGCCTCGAACCAGGGACCCTCTGCACACATCAACAACTGACACCCCCAAAGCATCGTTACCCATCACTCCACAAAAGCTGCGGCCCTTGCAGAGCAAGGGGAACAACTACTTCAAGGTCTCAGAGCGAGTGACGTCACCGATTGAAACGCTATTAGCGTGCACCCAGCTAACTAGCTAGCCATTTCACATCGGTTACATACACAGAAATAAATAAAATAATTCAAAATACTTCACCAGAGAGGATCATTTGCTTCTTTTAAAGCTGTGGATTGTTTCAAATCAAAAGTGTGTATGCTTTTGATTTGGGCACCACGCTTGGCAATAGCCCTAACTGATTATTAAGATGCAGCTGTCAGTGAAAAGCAATGCCTCTAAAATATGCGTGAAGATTGTGTGTCTTCGTGATCATTTTAAATGTTACAGGGAGGGGGGTGTGTGGCAAAGATATTGGCACGTCTCTCTCCAGAATGGGTCCAACTCTCCACAATGCGCTTTGATGTCTCCCGCCAATTCTTGATCATTCATTGATTGTTTATTTTTTATAAATTCCCCATTACATATGTCACCAGTAGTAAATGTACCATTAATCCATGTAATTTGGCTACATTCATTTCTGTTCATGCGTGGATTAATTAGGCCTACAGTCATTTACCTATTTGTATTGTTAACCAAGTGAAAATGATTGAGAAACAAAAACATTATTATTGAAATGAAACTGTTCCACAAAAATGAGCATATGAAAATCATAACTGGCACTCAGATTGGTAGAAATGGTAGGATAAATTGTAAGCTTCTCCAAACATGAAACTCATACTTGAAACTCATGTGCCTAGTAATGGACAGACCATTGTGAACAAAGCGCACATTTCTTTCTACTGCATAATTACAACTGGTGTGTGTGAGAGAGAAGGAGAGGTTTTTTGTTGTTGTAACTAGGGGGTGGAAAGCGCCACTCGATGGACCGCGCACCGTGTTGCTTGCTATGGACAGCAGCAGGCCTTTGACATGCGCAGAAGCAGGCCTGCAAGCCAAAGGTTTGATATGTTCTCATCCCCTTTTCAGTGAAGTTTAGAACTGTAAACTAATAGAAAACAGAAGTGAAGAACTAATTGCAAGCACTGCTCGCAAGTGGCATAGCAGCGGGAAGATGCTTTGGGTTGGGGGTGCAGAGGAGTATTTTTGTGTCTGCTCACCAGTGCCGATCTTAGCATGTAAATCTTGGTGGAGCAAAAAACACAAAGTGGGATGCATGCCAGCAAAACCACTACACAACACTAAACAATACATTAATTGCACTATGAGAGTGACAAACAGTGCCCACAAACTGTTAGGGCCTACATAAAGCTGTGCCAGCAGTCCCAATATCTTATCACTGCCACACCTGGCTATCAGCAGAGCCTTGTCTGGCAGCGAAACAGTTCATTCAACCTCATTTACAGCCTTTAAAAAATATATAGCTGATATGGCTGACTTGCTTAAACATATGTGGTTTCTATTTCTAATGACAATTGAGATGCACAAACTATGGCATAAGGGGACGACAAGCGGATAAGAGGCAATCTGTAATGTTGATTAAGAAATTAATAAGCGAGCTAGGACGGACATAGTCAATATAACTATTTGTTTAGCACTTTTCAAATGTACAACAGAATTCAGAACATGGGCCGTTCTTACAGTGTTCTCCCTGTACACCAAGTCAGTAAAGTCGATAAAGGGGGCATATAAGCAGACAATGAAAGCTCTTACAATATTCAATGATTTAATTTCTCTAAAAAAGGTTATAGGCTACATGTGCACCACCACGTCAGAACAGTAGGTGAAATTATGATGGGTAAATCGACCAAAAGTCACAAGTAGAGAGGAGTAGACAGGAGGCAGTCGCAGGTTTAGAACTACTGAGTTTATTAAAGCACTATATATACAGTCGTGACCAAAAGTTTTGAGAATGACAAATATTAATTTTCACAAAGTTTGCTGCCTCCGTTTGTATGATGTCAATTTGCATATACTCCAGAATGTTGAAGAGTGATCAGATGAATTGCAATTAATTAATATTTGTGTCATTCTAAAAACTTTTGGCCATGATTGTGTGTGTGTGTATATTATATATATATATATATATATATATATATATATATATATATATATATATATATATATATATAAAAGCGTGACGAAACCCAAAGTGCAAAATAATAAAGTCCTCAGGAAATAGTAGGTGAGATTCTTCTCAGGAAAACAAGTAACATTTACAATGACCGACAAAGGCAAATGACAGAGGGAGTACAGTATATATATTGTGATAGAGTGGGGATTGGAACCAGGTGTGTGTAATGATAACGAGACAAGTCCGGGGTTGATAAGTGAAGGGCGTTTGCCAGCAGCAGGTTCCGCTGTAGCTAGAAGGCCGGCGATGCTGAACGCCTGAGCTGGACCGGAGGGGGAGCCAAAGCGAAGGCTGGTGTGACACTAAATTATTAGGGTGAGGCACATGGACTACTAACATCTTACTACACAACATACTATTACTTTCTTAGCTACAGTATACATAACTTCCTGGCATATTACATAATTTATGCCGCAGCATACAATGCATTTTTGGACTCACCTTGTTGTGCTGTGCATACTCGAACAGGAAGGTGGCGCGGTGGTCCTTCGTGGGCAAATTTTGTCATCAAAGTCAGGCATTCTCTAGATTTATGGTGCTTTCAAAACAACTAGGAACTCGGAAAAAAACAAAGTCAAATCATGATGACATCATTGATCTTCAAGTCGTAGCTCTAGAAAGAGGCCAGACTTACAATTCCGAGCTGGATGACCGTTCAAAACTTATTTTCCCAGTCGGAGCTCGTTTATTCCCAACTTCCCAGTTGTCTTGAACTCACTGAAGTCAAGTTTTTGCAGTTCTGAGTTAACAGTTGTTTTGAGCGCGGCACAAATCATGCTTCATTGACAGCATGGCCAATGTTGAATGTTTATCATTTTAAACTTGGAAAATAGCCACATAATCCCACATTTTGGACCACACAGCCACTCCACTGAATAGCACGCCAGTGATTGCTTTGCAATTCTTGCAGTTAACCACTCTCACTGATTCCTTCCAAACCACTCATTATTGAATTTGCGATTTCCAACTTGTTGTGTAATGTTTCTGTCCAATGGCCGATGAGCACCGATACATTTTATCTATAATTTCTCTCCATTATTCCTCTTCATATGACAAGGATTTAAAAGGATTTGTCAGTAGATTGTCAACTTGATTCACGATGATGACTGCTATCTAAGATTTTGAAAGTATGATGCTGACATGATCAGTCCAATCAAAGCTACTGTAGATATAACGTGATTTGACATAATTTATCTGTTGCCAATGACCTTGAGCCTTCTTGGATGGGCACTTCTAATGTAACTCTATGGCAGCACCCAAGGGAATAGAATTTTCTAGCGCTACCCTTAGACTTGGCGGTGACTTAATGTCCCCATGAGTGACAGAACACTGAACCAATCACGGCGCAACACTCCATATTTTCTGCTGGCTTGCCACACCACCACAGAAAGCACTGAGCTAGGCTGAAACACCTGCATTTTGGAGCTGCCTTACTCA
Organism: Salvelinus fontinalis; assembly: GCF_029448725.1. Classification (NCBI taxonomy): domain Eukaryota; kingdom Metazoa; phylum Chordata; class Actinopteri; order Salmoniformes; family Salmonidae; genus Salvelinus; species Salvelinus fontinalis. Next base: position 9,361,805 of record NC_074692.1, read on the forward strand.
AGAAAACAAAAAAGAGACCATGTTTGTATGCGGCTTTATTAACTCAATAACATATACATTTTTTTACATTGTTTGCATACTGATATGTGACACGTGTTAATGCCTAAATGTGGGGCTCAAAACAGGTGGGGCTCCTTGTTAAAAGTTAATTTGTGGAATTTCTTTCCATGACTCTATCATATCCGGCCGTGATTGGGAGTCACGTAGGGCTGCGCACAATTGGCCCAGCGACGTCCGGATTTGGCCGGGGTAGGCCGTCATTGTAAATAATAATTTGTTCTTAGTTAAATAAAGGTTAAATAAAAAATATATGAATGCGTTTGAGCCAGTCAGTTGTGTTGTGACAAGGTAGGGGTGGTATACAGAAGATGGCCATATTTAGTAAAAGACCAAGTCAATATTATGGCAAGAACAGCTGAAATAAGCAAAGAATAACGACAGTCCGTCATTATTTTAAGACATGAAGTTCAGTCAATACGGAACATTTGAAGAACTTTGAAAGTGCAGTCGCAAAAACCATCAAGCTCTATGATGAAACTGGCTCTCATGAGGACCGCCACAGGAAAGGAAGACCCAGAGTTACCTCTGCTGCAGAGAACAAGTTAATTAGAGTTAACTGCACCTCAGATTGCAGCCCAAATAAATGCTTCATAGAGTTCAAGTAACAGACACATCTCAACATCAACTGTTCAGAGGAAACTGCGTGAATCAGGCCTTCATGGTTGAATAGCTGCAAAGAAACCACTATTAAAGGACACAAATAATAAGAATAGACTTGCTTGGGCCAAGAACCATGAGCAATGGACATTATTTGACCAGTGGAAATCTGTCCTTTGGTCTGATAAATCCAAATTTGAGATTTTTGGTTCCAACGCTGTGTCTTTGTGAGACTTAATCATCTTTGCGTGTGTGGTTCCCACAGTGAAGCATGGAGGAGAAGGTGTGATGTTGTGGCTTGCTTTGCTGTTGACACTCAGGGATTTATTTAGAATTCAAGGCACACTTAACCAGCATTGCTACCACAGCATTCTGCAGCGATACGCCATCCCATCTGGTTTGCACTTAGTGGGACTATGATTTGTTTTTCAACAGGATAATGACCCAATACATCTCCAGAGTGTGTAAGGGCTATTTGACCAAGAAGGAGAGTGATGGAGTGCTTCATCAGATGACCTGGCATGCACAATCAACCTACCTCAACCCAATTGAGATGGTTTGGGATGAGTTGGACAGCAGAGTGAAGGAAAAGCAGCCAACAAGTGTTCAGCATATGTGGGAACTCCTTCAAGACTATTGGAAAAGCATTCCAGGTGAAGCTGGTTGAGAGAATGCCAAGAGTGTGCAAAGCTGTCATCAAGGCAAAGGGTGGGTACTTTGAATAATCTCAAATATAAAATATAGGTTGATTTGTTTAACAATTTTCTGGTTACTACATGATTACATGTGTTATTTCATAGTTGTGATGTATTCACTATTATTCTACATTGTATAAAATAGTGAAAATAAAGAAAAACCCTGGAATGAGCAGGTGTGTCCAAACTTTTGACTGGTACTGTATAAACAGTTGAAGTCGGAAGTTTACAAACACTTAGGTTGCAGTCATTAAAACTCGTTTTTCAACCACTCCACAAATTTCTTGTTAACAAACTATTGTTTTGGCAAGTCAGTTAGGACACCTACTTTGTGCATGACACAAGTCATTTTTCCAACAATTGTTTACAGACAGATTATTTAACTTATAATTCACTGTATCACAATTCCAGTGGGTCAAAGGTTTACATACACTAAGTTGACTGTGCCTTTAAACAGCTTGGAAAATTCCATAAAATTATGTCATGGCTTTAGAATCTTCTGATAGGCTAATTTACATAATTTGAGTCAATTGGAGGTGTACCTGTGAATGTATTTCAAGGCCTACCTGCAAACTCGGTGCCTCTTTGCTTGACATCATGGGAAAATCAAAAGAAATCAGCCAAGAACTCAGAAAAAATGTTTTGTAGACCTCCATAAATCTGGTTCATCCTTGGGAGCAATTTCCAAATGCCTGAAGGTACCACGTTCATCTGTACAAACAATAGTACGCAAGTATAAACCCCGTGGGACCATGCAGCCTTCATACAAAAGTTTTTTAAAAAGGTACAAAAGTATCTACATCCACATTAAAACGAGTCCTATATCGACATAACCTGAAAGGCTGCTCAGCAAGGAAGAAGCCACTGCTCCAAAACTGCCATAAAAAAAGCCAGACTACAGTTTGCAACCGCGCATGGGGACAAAGATAGTACTTTTTGGAGAAATGTCGTCTGGTCTCATGAAACAAAAATAGAACTGTTTGGCCATAATGACCATCCTTACGTTTGGAGGAAAAAGGGGGAGGCTTGCAAGCCGAAGAACACTATCCCAACTGTGAAGCATGGGGGTGGTAGCATCATGTTGTGAGGGTGCTTTTGCTGCAGGAGGGACTGGTGCACTTCACAAAAAAGATGGCTTCATGAGGACGGAAAATTATGTGGATATATTGAAGCAACATCTCAAGACATCAGTCAGGAAGTTAAAGCTTGGTCGCAAATGGGTCTTCCAAATGGTCAATGACCCCCAAGCATACTTCCAAAGTTGTGGCAAAATGGCTTAAGGACAACAAAGTCAAGGTATTGGATTGGTCATCACAAAGCCCTGACCTCAATCCTATAGAACATTTCTGGGCAGAACTGAAAAAGCGTGTGCGAGCAAGGAGGTCTACAAACCTAACTCAGTTACACCAGCTTTGTCAAGAGGAATGGGCCAAAATTCACCCAACTTATTGTGGGAAGCTTGTGGAAGGCTACCTGAAACGTTTGACCATAAGGTAAACCATCTAATGGCAATGCTACTAAATACTAATTGAGAGTATGTAAACTTCTGACCCACTGGGAATGTGATGAAAGAAATAAAAGCAGAAAAAAATTATTCTCACTACTCTACTTTAGTCTCATTCTTTCTGCTTCATGTGGACGTTCTTCCTCAGCCATTTCAGCTGCTTCATCCCTTTGATCTTCGTTGCGGCTCATCCTACTGGGTTTTGGCGCCTGACAGCACCTATTCTCCCTCAGGAGGTTGAATAGGTTTGGCATGGGCCCTCAAATCCTCAAAAAGTAATTTATAGCTGCCCCATTGGGAGCATCCGGACTGGCTGCGTCACCGCTTGGTGTGGCAACAGCACCACCCTCGATCGCACGGAGCTACAGAGTCTGGTGCGGACAGCCAAGGAACATCACCAGAAGGCCTGGAAAATTGTTAAAGACTCCAGCCACCCAAGCCATAGACTGTTCTTTCTGCTTCCGCACGGCAAGCGGTTGCATTGAGTTGTATTTATATTTTTGCACAGTCTCTATGCACACTCACAGGACTCTACACACTCACTGACACTCAAACACCCACATAACATGCACACATTTATACTGACTCTACACTCACTCACTTACGCAAAAACACATACAATCATTATTTATGCCGCTGCTACTCTGTTTATCATATACCCTGATGTCTAGTTACCCTACACCTATCTACCTCTATCACTCCAGTATCCCTGGACATTGTAAATATTGTGTAGCGACCCGCACAGACAGCTGTGTGTTATGTGCTAGGCTAGTAGGTGGTTGTGTTGTACCTACCAGTACCCAGTGTTCGCGGGGTCCGCCATGTCAATCAACCTGCTATCTGCCAATCACGGGAATGCCTGGAATGTTCTGATGCCGGGCATCGTGGTGGTTGGCGGAGTGGCGTGGAGGGGGGTTGGGCAGGGGGATGGAGCATTGGAAGTTAAGACCAGGTTTAGACTTTGTTCTCTCTCTTTACATCTGGGCTTCACAAGAGAAGGTCACGATTGGCTTGTGGGTTATCTTTCATTTATTTGGCGTGGGCTACGGCCAAACAGTAGCCTGTGTAAAGTTGGTTTAATAAACCGTCCATTCGTGAACTCAATCCTCTGTCTGGACAGTTGTTCTTTTATGATCTAGTCAGGTCATTACAATAGTATTGGAACTAACTCTGTTAATAGCTTCTTACTTTCTCGTGTTCTTATTTCTTGTGTGTTTTTGTTCTACCTTATGTTATTTTTAGTGCTACGTTGATATTGATTACTGCATTTTTGGGTATGGAGCTTGCAAGAAAGGCATTTCACTGTACTTGTGCACGTGAAATTAAAACTTTACTATTTATAAGTTAATGACTCAGGACATCGGTTATAAAATGAACGCTTCTTTTAGTAATAAAACTTGTTCACGTTACATTTTACCACTCTAGCTTCTACAAAACTATAAAGAAAGTTGCCAGCGAAAGCCAGGCTAATCACTTGTCACTTGTTCATAAGTGTAGCGTTCTCGTTCTCACTTCCACTTCCTGTTGCGAAGCTTTCTGGTACTTGCAGTCAATAGTGTAATCCAATACTATCCAATGCAACAGAAATGTGCATAGTGCTCTCAATCTCCATCACATGAATTCTAATACAATTAGTCATTGTGCATAGCGTTGTACGGTTTGTTTAAACTCAGCTTAGTTCCGCTACCGTGGATTTGCCCTCATGCTGTCTTCAACATCTATCTGGATGAAAGCATTTTCACAAGCTGGAACATTGGTACAAACAACATCATCATCCTCAGCAGTTGGATGAGAGCCATTGTGTCAAGCCATTGGACGTTGTAATGTATGTAACTGGTTGTTGATGAAGAAGACAGATTTCATGATCAGTGGAGCAAGGTGTTATATAACCCAGGGACTCTGTCCATTCTATGAATTATAATTACATGGTCCTACATTCTTCTCTCAGTCCCACAAAGACATTGCCTGGCCACAAAGCACCTGCCAAGGCCACAAAGCACCTGCCAAACTTGATGTATTCTCTGATGCCTTGATCAAAATATTTTCCAGATCGGTATATTGTGTCCCTGATAATGAAATCAGTCACTGGCAAAGAGATCTTTATTAGAAATACACTGATGATTCAGACTTCAGTAGACTAGTGAGTCAGGGTTCACTTCAATAACTACCAAAAACACACAGAAAATGAAGGGCTACATTTGTATAACTGTTGCTCATCCAAAACGACAAAGTATTCTTCCCATTCAGCCCGACAGTTTAAACATCCATTGCATTTGAACAAAACTAACAAGGAAACAAACAAACATACACACACTTCTCACCTGCTGGTGTCAGCTGAGGTGATGGCAATGAGTGGCGGGGTGCGTAGGGGAAGTGTGGTCGGTCGTGGTGGGAACATGACTGTGTCTGGTTCAGGTTTGTAGTTGCAGTAGTACTGCTCAGCCTGCCTGAAGGCCAGAGGGGGCAGTTGGATGGTGCGACAGGACAGCCTCCGGACCAGAAAGGGTTCCATACAGGAGACTGGCCCCAGCTCTGGAGAGTCTGACAAATCATCTGACACCTGGGACAGAGGAGAGGAGAGACAGGTGTTCAGGGAGAGATATACAGAGAGCAGAGAGAAAGAACCTACCCACTGTTCAAAAACTGGTTGAATCAATGTTGTTTCCACTCAATTTCAACAACAAAAATTAAATGTGATGATGTTGAATCAACGTCGAAAACTGATTGGATTTGCAACAAGTCATCAACGTGAGGGAACGTATTTTTTTCACCCAACTTTTAACCTAAATCCATTTACATGGTGAAATGTTTTGTTGAATTCACGTTGTTTTCACAAATCAAAACTAGATGTTGATCTGACATCTGTGCCCACTGTGTATGTACTTGTGAATCCATTAGTTCTTATCGATCCATTCAAATTAATTGAGGCCCTCAATTCAAACTATTTACAGTTGCACTGTAGTGCCGTCATGTAAAGCTCTACCGGTCAGGAGTGTCTTCAACCTATAGACAATCACAAAACTCTGTCCAATAGAATTGGCAGAATAAGAGAGGCGCCACCCGGTATAGGCGCTGGACAAGCCGGCTGTGGCATAGAAGCCCGAGGAACCGGCAGAGGCGTGGGAGCCTGGCGAGCCTGCTCAAGCATGGGAGCCCGACGATCCAGCTGAGGGGTGAAAGCCTGACGATCCTGCTGAGGCATGGGAGTCCGACGAATCAGCTAAGGCGTGAGAGCCTGATGGGCCGGCTGAAGCATGACGTGGGGTGGGCGCCTGCCGAGCCCACCCAGGCAAGAAGACCTGTCGAGCCAGCTAAGGCTTGGAAGCCCGACGAGCTAGCTGAGGCACCCCAGGTTCCCTCTGAGATGGCACCCGGACCTGACATCACCAACCAAAACAAAAAACAAAACTCCCTGATGCTTATTTTAGTGTTATCATCATTCTGTAAGGATCGACGCTGGTAGACGAGAAGCAGGTACAGTGTCACGTTCCTGACCTGTTTTCGGTTGTTTTTGTATGTGTTTAGTTGGTCAGGACGTGAGCTGGGTGGGAATTCTATGTTTTGTGTCTAGTTTGTCTGTTTCTATGTCAGCCTAGTGTGGGTTCTCAATCAGAGACAGATGGTAGTCGTTGTCTCTGATTGAGACTCATATATAGGAAAAAAAATTCTTGGGGGGGGGATAAAGGGGAGTGTGGCGAAGCCGGGTTGGATACCTGAGCCAACTCCCCGGGCTTACCGTGGAGTGAGAGGGCGTCGTACTGGTCAGACACGTGTTATGCGGTAAAGCGCACGGTGTCCCCAGTACGCGTGCTTAGCCCAGTGCGGGCTATTCCACCTTGCCGCACTGGGAGGGCTAGGTTGGGCATCGAGCTGGATGTCATGAAGCCGGCCCAAAGTATCTGGCCTTCAGTACGTCTCCTCGGGCCGGCGTACATGGCACCAGCCTTACAGGTGGTGTCCCCGGTTCACCTGCATAGCCCAGTGCGGGTTGTTCCACCTCGCCGCACTGGCAGGGCTACGGGGACCATTCAACCTGGTAAGGTTGGAGAGGCTCGGTGCTCAAGAGCGCGTGTCCTCCTTCACGGTCCGGTATATCCGGCGCCACCTTCCCGCCCCAGCCCAGTACCACCAGTGCCTACACCACGCACCAGGCTTCCAGTGCATCGCCAGAGCCCTGTTCCTCCTCCCCGCACTCGCCCTGAGGTGCGTGCCCTCAGCCCGGTACCTCCAGTTCCGGCACCACGCATCAGGCCTATAGTGCGTCTCAGCCGGCCAGAGTCTGCCGTCTGCCCAGCGGCGCCTGAACTGCCCGTCTGCCCAGCGGCGTCTGAACTGTCCGTCTGCCCAGCGCCGTCTGAGCCGTCCGTCTGCCCAGCGCCGTCTGAGCCATCCGTCTGCCCAGCGCCGTCTGAGCCATCCGTCTGCCCAGCGCCGTCTGAGCCGTCCGTCTGCCCAGCGCCGTCTGAGCCATCCGTCTGCCCAGCGCCGTCTGAGCCATCCGTCTGCCCAGCGCCAGCTGAGCCATCCGTCTGCCCAGCGCCGTCTGAGCCATCTGTCTGCCCAGCGCCATCTGAGTCATCCGTCTGCCACGAGCCATTAGATCCGCCCGTCTGTCCCAAGCCATTAGAGCCATCCGTCAGTCAGGAGCCGCTAGAGCCGTCCGTCAGTCAGAAGCTGCCAGAGCCGCCAGCCAGTCAGGAGCTGCCAGAGACGCCAGCCAGTCAGGAGCTGCCAGAGACGCCAGCCAGTCAGGAGCTGCCAGAGACGCCAGCCAGTCAGGAGCTGCCAGAGACGCCAGCCAGTCAGGAGCTGCCAGAGACGCCAGCCAGTCAGGAGCTGCCAGAGACGCCAGCCAGTCAGGAGCTGCCAGAGACTGCAGCCAGTCAGGAGCTGCCAGAGACCCCAGCCAGTCAGGAGCTGCCAGAGACGCCAGCCAGTCAGGAGCTGCCAGAGCTGCCCTACAGTCATGAGCTGCTCTACAGTCATGAGCTGCCCTTCAGTCATGAGCTGCCCTTCAGTCATGAGCTGCCCTCCAGTCATGAGCTGCCCTCCAGTCATGAGCTGCCCTCCAGTCATGAGCTGCCCTTCAGTCATGAGCTGCCCTCCAGTCATGAGCTGCCCTCCAGTCATGAGCTGCCCTTCAGTCATGAGCTGCCCTCCAGTCATGAGCTGCCCTCCAGTCATGAGCTGCCCTCCAGTCATGAGCTGCCCTCCAGTCATGAGCTGCCCTCCAGTCATGAGCTGCCACTCAGTCCGGAGCTGCCACTCAGTCCGGAGCTGCCACTCAGTCCGGAGCTGCCACTCAGTCCGGAGCTGCCACTAGTCCGGAATTGTCCCTCTGTCCTGAGCTACCTCTCTGTCCTGGGCTACCTCTCTGTCCTGAGCTACCTCTTTGTCCTGAACTACCTCTCTGTCCTGAGTTGTCTCCTCTATTGTAGAGGGGAGTTGGTGAAGGTTCCTGGACCATGGTCGGGGGCGAGGGTCGCCACTCAAGGGACGCTAAGGAGGTGGACAAAGACAATGGTGGAGTGGTGCCCTCGTCCACCGCCGGAGCCGCCACCGCGGACAGATGCCCACCCAGACCCTCCCCTTGAGTTTTAGGGGTGTGCCCGGAGTTCGCACCTTGAGGGGGGGGTTCTGCCACGTTCCTGACCTGTTTTCTGTTGTTTTTGTATGTGTTTAGTTGGTCAGGACGTGAGCTGGGTGGGAATTCTATGTTGTGTGTCTAGTTTGTCTGTTTCTATGTCAGCCTAGTGTGGGTTCTCAATCAGAGACAGATGGTAGTCGTTGTCTCTGATTGAGACTCATATATAGGAGGCTTGTTTTGTGTTGGGATTTTGTGGGTGTTTGTTACCTGTCTCTGTGTTTGTGTTCTGCACCAGATAGGTCTGTATCGGTTTTGCACATTTGTTATTTTGTAGGTTGTTTGTAGTGTTTCACTTGTGTTTGTATTAAACATGTTTAACACTAGCCGCGCTGCACTTTGGTCCTCTCCTTCACCCCTGGAAGAAAACCTTTACATACAGGGAGAACATTTAATGAGCAACGGACATGGAACAGGAGAGGACAGCGTCTGGACAGGGGAGAAAATAACGACATCAATGCTGACACAGGGAACAAATGGGGGAGCAGACAGTTATAGACGAGGCAATCAACAAAGTCCAAGTGAGTCCAATGAGAGCTGCTGCGCATAATGATGGTGTGCATAATGAAAGACAGGCAGGGAGAACAGGAGCAGGCGTGACACTTCAGAGCAAAAACCAAGCCATGAGGTCGAAGGAAAAATGTCAGTAGAGCTCTGAGACAGGATTGTGTCGAGGCACGGATCTGGCAAAGGGTTACAAAAAATTCTGCAGCATTGAAGGTCCCCTAGAACACAGTGGCCTCCATCATTCTTAAATAGAAGAAGTTTGGAACCACCAAAACTCTTCCTAGAACCCGATGCTCACTCTGACAGAGCTCCAGAGTTCCTCTGTGGAGATGGCCACTCTACCATAAGGGCCTGATTGTTTGGTTTGGTGGAGTTCTGCAGAGATGGTTGTCCTTCTGGAAGGTTCTCCTATCTCCACAGAGGAACTCTGGAGCTCTGTCAAAAAGACCATCGGGTTCTTGGTTACCTCCCTGACCAAGGCCCTTCTCTCCCGATTGTTCAGTTTGGCCGGTCGGCCAGCTCTAGGGAGAGTCTTGGTGGTTCCAAACTTCTTCCATTTAAGAATGATGGAGGCCACTGTGTTTTTGGGGACCTTCAATGCTGCAGAAATGTTTTGGTACCCTTCCCCAGATCTGTGCCTCGACACAATCCTGTCTCGGAGCTGTACGGACAATTCCTTCAACCTCATGGCTTGGTTTATGCTCTGGCATGCACTGTCATCTGTGGGACCATATATAGACAGGTGTGTGCGTTTCCAAATCATGTCCAATCAATTGAATGTACCACAGGTGGACTCCAATCAAGTTGTAGACACAGCTCAAGGATGATCAATGGAAACAGGATGCACCTGAGCTCAATTTCGAGTCTCAGAGCAAAGGGTCTGAATACACACAATACTAAAAATGTCTAAAAACCTGTTTTTGCTTTGTCATCAATGGGTATTGTGTGTAGATGGGTGAGGACAATGTTTTATTTAATACTGCATTTTAGAAAAAGGTTGTAACGTAACAAAATGTGGAAAAGGTTAAGGGGTCTGAATACTTTCCGAATGCACTCAAAGACTCACATTCCTTTCAATCTTTTACCCAGGTTTTAGCAGAGATGCAAAGTAGCATGTTTAGTTTCTTTAAAAAATAACCACCAGTCAGGAGGATACAGACAGCTCAAGAGGTATACAGATTTGCAGAAAAATATACATATTTTTGACATAGAATTAAGGATAATGATTATGTCTCTAGATTGCAGGAAAAAGCGGTTTCAGGTGTTTGAAAAATGACCATTTTCTTATTGATTTATAAAAGGCCTATTTTGATTGAGTATAGAAGGCGATGTGTAGGAACTTGAATATTTCAGTAATATTTCTGCCTTGGGGCAGATCCCATGGGATGATGCAGCACACTCTTTATGCCGGTAAACCTATTATTTGCCGTGTTTTATAGCCCTATTCGGATGGGAGCCGTATTACTAGAGGCGTTGGTTATGTAATTATCCAAGCATGTGCGTTATTCCACTGGACGATTCACATGGGATTACTTGTTCCAAACTTCCCCCTGTAATTGTTTTTTAAAATCAATTGATTTGTGATGAAAGCCTGGAGGGTAGGTTTTTATTCCAGGTTGTTAAGGTATTTCAAGATCATGTCTAGACGATAATAGGCTACACTGATAACTCGTGCTTGGCTGCCAGTCTATAGGTGTCCTCATAATATTTACATTCAGGAATTGTGATCCTAATCATTATGTTAGCGATCTAAGGCCGATCAAATCACATCAAATCAAACTTTATTTGTCACATGCACCGAATCCAACAAGTGTAGACCTTACCGTGAAATGCTTACTTACAAGCTCTTAACCAACAGTGCAGTTCAAGAAGAGTTAAGAAAATATTTACCAAATAAACTAACGTAAAAAACTACGAGGCTATATACGGGGGGGAGGGGGGTACCGGTCAGTGTAATCCTGTATTGACGCTTTGCTTGTTTGATGGTTCGTCTGAGGGCATAGCGGGATTTCTTAAAAGTGTCCGGATTAGTGTCCCGCTCCTTGAAAATTGGCAGCTCTAGCCTTTAGCTTAATGCGGATGTTGCCTGTTAGCCATGGCTTCTGGTTAGTACAGTGGGGCAAAAAAGTATTTAGTCAGCCACCAATTGTGCAAGTTCTCCCACTTAAAAGGATGAGAGAGGCCTGTAATTTTCATCATTTTCATCAACTATGACAGACAAAATGAGAGAAAAAAATCCAGAAAATCACATTGTAGGATTTTTAATGAATTTATTTGCAAATTATGGTGGAAAATAAGTATTTGGTCACCTACAAACAAGCAAGATTTCTGGCTCTCACAGACCTGTAACTTCTTCTTTAAGAGGCTCCTCTGTCCTACACTCGTTACCTGTATTAATGGCACCTGTTTGAACTTGTTATCAGTATAAAAGACACCTGTCCACAACCTCAAACAGTCACACTCCAAACTCCACTATGGCCAAGACCAAAGAGCTGTCAAAGGACACCAGAAACAAAATTGTAGACCTGCACCAGGCTGGGAGGACTGAATCTGCAATAGGTAAGCAGCTTGGTTTGAAGAAATCAACTCTGGGAGCAATTATTAGGAAATGGAAGAAATACAAGACCACTGATAATCTCCCTCGATCTGGGGCTCCACGCAAGATCTCACCCCGAGGGGTCAAAATGATCACAAGAACGGTGAGCAAAAATCCCAGAACCACACGGGGGACCTAGTGAATGACCTGCAGAGAGCTGGGACCAAAGTAACAAAGCCTACCATCAGTAACACACTACGCCGCCAGGGACTCAAATCCTGCAGTGCCAGACGTGTCCCCCTGCTTAAGCCAGTACATGTCCAGACCCGTCTGAAGTTTGCTAGAGAGCATTTGGATGATCCAGAAGAAGATTGGGAGAATGTCATATGGTCAGATGAAGCGAAAATAGAACTTTTTGGTAAAAACTCAACTCGTCGTGTTTTGAGGACAAAGAATGCTGAGTTGCATCCAAAGAACACCATACCTACTGTGAAGCATGGGGGTGGAAACATCATGCTTTGGGGCTGTTTTTCTGCAAAGGGACCAGGACGACTGATCCGTGTAAAGGACAGAATGAATGGGGCCATGTATCGTGAGATTTTGAGTGAAAACCTCCTTCCATCAGCAAGGGCATTGAAGATGAAACGTGGCTGGGTCTTTCAGCATAACAATGATCCCAAACACACCGCCCGGGCAACGAAGGAGTGGCTTCGTAAGAAGCATTTCAAGGTCCTGGAGTGGCCTAGCCAGTCTCCAGATCTCAACAGAATAGAAAATCTTTGGAGGGAGTTGAAAGTCAGTGTTGCCCAGCAACAGCCCCAAAACATCACTGCTCTAGAGGAGATCTGCATGGAGGAATGGGCCAAAATACCAGCAACAGTGTGTGAAAACCTTGTGAAGACTTACAGAAAACGTTTGACCTCTGTCATGGCCAACAAAGGGTATATAACAAAGTATTGAGATAAACTTTTGTTATTGACCAAATACTTATTTTCCACCATAATTTGCAAATAAATTCATAAAAAATTCTACAATGTGATTTTCTGGATTTTTTTTCTAATTTTGTCTGTCATAGTTGAAGTGTACCTATGATGAAAATTACAGGCCTCTCTCATATTTTTAAGTGGGAGAACTTGCACAATTGGTGGCTGACTAAATACTTTTTTGCCCCACTGTATATGTACGTATGGTCACTGTGGGGATGACGTCGTCGATGCACTTATTGATGAAGCCGATGACTGAGGTGGTATACTCCTCAATACCATTGGATGAATCCCGAAACTTATTCCAGTCTGTGCTAGCAAAACAGTCCTGTGGAGTAGCATAGCATCATCTGACCGCTTCTGTATTGAGCGAGTCACTGGTACTTCCTGCTTTAGTTTTTGCTTGTTAGCAGGAATCAGGAGGATAGAATTATTGTCAGATTTGCCAAATGGAGGGCAAGGGAGAGCTTCGTATGCTTCTCTATGTGTGGAGTAAAGGTGGTCTAGAGTTTTTTTCCCCTCTGGTTGCACATGTGACATGCTGGTAAAAATTTGGTAAAACTGATTTAAGTTTGCCTGCATTAAAAGACCCGGCCACTAGGAGCGCCGCTTCTGGATGAGCATTTTCTTGTTTGCTTATGGCCTTATAGAATTAGGTGAGTGCGGTCTTAGTGCCAGCATCGGTTTGTGGTGGTAAATAGACGGCTACGAATAATATAGATGAGAAATCTCTTAGTAGATAGTGTGGTCTACAGCTTATCATAAGGTACACTACCTCAGGCAAGCAATACCTCAAGACTTCTTTAATATTAGACATCACGCACCAGCTGTTATTACAAATAGACACACACCCCCACCGCTCGTCTTACCAGACGTAGCTTCTTCTCTGTACTGCCGGTGCATGGAAAATCTCACCAGCTCTATATTATCCATGTCGTCGTTCAGCCACGATTCGGTGAAACATAAGATATTCCAGTTTTTAATGTCCCGTTGGATAATCTTAAATCGTAGGTCATCAATTTTATTTTCCAATGATTGCACGTTAGCCAGTAGAACGGATGGCAGTGGGAGTTTACTCGCTCGCCTACGGATTCTCAGAAGGCAGCTCGACCTTCGCTCCCTTTCCCTCCGTCTTTTCTTCACGCAAATGACGGTGATTTGGGCCTGTTCCCGGGAAAGCAGTATATCATTCTCGTCGGACTGATGGTTTGGTGAGCTAAGCTAGCAAGTCTGTTTGTTTGATTACTAAGGCAACTACTGTCAGGGGCGTCATGCACCCAAAAATCTGAGTGGGCACAAGGCAAGTGAGGATTGCTGTGGAGTGGGCCGGTGAGGTGCTGACTTTCTCTCTTTCCTATTTCTATCATGTTAAATATTAGCCACTATCAGTAGCGACCATCAGTAGGCCTAATAACCGAACATATTCAACTGTTAGTTCCCTTCAGGTGGTATAGCCTACATTATAATTTAATAACACTGTTTTGTTTACCTTCATTTGCTTTCTCTGTAAAGCCCGTCACAGACATGCGGTTGTTGCTATGGATCATTAGTAACAGTTGATAACATTAAAAAAAGACATGTAGTCTAATTCAATCACTAGACCGGAAGTCAGACCAAATAGTATGGCATCCATTTATGAGTGATCCACATATTTGACTTAAACCTGGAAATGAAAATGAAGTGTTCCTGTAAAAGAAATAACTGTCTTACATGACATTATGAGAGGAGGGTCATATGGTTAATCTTGCTTCTGGAATATACAGTAGGTAATAGTCTATATTGTAGGGCAGGGCAGAGAGGATCAGTGGCAGGTACCTCAAGGCTTCCCTGTTCATAATTACATCAACATATTCCATACCAATTACTTTAAATATGTGTACACGTATGTTTAATAATTATAATAATCACCCATCTTCCATCTGGGTTTGCGTTTCATCACCTGAATTCTGAATTTAGCCGTAGTTTTTATCAGAGACCTAATCTGAACAGATTGTGTTTAGAGAAAGAGGGAGATAGAGAGAGAGAGAGAGAGAGAGAGAGAGAGAGAGAGAGAGAGAGAGAGAGAGAGAGAGAGAGAGAGAGAGATACAGTAGCTGCACCACAGCAGAAACTGAGATAGAGCTGTATTTCCTGACAAAATGTTTAAAAAAATTAAGCAATTAGAGTTAAATGCAACCTCTATTTAAGTAGGCAAGTCAGTTAATTAAGAACAAATTCTTATTTACAATGACAGCCTACCCCGGCCGAACCCTAACCTGGACGACACTGGGCAAATTGTGCCCCACCCAATCACGGGAAGTTGTGAAACAGCTTGGAATCGAACCAGGGTCTGTAGTGACACCTCTAGCATTGCGATGCAGTGACTTAGACCGCTGCGCCACTCGGGAGCCCTTTTTCTCCAAATTTGAAATAATCTTTAAAGTTTTCAAAGACCTCTCTGATGAGAAGAAGCTATCCGTCCTGTTGGGGGAGGACGCAGAGAGTTGTGGGTTGGCAGCACACTACATTGCTGCCTGCCATAAGATGAGGGACATTGTCTGTCTGACAGACCAACAAACCTGCACAAGTCCTCTATGCCATTGTTCTTGTTAACGCTATTGGCCATTGTATGTTTATTTTTTCATTTCTGATACAACCCCATCCCCCCACTGTTGACTATTGTTGTTACTGATTGTCCTGTTGCGTTGACAATCTTGATATTTTTTTTTAATGATGTTAATACTGTTAAAAGTATAATTTCACTTCCAATGTATGCTTTGGCAATATGTACATTTTTACGTCATGCCAATAAAGCAATTTGAGAAAAAGAGAGAGAGAGAGATCAATTGAGAGAGAGAGAGGGATGAAGAGAGAGGGGGGAGAGGGAAAGAAATTGAGAGAGAGGGGGAGAGGAACAGAGAAAGAGAGAGAACTAAGAGAGAGAGAGAGAACTAAATTCCCCGATAGGTTCAGCAACAGTTTAGACCTCCCATCTATAAGGCAATATACTGTATGTGTTCTGTCAGTGTCAGTTGGCATCTCCAGCCCCCTGAGGATAGATCTGAGCCAGAGGGATAGGACACTTTATCTACAGCTTCTCAGTATCAGCCTCCTCCAACTTCTGGCTTTACACCAACAGAATTAACCATTATTAATAAGATCAAAACAAAGGAGGTACTGATATCCAAGGATCCTGTTTCTCTAGAATCTCTCCTAGCTGTACCATAGAACTGCCCAACAGTGGCAGTTGAACTGAAATGGGCTACAGTGTCATAAAAACACATTTATATGCCCTACCTTGGCGAGCGATATAGGTATTTACAGCTGCAGTGTGGTTTTTATTTACCGCTCCTGCCTTTCACTTGTTATTCACGCTCATTTCTCAAAACCCTAAAACACTGTCCTTTAAGTACATCAAATCAACTTTGAGCATATCTCATGAAGTGCATATTGTACGCAATAGCGAGAATATCTGCAAAGGGGTGGATGGTGGATGCCTTTCCCTTTTATGCCTTTCTGAATCCCTCCACAGTACGCCTTATATCCCATGCATAATTCAGCCAATGCTTATCAATTTGATGTAGCCCATCCCAGCTAACGACAAACGTGCCCACACCTTTATAGACTGTTCCCTTGAGTCATTAGGTCATTACTTAACATTTTCATAGAAATGTTCCAGTGTTGTGCAAGGACGGTTTCCAAGAGACCATTCCCTTAATGTCAAACAAAGCTTCCCCAGAACGTGTTTCATCGGAACGTTGCAAAAGCATTCCTGTGTCCAATTTGATGGTTAGGAGAGTATTCCATAAATGTCACACCAAACATACACAAAATGTTCTCAGAATATAAGATATGAATGTTCTAGACACATTTCATTGGAATGTTGCAAGGACATTCCTGTGTATCAGTCGTTAGGATGGTCCCAAAGAAATGTTTTCCCCCAAAATTACACATCACCCCTTGTCTCTGTTGTTGAGCCCATCAAGGCCCTGAATGGTGAACCACATGGAGGTATTACCCTGTAAAAATGCCTTCAGACTCATTCTGAAAGAATAGTCATTGTTTTTAATTTGCAAAACCCCATCTTGGAACCCTCTGAGTGATCCCACACTATGGCTGGCCTGGAAATACTCAGCTTTGCTTCCAGTAATCCAGTATTATCCGTTTGGCCAGTTAACCGTTATATGCAAATTGCTACTTTATATTCATAGACATTCAGCAAAGGGGATTTTTTTCCCAGGTAAGATGAAATGTGTCAGATATCTAGTCACATTTACAATACTCCTAAAACAAATTGAATACACCTGAGTCTGAAAGTTTTTCTTAATGTCCATATGCTCTACCTTACATAGAATACATGCATGATCATTCTATACCAGTACAATTATCCCAGGGCATTGAAAAAGCCTGATGCTTCATAGCTTTTGAATATTAATTTGGATTTCATTTGATCGTGTTATGTTTCAAAAGACAGCTGGTCAAGTTAGAGACAGACAGTGGGGAGTATAACAGTGAGCAATAGAAACAGGAACTAATGTCACGATGCCCCACAACAGGAGCATAGAGAGGACAGAGGAAACTTAATGTGTCCAGAATACACTGCTGTTGTAGCCAGCGGCATCAGAGCTGCAGCCTCACAGGATCAGGGTATGTGGCCCTCATTTAACCAGCTGTTTAAACCACCAAACCTTTCAGTCAGCCTCCGGCATCTCTCAATGACTCAGACAAAACATAGACGAGAAAAGGCTCCTTCTACCAAACAACAACTGATCCAAGAGTAGCACACACACAGAGAGAGAGAGAGAGAGAGACAGGGGAGAGAGTGGGCTTACTGTGTCCCAAGCTGTGCTGAAAGAGAGGCCTCTGTGCTTCTTATTTTTCACCTCATGCAAAGACATTTTTTGGGGCCTCAAACTCTCCATCTTATGAAAGACATATCTGACATAGCAACACTATCCAAAATACATTCCCAGCTTAAATAGAACGAATTAAAAAAACACATAACCCAATGGACTCTGGTGGCCTTTACATGTCTTTAGTAGAACTAATTGTCACATCTACTAGACAGCTCTGCTAACTCGGGCAACCACTTATGCCAGATTAATGGCACTCTAATCATAGTCAACACTGTAAAATGAGAGCTGCGATCAGAAGATAATGTTTCTTTACACAAGGTGTACAATCGATCACCAATATATGCCCAGACAGGCAGACAGACACAACAGCAACGATCCCCAGTCATGCTGCACCGAGCTCTGGTTAAAAAACAAATTAAGTTCCCCGGGTGCCGGGCCTTTTATAGAGCAACCTGCTAATTTAATGAATTACCTGTGTGAAAAATTCAGTAGATCGCGCCGCTTGTTCCTAAATAGATAAGGAGGTAAATAAGCAGAATTTTAAAAAAAAAACATTAACAGTTAACACACTACTGGTGTGTCAGTGACACAAACGGAAATGATCACATCTGCCGTAACCGAGCCCCACCGTTGTTTGCCATTGAGATTGAGTTGTAGATAGACAGAAGTGGATGAAGAAGAATAAGATCTTTGAGTGTCAGAACCATTTTAAGGTGTGCGGCCTCCACTTAGCCCTCCAGTAATCTAGACGCTCTCCGTCATATTGTTTATTTCCATCCAGTTCTTTCAGGTCTATAGGGATATGTAAAGAAAACACGTGGAAAAATGTGGAAAAGACATGAGAAAGCTCACTGAAAAAGAGACCCTGGTTTCAGTTGGGATTCCCTGTATGAATAAAGGTTCAACGGAAATAAATAAAAAAGAATGGTCCCGGAAGTAGAGCCCTCAGCCCCTGTTCAGCTCTTCCCCCTGTACCTCTTCTCTCCCTTTCTAGACCACGGAGTTCCAAACAAACAGTGTGCTTGGTCCCCTGCTGTGGCCCTAATACATGTAGATCAGGTGCATCCAGGGGGAGTTGGAGCTATGTCTGGACCATCTCGGGTCTTTCATTACATTCAGCCTGGCCACTGTTGCATATGCATAGCCATGGCGATGTACATAAGGTAACTCAAGACTATTAATCAATGCAAGGCCCTGATTGGTCAGCCTGTTTATTTTTATGTTAAGTATTCATTAGTCTGAACTATGTCACCACTCTACCCCACTGCTACCTCCCTCTCACTACTTATCTCCCTCTACAATGCCTCCTGGGGCAGAACATTGCAACCCTTAGCTCTCCTCTTCTAGTCCCTCTCCACTCTCTATTCACAGCCAATCTTCTCTGTGTTGCAAAACACTACATATCCACCTCAATCTCCACTCTCCATTCACAGCCAATCTTCTCTGTCTTCCTCCCTCTAAGATAGCTCACAGGTGCAGAAGATACAAAGCTGAAACATAATTGTTTTCACACACCTGACAGATGTCGAACGTACAGTACAGCTTCCACTAGCTCACTTTCAACAGCTGAAAATATCACAGTGCATCATAATATTTGCACCTGATTCAATTAAAAAAATGTCTGCCTATATTATACATTTAAAGAGTTTAATTCCAAAATGCTATATATACAGTACATTTTCAGAAATGTGGTAAATTAGATTTTATTGTTTAAAGATTGTGAAAAAGATAATCATGGCATGGGGATGTTTAATGACAGAAATGTATTTGTTTGAAATCTATCACTTGATGGTTTCATTTCAGAGACAAATAATCATGTTTTGTTGCAAAACACTATATATCCACCTCACTCAGAGAAATAAGAAGTTCTGTATGTAAAATATTTACATTTGCCATTTTAGTCATTTAGCAGATACTCTTATCCAGAGTGATCCAGAGTCCATTCATCTTAAGATTGCCAGGTGAGACAACCACATATCACAGTCAAATATACATGATATGAACATTCCATTCCAGCTAAACAATGGTTATATTGCATTTTGCAACAAAACCCATTTTAATACACATCTAAAATATATGATTTAAAAATGTGAGAATAGTCATATCTATACACATGAGAAACCCAAAATAAATAACTTCTGATGAAAAAACATACATCTGAGAAATTGGTGGATATAGCGTTTTGGAAATAAACTCTTCATTTGCGATTCATATAGTTATTTAATGTCACACACCCAGGTCATAAGCACCATCACAGTGCATGCTTACTCAGATGTGTACTCTGCATGATTTCCTCATGGTTAAAATTATAATCAAGACTTTCCCAGAGGTGAAATTTGCCCAGGCTGGTAGCTGTGCTTAATATAGTAACATTTACATTCCAAAACGTTACATACTCCAAGGAAACATAGCTCTGAGTTGCAGTATGCAACTTCAGTGGGGGGGCAGAATGAGTCCATTGTCCTTGCAAAGCCACAAACACATACCAGTTTGCATAATGACACAAATGAGTATGAAAATGTATAGAGCTGGTTCACATGAATATTATGTCCATTCCACATTTTCATTTTCACACTCATTCAGAAGCTTACTTTCTACACCTTCCTGTTCCTGTGACCACCTCTCTTGTGTTCATTTACACTCTACCTGAGGAAATAGACATTGTGAAAACACCTGCATAAATCCTCCTTGGAGGCTTGGATGTAGATACCATATACACTTGAACGCAAAGTCAGAGGAAAAAACAATATCCTATTCGTACAGTGAGAGAAAGAGCAATTCCATATTTGTTTTCAATTTCATCACAGTTTCCTCTTTTAATAAGATATAGGTATAGCTTTGAATCTCTGTGTCAATGTTTATTTTTACATGTATATGCAGCCTATTAATAACCGCTTAAGGATCCTAAAATGACATACCCAAATCTAACTGCCTGTAGCTCAGGACCTGAAGCAAGGATATGCATATTCTTGATACCATTTGAAAGGAAATACTTTGAAATTTATGAAAATGTGAAATTAATCTAGGAGAATATAACACATTACATAAAAGATAATACAAAGAAAAAAACATACATTTTTTTGTATTTTTTTGCACCATCATCTTTGAAATGCAAGAGAAAGGCCATAATGCATTATTCTAGACTTTAGATTTTGGCCACTAGATGGCAGTGTATGTGCAAAGTTTTGGACTGATCCAATGAACCATTGCATTTCTGTTACAAATGTTTTATCAAGACTGCCCAAATGTGCCTAATTGGTTTATTAATACATTTTCAAGTTTATAACTGTGCACTCTTCTCAAACAATCGCGTGGTATTATTTCACTGTAATAGCTACTGAAAATTGGACAGTGCAGTTAGATTTCTGCCAATATCAGATATGTCTATGCCCTGGGAAATGTTCTTGTTACTTACAACCTCGCGCTATGTGCATTAGCCTACGTTAGCTCAACCATCCCGAGGTCAAGACACCGATCCTGTAGAGGTTTTAAATCAAAAAGATATTCCATTGAAGGTAGCAACTCGCATGTCCCACCCACCTGTGGACCTGTCTTTTTCAGACATCTACGGTATTTCCAGTGTTTGAGGAGTGCAAAATCCACTTAAATCTCTCTGAATTGATTTCTTTCATTTAACTCCTGCGACTTTCATACTCTTGCTTGTGCTTGTCGTTTTTTCCCGTTAACGTTGCGACCGTGGACATTTTTGTAATGACCTGTCAAACACACCCTGGTAATGGCTGAATTGGGTTCAATGGAATATATTGTCTTTCCGTTACATCTACTGTATAAGAATGCTAAAGCTTAGTCTGGGATTGAACTCACCGTCTCAAAACTTAAATCACAAGAAAGAGAAGAAAGATACCTTTTTCTGAAGGGTGTAAATTTTTTGTAATAATTTAATACATTTGAAATGTTTACAAATTAGATGCGCTGAAATGAAGGCAACTTCCGAAAATGATTATAGCGATATGTCTGATCTCGCAAACAATGTAAAGTATGTACAGATATGTATAGATGTAATCTAAAGTCAAGCTTGCTGATTTTTAATCTGAGGGTATCCTGCAGTTGACAACCTTGTTGAATTATGCAACAGAACATGACAACAACAGTAATTAATGAGGCAGTCTAGACTGCACAGGTGAGTGCAGGTAGGCCTAGACCGAGCACATTTTTAGTGGTTAATTTATTTATATATGAAAACACACCCAGTGTAGTTATGCAAATGAGGAAAAATCGAGTATCTTGTTTGGAGTAACTTCATCTATTGTCCAACTGTTGCATTTATTAGAATTGTTTTTAAAACCTTTCAGCAATTTTGATGACCTTTGCTAGTGAAGGACAACATGAACAACTTGTGACCTTGAAAACATTTCAGGGGGGAAATCTACAACAACAACAAGAGGCTATGTTTCAGATGTGAAGACCGCAACACTTGACAAGGCATCTAATTTCAGGCGTCTGTATTACGACACGGGCCAGATAGTAGTGTTCAATTTATTACTGTGGAGGATGGGCATCAAAGCAGAGATTGAAATAGATACAGTACTGTAGTGTACATTTTACATTTTTATATTTGAGTCATTTAGCAGGTCTTATCCAGAGCGACTCACAATCAGTGCATTCGTCTTAGCTGGGTGAGACAACCACGTGTCACAGTCGTAACAAGTGCGTACACACAAACCTACTGCGTGATAGGATTTCAGATCTACTTCAGTCAATATGGAGACTGCTTTGGACAGTCATACATTGTCATCTCATGGTACTACAAACACTTGTAACTGCCCACAACCTGCTCCATCAAATAAACTAAATGTGACAATAATGAACTGTATCATTTTGAGAAAAATGTAGCACTTTGGATTTGATTTCTTCATAGATGTATACTGTGTATAGTTGTTTTTTAAAGTTTGTAAATGTTCGTTTTTAGGTAGCCTAGTGGTTAGAGCGTTGGACTAGTAACCGAAAGGTTGCAAGATCAAACCCCCGAGCTGACAAAGTGAAAATATGTCGTTCTGCCCCTGAACAAGGCAGTTAACACACTGTTCCTAGGCTGTCATTGAAAATAAGACTTTGTTCTTAATTAACTGACTTGCCTAGTTAAATAAGGTAAAAAAAAAAATATCATTTAAATGGCAGTGTGTACTGTTTGCTGGGTGTTATTAACAATGATGTACTGTATATAAACCCTGGATTGCTGATGCTATGTATTGGCCATTAAGAAGCTCTAAAGTAATCGATCGGCCATATTGGCACTCCCCAGTGGGAGCAGTCCTCCATAGGAATGAATGGAATTTTACAGTATTTCAATTAATGTTTCAAGGACAGAATTCCATATATTTATTTATATTTTGTTGTAGTGGGGACAGTAACTATCAAAAAATATATATACTTTAAGGAAAAAATAATCATATTTTGTAATGTTTTATTTGTGTGTTTAGCTCACATAGTATAATTTAAAAGTATGCATTAAGGTGTCTGTAAAAGAATAAACGTGACCAAATCGAATGTCGACGTTAATAAATGCATTTCTATCACTTCCAAAATATTTTTTACAATGGTGAAGGAGTTCCAAAATGGAGGCACTGTGGCTTCAATTATACCTTTGCTGTTTAGAACTATACAGTAAAATATATCTTCCTTCACTACTTATTCACCTTCCAACCAACTATATAGAGAAAAAAGTATGATCATGAATCAATCTACACCTAACATTGAGTGTTCCACACAGGAAATGAAGTTGTCCTGTGACTTTCTACTTCCGGTTTACTGAAAATGTGTGTGTGCCAGTGAAGGCTGCCGAGGAGAGGATGGATCATAATAATAGCCGGAATGGAGTGAATGAAATGGTATTAAACACATCAACAGCCTCCACTGGTGTGTGCGTGCGCATGCGTGCGTGTGCACTCACACTGTCCCTCTGGCGGTCTCCGGCCAGGGCATTCTTTTGCATCGTGTGTTCCACCTCTCAGACTTGGGGGTCTTCGACCACGCTCAGCAATACAGACAGGGGTCTGATGAAAAAAGGAAAGGAGATATTAGAATAATATGATTAAATGCATTTCACCTTATAAGCCTGTGTGCCAATGCTTCTGCTTGAGCAATTTTGGGGGCTAATGTTTGGCCAGGCCTAATCCAGCATTGTTAGCCACAGAAAAAGTATAATATCAAGTCTAACCTTTCTGCTGTCTGATACAAGACTTTGAAAAGTAGAATTTGAGTTGCAGATCATTTTCAGCAACTGTGACTGTAGCACTGCTGGTAGTCTGTTTTCCAACTGTGTTGGGGACTGTAGCCTACTCTGCACATTGGTATACACAACCTTGGTGAAATGTATCAATAACAGCAATGTTTTAACAATGGGCAAATCTCAAAATAGACTGATTGGTCATCTAGTGATTTGAGATGCAGACCAAGTGATCAACTGAGACAAATCAGTTGATGCAGTTTGTATGGAGCTTATTAAGGGTGCGTTCATAGATTCACTCTGGCAAGTTCCGAGCACTCTGGTTTGAGAGGGCCAGTTCCACCTGCCACAACCACTGCACTTTCACAACGGACCAAGGTGAGCAAATACTAGTTTGTTTTGCTATGCTTATCACACTAAGTATAGTTATAATCCAAGTTTGTTTAACTTGGCACTAATATGTTCACCTTAGATAAACCAAATAAACAAAAGATTAGGATTAACCTCAGGCGGCAGGGAGGTTAAAACAATGTATAGAGTACTGGCCAACTGTTTTGGTCAAGACAAGCACAGAGGAACTAGCAACAAGGCATATGCAGTGGCGACCCATTATTCAGGGTACCTGTTTAGCAAAAAATATATATATATTTGATTTTATTATTGTTTCAATGCCTGTTTTGCATGTTGCTTTGGCATGAATACGTGTCACATATCAGTTTGCAAACAATGTAAAAAAAATAATAATAATTGAGTTAATAAAGCCACATACAAACATGGTCTCTTTGTTTTCTTGAGTAAGGAAGCTCCAAAATGCAGGTGTTTCAGCCTAGCTCAGTGCTTTCAGTGGTGGGGAAGCCAGCGGAAAATACGGAGCATAGGGGTTGGTAATTTTCTCTAGTTGCACCGTGATTAGCTCAGTGCTCTGTCACTCATGGGGACACTACGTCACCGCAAAATCTACAGGTAGAGCTCAAAGATTCAAGCCCCTTGGGTGCTGCCATAGAGTTACATTAGAAGTGCCAATCAAAGAAGACTCAAGATCATCGACCACAGATAAAATGACGTCAAATCAGGTTATATCTACCAAAGCTTTGGTTGGACTGATGTCAACATCATATTTTCAAAATCTTAGTTAGCAGTCATCATGAATCAAGTCGACAATCTACTGGAAAATCCTTTTCAATCCTTGTCATATGAACAGAAACTATAAAGAGAAATGATAGATAAAACGTATCGGTGCTCATCGGCCATTGGACATAAACATTACACAACAAGTTGGAAATCGCAAATTCAACAATGAGTGGTTTGGAAGGAATCAGTGGCAAACTGCAAGCAATGCAAAACAATCACTAGCCTGCTATTCCATGGAGTGGCTGTGTGGTCCAAGTCTGGGTTTAAGGGTCTCTTTTACAAAAGGATAAACATTCAACATGATGGGCCATAAAAGGTTGAATACATAGGCCATGCTATAAATCCAGCATGACTTCTGCCACTGGAAACTCGGAAATCTCAGACTTCAGTGAGTTCAAGACAACTGGGAACTCTGAATAACATGAGCTCTGACTGGGAAAATGTGTTTTGAACGGTCATCCACATCGGATTTCCAAGTCAGGAACTCTGGCCTCTTTCTGGAGCTCCGAACTGAAGAGCACTGACTTCATGATTGTCTTGAAAGCAACAGTTGTCTTGAAAGCAACATAAATCCAGAGAATGCTAGATTTTGATGCCAAAGTTTGATGACAAAATTTGCCACAAAGGACCACCTCTCCACCTTCCTGATCAAGTGAGCACTGCACAACAAGGTGAGTCCAAAAATGCATTGTATGCTACTGCAAAACTTCTGTAATATGCCAGGGAAATACAGTGCATACAGTATTCAGACCCCTTGACTTATTTTACATTTTGTTACGTTACAGCCTTATTCTAAAATTGATTCAATTGCTTGTATTTTCTCATCAATACACACACAATACCCCATAATGACAAGGCAAAAACAGTTTTGTTTTTTTAAATGTTTGAACATTTATTAAAAATAAACTTAAATATGACATTTACGTACAGTACCAGTAAAAAGTCTGGACACAACTACTCATTCCGGGGTTTTCTTTCTTTTTTTTACTATTTTCAACATTGTAGAATGCATTTCAATTAACAGGTGTGCCCTTTTAAAAGTTAATTTGTGTCTCATAAATACCACCACAGAAAAGGAAGACCCAGAGTTACTTCTGCTGCAGAGGACAAGTTCATTAGAATTACCAGCCTCAGAAATTGCAGCACAAATAAATGCTTCACAGAGTTCAAGTAACAAACACATCTCAAAGGACACCAATAAGAAGAAGAGACTTGCTTGGGCCAAGAAACAATGGACATTAGACCAGTGGAAATCTGTCCTTTGGTCTGATGAGTACAAATTTTAGATGTTTGGTTCTAGGCAGAGTTGCAAAGAAAAAGCCATGTCTCACTGGACAATAAAAATAAACAATTTAGATTGGCAAAAGAACACAGACATTGGACAGAGGAACTCTGCCTAGAAGGCCAGCATCCCGGAGTCACCTCTTTACTGTTGATGTTGAGACTGGTGTTTTGCGGGTACTATTTAATGAAGCTGCCAGTTGAGGACTTGCGAGAAGTTTGTTTCTCAAACTAGACACTCTAATGTACTTGTCCTCTTGCTCAGTTGTGCACTGGGGCCTCCCACTCCTCTTTCTATTCTGGTTAGAGTCGGTTTGCGCTGTTCTGTGAAGGGAGTAATACACAGCATTGTACAAGATCTTCAGTTTCTTGGCAATTTCTCGCATGGAATAGCCTTCATTTCTCAAAACAAGAATAGACTGACGAGTTTCAGAAGAAAGTCCTTTGTTTCTGGTCCTTTTGAGCCTTTAATCGAACCCACAAACTAGTATAAAGAAGTCCAGTTGTATTGCTTCTTTAATCAGAACAACAGTTTTCAGCTGTGCTAACATTATTGCAAAAGGGTTTAATAATGATAAATTAGCCTTTTAAAATGATCAACTTGGATTAGCTAACACAACGTGCCATTGGAACACAGATGGTTGCTGATAATGAGCCTCTGTACGCCTATGTAGATATTCCATAAAAAAAGCAGCCGTTTCCAGCTACAATAGTCATTTACAACATTAACAATGTCTACACTGCATTTTGGATCAATTTGATGTTATTTTAATGGACAAAATGTTGGGCTTTTCATTCAAAAACAATGACATTTCTAAGTGACTCCAAACTTTTGAACGGTAGTGTATACTGTAGCTAAGAAAGTAATACTGAGTGTATGTTGTGTGGTAAGCTGTTAGTAGCCCATGTGCCTTACCCTAATCATTTGGTCCCTTTCCCATCATAATTTAGCCTACTGTTCTGACATGGTGGTGCACATATGGCCTACAGCCTGTTTTAGAGAAATGTAATCATTGAATATTGTAAGAGCTTTCATTTTCTGCTTATTTGCCCCCTTAATTTATCCTACGTTCTGACTTGGTAGACAAGGAGAATACTGTAAGAATGGCCCATGTTCTGTGGCTGTACATTTCCAAAGTGCTGAACAAATGGTTATATTGACTACGTCCGTCCTAGCTTGCTCATTAATGTCTTAATCAAAATTACGAATTGCTATTATCCGCTTGTCGTCCCCTTATGCCATAGTTTGTGCATCTCAATTGTCAGTAGAAGCCACATTTGTTTAAGCAAGTTAACCATATCAGCTATGTGTTTTTAAAAGGCAGGCTGAATGAACTGTTTCGCTGCCAGACAAGGCTCCGTTGATAGCCAGGTGTAGCGGTGGTAAGGATTCACTCCATTGTGCTGGAAAGAAAGCTCTGCTGTTGGGACAGCTTTATGTAGGCACTAACAGTTTGTGGGCACCGCTTGTCACTGTTATAGTGCAATTGATGTATTGATTAGTGTTGTGTTGTGTAGTGTCTTTGCTTTCATGCATCTCAAAAAAATTTAGGGAGTTTGCCCCACCAAGATTTACATGCTAAAATCGCCACTGGCCATATGTAGAACTATATACCAACTCAGTGCTTTCATGTAAATGACATCTATTGTATGTATCAGGTTGCAAGACACAAAAGAGATATACAACTTTTTATAATCAGTGGAAAGTTTATTATTCTTTTGTTGTTACTTGGATCTACAAAATACATTGTCACTCTTGGAGGGAAATGTAAGTTTAACGAAACCAGTATCTTCCTAATAAGAACCAAACACGTCTTGGCCTTATGCTTCTTGCTGTTAGCTACCTGAGAGGAGTTTAACGACGATCCTTCCGCTCTCTGTTCTACTCTGCTCCTTTAAACCCGATTTAAATCCTCTGAAGTAGTATTTACTCTGCAAGACATATTTCAAAATACAATTAACTGGGCTTAATTGTACCACAATGGCTACAACAATAGATTTGGGATCATGTCAACCAAAGGAAATGACACTGCCGATCTACACCTACAAAGTCAATAGCAATACAGAATCAAGGCCATTCCATTGTCTCAGCTCTCGTCAGCAGAGAGGATGTACTTCAGAGACAGCCACTACACAAAGCACATATCTTCAATTTCTGTCCTCTCATCTGGACAATCTGCACTAAATACAGCAGGAGCAACAGGGCGCCCACGCAATTATCACAGTCTTTGGTCAGTGGCTGCTCATCGATTGGCCTGTGGAGAGTAGAGGAGCATAATTGGTCATGGTGCCCGAGCCCCTGTGGGACATTACTGAAGAGCCACAGACACACAGTTCAGTCCTGTTGCTATCATCGGGGAAGGAGTGCAGAGATAAACACGTCTTTTTCTCTTCTTCGGTTTGAAGCTGTGATATCAGCTGAGGAGTGGAAAGGGAATCTGCTGTGTGTTGTCTTGATTGTGTTGAATGAATTGAGGCTCGATGAGAACTGTGGTTTGCCATCTCCTGTATTTGTGTTACTTTGAGACAGTGTATTTTGCCATGAGTGCACATTCAGGGTTGTTGCAGTCAGTCTCAACCATACTGTTGTAACAAATGCTCAAAAACAACTGCCAGAGTTTAGCTTGATAACAATGGTCAAGTAGTGATACTTCAAACCCCATGGGACGGGATTCCCCTGAGAGTGTGTGTGAACATGTTTCTACATGGCATCTACTACTAACTAACTTCAGTAATTACAGATTGACTGTTTACTCGTCTTTTGTCATTGACTGACATTTTAAATAATTACAGAAACTGCATTTTTTTAGGCAAGATTTAAATAGACACTGTTATTGTAGCGAAAGCAAGGATTCGATCAACCTTGGAACTTTTTGGGGGTACTTCAAGTCATCCTGAGAAGCTACATACCGCTATAAATGTATCATGAGAGAGGTTGAACGTTACAGAAAGTACAAACAACGCTCTCTATACAATGCCTAATTCAACATGCTTATAATTTTTGGGGGGGAAAAAATAATAATAACAATTGGAAAGACAATGGAGAAGATGTCAAGTCCAAATCTAAGTTTATTGGTCGTGTACACAGATTTGCAGATGTCAGCGCAGGTGCAGTGAAATGCTTCTGTTTTTAGCTCCAATAGTTCAGTAATACAAAATAAAAAAACTATACACGCATAATCCTGAAAAATAAACGTTACAGCTTTCTTCTAACCTACAAACAATACCCCACAATACCCCACAATAACAAAGCAAAAACAAGTTTAGAAATGTTTGATATTTTATTAACAATAAAAAAAACAGAATTATCACATTTACATTAGTATTCTGACCCTATACTCAGTACTTTGTATTCTTGGGTGTGACGCTATAAGCTTTGCACACCTGTATTTCAGGAGTTTCTTCCATTCTTCTCTACAGACCCTTTCAAACTCTGTCAGGTTGGATGTGGAGCATCGCTGCACAACTATTTTCAGGTCTCTCCAGAGATGTTCGATCGGGTTCAAGTCCAACCTCTGGCTGGTCCACTCAAGGACATTCAGAGACTTGTTTCCGAAGCCACTCATGCATTATCTTGGCTGTGTGCTTAGGGTCGTTGTCCTGTTGGAAGGTGAACCTTCACCTCAGTCTGAGGTCCTGATGGCTCTGATCTCTCTGTACTTTGCTTTCCCTCGATCCTGACTAGTCTCCCAGTCCCTGCCACTGAAAAACATCCCCATAGCATGATGTTGCCACCGCCATGCTTCACCGTAGGGATGGTGCCAGGTTTCCTACAGATGTGACGCTTGGTTTTCAGCCTAAAAAGTTCAACCTTGGTTTCATCAGACCAGAGAATCTTGTTTCTCATGGTCTGAGAGTCCTTTAGGTGCCTTTTGGCAAACTCCAAGAGGGCTGCCATGTGCCTTTTACTGAGAAGATGCTTCCGTCTGGCCACTCTACCATAAAGGCCTGATTGGTGGAGTGCTGCAGAGATGGTTGTCCTTCTGGAAGTTTCTCCCATTCCACAGAGGAACTCTGGACCTCTCTCAGGGTGACCATTGGATTCTTGGTCACCTCCCTGACCAAGGTTTCTGCTCTGACATGCACTGTCAACTGTGGGACCTTATATAGACAGGTGTGTAGATTTCCAAATCATGTCCAATCAATTCAATTTACCACAGGTGGACTCCAATCAAGTTGTAGCAACGTCTCAAGGATGATCAATGGAAACAGGATGCACCTGAGCTCAATTTCGTGTCTCATAGTAAAAGGTCTGAATACTTATGTAAATAAGGTATTTCTGTTTTCATTTGTAATAAATTAGCAGAAATGTATAAAAACCTGTTTTTGCTGCATCATTATGGGGTATTGTGTGTAGATTGTAGAGGACAAACGTGTATTTAATCTAGTTTTGAACAAGGCTGTAACGTAACAAAATGTGAAAAAAGTAAAGGGGTCTGTTAACTTTCCAAACACACTGCAAATATACAGTACCGGTCAAAAGTTTTAGAACACCTACTCATTCAAGGGTTTTTCTTTATTTTTTTACAATTTTCTACATTGTAGAATAATAGTGAAGACATCAAAGCTATGAAATAACACATATGGAATCATGTAGTAACCAAAAAAGGGTTAAACAAATCAAAATATATTTTATATTTGAGATTCTTCAAATTCTTTATTTATTTGAGATTCTTTACCATAATGAGACAGAAGTTTCAGTTCTATTTATCATAATATATGTTTGTAAATTTACCATTAAAAAGTAACATGATGATTGAGTGTCTACATAGCTGTACCATGATATTTGCATTGCTACTAAGTAAACCTCCAATTGCTCCCCACTATTCCACCCACTAAAACCCCTCCTCATCCCGAGTTGGGTTGTCATCCCAATGCCCGGCAGACCACCCCCGCCCCCCCGGATCCCATGGCCCCGGAGAGACCGGGACCCATCCTTCGAAAAGAGCACTAAGTGCCACCCACAGAACAGAAGCAGATCAACTGCCAAATGCATTTTTAAAATCTATTAATATTTGTAGTATTTTACCTCTCACCAGTCTCGCCAATACCAAAACTACATTATGGCAAGCAATTATTATTTTAGCAAACAATTATTTTGATTCATACTATATTGTCCCTAATATCTTTAACTTCCTTGCAACAGTTGTGGGACACACACACACACATTTGTACACACTCAACCCCTTTCCCCCACAACAACCATAGACTCAGATTCTCAACAGTTGCACCATCCCAGAAATCAACTCAAGAAAGGTTTGATTTACGAATGCATATACAGTTGCAGCTGTATGAGAAGGCCTGCAAAACAGCACAAAAATGGGCAGAAATGGGGAGATTTGATTAACCATTGTCACGTCCTAGGTGGGGGTCAGATATACAGTTGAAGACGGAAGTTTACATACACTTAGGTTGGGGTCATTAAAACTCGTTTATCAACCCCTCCACAAATTTCTTGTTAACAAACTATAGTTTTGGCAAGTTGGTTAGGACATCTACTTTGCGCAGGACACATGTAATTTTCCAACAATTTTTTAATTAAAAGACAGATTATTTCACTTATAATTCTCAATTACAGTGGGTCAGAAGTTTACATACACTAAGTTGACTGTGCATTTAAACAGCTTGGGAAATTCCAGATAAAGATGTCATGGCACCTCAATTGGAGGTGTACCTGTGGATGTATTTCAAGGCCTACCTTTGATGTCTTCACTATTATTCTACAATGTAGAAAATAGTAAAAATAAAGAGAAAGCCTTGAATGAGCAGGTGCTCTAAAACTTTTGACCGGTAGTGTACATCTCTCATCTTTTTTCACACCGAGTTAAGGAATATATAAAGACAGCGGAATACAGCAGTCTCGATATGTGACATGGAGCCAAGAACCTGGCCAAGAAAATCCATGCAGTGAGTTTGTAATGAAAGGTATTACAGTATATATTTTTTTACTTTTATGCTGTGACGATGTTGCTCCAGTTTTGGAATTCTTATCATATCTAGACAGCACAGATTAAAGGCCAGGAAGAACTCATCCTGTGGACGAAGGAGGTTGTCAACCACTTTTGGTGGTGCTGTAAAAGGGGGGACACATATGAGGAGTTTATTGTAAGTCATATTTATTACTCTCATGTACGTGTTATGTTTGAGTGATGATGTATTAACTGTATTGTGCTTAGCTGTGAGCTAGCACTTGTCCCTGAGTTGCTGAAATAATGTCTGCAATAGGCAAAGTGGGTACTTGTATTTTTTATGGATCCCTGCCAAGGCAGCAGCTACTCTTCCTTGGGACCAGCAAAATTACGGCAGTTATACATTTTAAAAACATTACAATACATTCATAACAGATTTCACAACATATTAAGTGTGTGCCCTCAGGCCCCTACTCTACTACCACTTATCTATAACACAATCCATCTGTACATGTGTGTATAGTGTGTATGTTATCATGTGTTTGTATGCATGTGTCTGTGTTTGTGTTGCTTCACAGTTCCCGCTGTTCCATAAGGTGTATTTATTTTATAAATCAAATTGTACTGCTGCCATGAGTTACTTGATGTGGAATAGAGTTCCATGTAGTAATGGCTCTATGTAGTACAGTACGCCTCCCATAGTCTGTTCTGGACTTGGGGACTGTGAAGAGACCTCTGGTGGCGTGTCTTGTGGGGTATGCATGGGTGTGTGCCAGTACTTCAAATAGACAGCTCGGTGCATTCAACACATTTCACACATACAAGTAGTGATGAAGTCAATCTCTCCTCTACTTTGAGCCAGGAGAGATTGACATGCATATCATTCATGTTAGCACTCTGTGTAGATCCAAGGGCCAGCCATGCTACCCTGTTCGGAGCCAATTGCAATTTTCCTTTCTGGGTAATTAAAAAAAAAAATGCATGCATTGAGATTGTATGTTTCAGGACCTGTGAAGAGGTGTTATTCACCATGTGGTGAATAAACACACATGGACACTGGGACATTATGAACATGACTGCCTGGGGGACCAACCACACCAAGGAATGGCTCAAAAAGGGCTCAGGTGGTTATATATTTTCTCAAGAATCCTTCCCCCTATTTAGCAGTTGGTTACAGATAATGGTATTTTATGCATTACTGAAGTAATGTCCTTTGGACCAGCAGAACGTGTATACAAATATTGGTCACAGAGGAGATGGTTGGGAAACTCTGCATTAGGGTGTGCATGCACACAGTCAAAGGAGGATTTCAGGAAATAGTTTTTTTTAAAGGCAGTAAATGAGGCTGAATGAACTGTTTCGCTGCCAGACAAGGCTCCGCTGATAACCAGGTGTAGCAGTGGTATAGTGCAATTAATGTATTGTGTTGTGTAGTGGCTTTGCTGGTATGCATCCCACAATTATAATTTTTTTGACCCACCAAGATTTACATGCTAAAATCACCACTGTTCTAGCCTATTGAAACACAGAGCAGACCATCCCCCTCCCCAGACCCCTTTCTGAACCTTATTTTGATTTAGATTGTGGTCGGTGAATGGGTTGATTGTGTGATGACAGTG
Source organism: Salvelinus fontinalis (assembly GCF_029448725.1). Classification (NCBI taxonomy): domain Eukaryota; kingdom Metazoa; phylum Chordata; class Actinopteri; order Salmoniformes; family Salmonidae; genus Salvelinus; species Salvelinus fontinalis. Next base: position 9,395,293 of record NC_074692.1, read on the forward strand.
GGCCTTTAAACAGTTAGTTCAGATTAAATCTATTGATGTCTTTACACAGCTAGATCCATTGATCCACCTATGCTGCTACATATTACCCGGACCACTTTTTAGCCATAGCTCTATTAAAATAGATTGTTGGCCTCTTTACCCTCCTCTAATCCACCCATCCCTGTGTTCTTGGGGTGTGCCTCTAGGGGTGTGTATTATGTCTGGGCTGACACACATATTTTATTTCTCGTTAGGTTACAAGTGACACAAGGTTCTGGATCATAGGTGTTTTTGATCTGGTTATATTCTGAGTTTCTGTTTTAGCCATTTTTCTTGGGTAGCTAAGGGTTAACTTGCATTTGATCATGTTCACATTGCGCCTTAAACTCCTTAAAGTTGGAATCAGCGAGTTGTTTGCGACCCCCTGGATGCACCTCTTTGTTATTTCATTGGTAACGAAACCCAACACTGACCTTGTCACGATCGTTGTATGAGTGAGACCAAGGCGCAGCGGGAGTAGAGTTCCACATATTTTTAATAAACTGAAAACTCACCAAAACAATAACGCACAAACGAAACGTGAAGCTATACAAAATAGTGCAGACAGGCAACTAAACATAGTCAAGATCCCACAAACACAAAAGGGAAATGGCTACCTAAATATGATCCCCAATCAGAGACAACGATAAACAGCTGTCTCTGAATGGGAACCATATCAGGCCAACATAGACATACAAAACCCCTAGATGACCCACCCTAGTCACTATCACGCCCCAACCAACACAGAGAAAAAACAGCTTACTATGGTCAGGACGTGACAGACCTCTTTTTCTCACTTCTCTTTTCGGGTCGAGTTAATCCAGATCCAATGCTCATGATGATGATGCTTGTTCAGTAGAACATGTCTAAAAAAACGTTGTCCTACTATCACAAATGTTTATCTACAACTAGCTAACAGCTTACTACTCTGCTGTTTACATTCTAGCTTGCTCACGCATGCCCAAGTACTCTCTCACACATCTATGCGCTCTCTCACTCTCCCACAAGCATATATTGTACATATAAACAACACAAGGAGCAGGGGGAAGCCTGAGGTCATGGACAACTCACTTTAAATATGTAATTGAGTTCATTTGTCCAGGGTTAATTATGTGTTTTATATCCCGGTTGAAAATTCCTCTGGAATATCGGTACCATAACCTAATCATTTCACGCGTGTCTTATTTCACCGCCTTATGTCTTATTTCACTGGACATCCCATGTCTCCTTGAATAGCAAGGCTTGGAGTAAGTTCTCATTTACCTGCATATACCTGGCACAAGTCATTGGTGTTAACTGTTGTTTTTAGGGTGACATTTCAACCGTTGAATGTCAATGGTAACCAATTTTCAACGTAGACAAAAGTTGTCTAAAATGTGTAAAATTGTGCGTTTGAAACTTAATATGCAGAAAAAACAAATATTCAAACAATGTAAAAGTATTACTTATTCAAGCACACTTTCAGATGTATAAATAAAATCAGACAATTTCCCATTTAAACTTTGTTGTGATGGGAGAAAGTGCAGTGATGACACTTTAGAATCTTTGATATGACATGGTAAGAACGTTTTTGATGTCCTAAAGATACACCTGGCAGGTGTTTGTGTGTGGAGGATGCAAACTGAGAGGTTGTGTTCTGCTCACAGCAAGTGACATGATGCCATACCAAATTCATGCCAATAAGTGTTTGGCAACGGACACTCTTTAGGCATAATACTAGTATGTCATCATGTCAAACGCTTTGAGAATCCTAGCACCCAGGGTGGAACCCAGTATACTGTGAATGAGGATCAGGGAAAGTGTCCCTCACAGCAACTGGGGATGACAACTTGGTTTCCTGCACCAAGGGCACCATGCTGCCACATCACAAACTGTGTGACAGCATGCCGATACTTTAAAAAAAATATATATATTTCACCTTTTCTTAACTAGGCAAGTCAGTTAAGAACAAATTATTACAGTGGGTTAACTGCCTTGTTCAGGGGCAGAATGACAGATTTTTACCTTGTCAGCTCAGGGATTAGATCCAGCAACCTTTCGGTTACTGGCCCACCACTAGGCTACCTGTACTCCCGGGCTTCATCCAGACTAAACACATACAAGCATGCGTGCACACACACACAAACACACAACACAGTAAACAGGTGAGCTGTCTCCGGTGATCATATGGCACACTGACGTCTCAGTCCTTGTGACGTCACAACGTCTGCCTTGTCAACTCCACTAATAGCTGGTCTCGCTGCCAAGAGCTGCCGTTCTATAATGAGCCGTCTCCACTAGAGCTGAGACTCACAGCAGGGTGGACACACATATCTATCCCACTCATGCAAAACCACTGGCAGGGGTCTTGGTGTGTGTGTGTGTGTGTGTGTGTGTGTGTGTGTGTGTGTGTGTGTGTGTGTGTGTGTGTGTGTGTGTGTGTGTGTGTGTGTGTGTGTGTGTGTGTGTGTGTGTGTGTGTGTGTGTGTGTGTGTGTGTGTGCGGGGGAAACTTTACGTGGGGAACAATGGGGGGGTTGGTTCTTTAGGTCTAGCATCAGTTCTGAATGACTCACCAGTCACATCCCACTGTGTCTGAAACAGAACGAGATTGGGATCTACAGGCCTTTGACTAAGGACACAAGGGAAGGGAGCTTAACTTACCGTATGCCCGCATCCCACCATTTCTCTGGCTGTCCTTTTGATACGTTCTCTGTTACGTTTTTCAATTAACATTCTGTCATCTTTTGGAGAGGGAAGAGAGAGGGGTGCGAGTTTCTGTAGCATCACATTAAATATGTGGACATAAATGAGCTGAGATATGGCGCTCCACTGGTAAAGGTTATAGAGGATGTGTAATATGCATCACATCACACAGCTACTAGCAGACAGACATCTATGACTCCTCTTCAATTGTTGAGCTCACTCTGCCCCTTTATTAAATCATTCCTCATGATCATCTCATCCTCTTATTGTAGTTATTGTTTCAGCACAAATGAGTTGAACCAAAGCCCTTCAATAGAGTGGAGTGTGCTAGCCTTCATACTGTATATTTTCTGTACTGTATAACTATCTCACAGAGCTTACAGTAACACAAGGCTGATTCTACAGCATCTCATGACTAAACAGAACAGAAGCATTGCTGTGGGGTGCGTATGTCCTCAGCCTGTGATGCTGTCATGTTACTGTAATGGGAGATAACAATTCCTGACGTTTAATCCTGATGTTAATTATTACCAGCAGCATACCACCCTGCATACCACTGCTGGCTTGCTTCTGAAGCTAAGCAGGGTTGGTCCTGGTCAGTCCCTGGATGGGAGACCAGATGCTGCTGGAAGTGGTGTTGGAGGGCCAGTAGGAGGCACTCTTTCCTCTGGTCTAAAAAATATCCCAATGCCCCAGGGCAGTGATTGGGGACACTGTCCTGTATAGGGTGCCGTCTTTCGGATGGGACGTTAAACGGGTGTCCTGACTCTCTGAGGTCATTAAAGATCCCATGGCACTTATCGTAAGAGTAGGGGTGTTAACCCCGGTGTCCTGGCTAAATTCCCAATCTGGCCCTCAAACCATCATGGTCACCTAATAATCCCCAGTTTACAATTGGCTCATTCATCCCCCTCCTCTCCCCTGTAACTATTCCCCAGGTCGTTGCTGCAAATGAGAACGTGTTCTCAGTCAACTTACCTGGTAAAATAACAATAAAAATAAATAAATAAAATCATAGTAAAAATTCCCTGTTTTAGGTCAGTTAGGATCACCACTTTATTTTAAGAATGTGAAATGTCAGAATTATAGTAGAGAGAATTATTTTTTTCAGCTTTCACTTTCTTTCATCACATTCTAAGTGGGTCAGAAATTTACATACACTCAATTAGTATTTGGTAGCATTGCCTTTAAATTGTTGGGTCAAACGTTTCACGTAGCCTTCCACAGTAAGTTGGTGGGGTGAATATTGGCTAATTCATCCTGACAGAGCTGGTGTAACTGAGTCAGGTTTGTAGGCATCCTTGCTCGCACACACTTTTTCAGTTCTGCCCACAAACTTTCTATAGGATTGAGGTCAGCGCTTTGTGACACCACTCCAATACCTTTGTTGTCCTTAAGCCATTTTTACACAACTTTGGAAGTATGCTTGGGGTCATTGTCCATTTGGAAGACCCATTTGCGACCAAGCTTTAACTTCCTGACTGACGTCTTGAGCTGTTGCTTCAATATATCGACATAATTTTCCTCCCTCATGATGCCATCTATTTTGTGTTGTGCGCCAGTCCCTCCTGCAGCAAAGCACCCCCACAACATGATGCTGCCACCCCCGTGCTTTACGGTTGGGATGGTGTTCTTTGGCTTGCAAGCCTCCCCCTTTTTCCTCCAAACATAACGATGGTCATTATGGCCAAACAGTTCTATTTTTGTTTCATCAGACCAGAGGACATTTTTCCAAAAAGTACGATCTTTGTCCCCATGTGCAGTTGCAAACCGTAGTCTGGCTTTTTTATGGCGGTTTTGGAGCAGTGGCTTCTTCCTCGCTGAGCGGCCTTTCAGGATATCTTGACATAGGACTCGTTTAGTGTGGGTATAGATACTTTTGTACCTGATTCCTCCAGCATCTTCACAAGGTCCTTTGCTGTTGTTCTGGGATTGATTTGCACTTTTTGCACCAAAGTACGTTCATCTCTAGGAGACAGAACTTGTCTCCTTCCTGAGCAGTATGACGGCTGCGTGGTCCCATGGTGTTATACTTGCATACTGTTGTTTGTACAGATGAACGTGGTACCTTCAGGCGTTTGGAAATTGCTCCCAAGGATGAACCAGACTTGTGGAGGTCCACCATTTTGTTCTTAGGTTTTGGCTGATTTCTTTTGATTTTCCCATGAAGTCAAGCAAAGAGGCACTGAGTTTGAAGGTAGGCCTTGTAATACATCCACAGGTTAACCACCAATTGACTCAAATTATGTCAATTAGCCTATCAGAAGTGTCTATAGCCATTAAATCATTTTCTGGAATTTCCCAAGCTGTTTAAATGCACAGTCAACTTAGTGTATGTAAACTTCTGACCCACTGGAATTGTGATACGGTGAATTATAAGTGAAATAATCTGTCTGTAAACAATTGTTGAAAAATTACTTGTGTCATGCACAAAGTAGATGTCCTAACCGACTTGCCAAAACTATAGTTTGTTAACAAGAAATTTGTGGAGTGGTTGAAAAACAACTTTTATTGACTCCAACCTAAGTGTATGTAAACATCCGACTTCAACTGTATCTTAAATTAGTTCCAAGGTGTTAACCATTATACAACGGTTGGGTCTAGTCCTGAATGCTGATTGGTTACAACCGCATTCCAGTCGGTGTCTATTCCACAAGTTACCACTGGCTAAATCTATGGCGTTAAAATGCCTATTCACTCTGTACCATCTGACTACGCAATCCCCTGTCTCATTACAGACAGGCAGGCAGGCAGTGTTTCTCAGCCAGTCTAAATCATTAATCAGCTGGCATAATTTTTATGGATATATGCAAATGAAATGTCAATTGAAAAAAGGTCAAACAAAACGAAGTGCAGCTAGTTTGCAGTCTTTCCAGGTTCAGTTTGAAGTGATTGTGTTAGTTGTGTTGTTGGGTAGCTCCTCTGAACAACAGTCTCCTGACGAGAGAGGACATTTTCTATGCCAGGCTAATCACGCTTCATTGGCTTATTGTTATGGACGTATCCAAATAAATGTCACTAGAAAACAGCTTAAATTTGGTGTCCACATCACCAACAAACTAGAATGGTCCAAACACACCAAGACAGTCGTGAAGACTGCACGACAAAGCCTATTCCCCCTCAGGAAACTAAAAATATTTGTCATGGGTCCACAGATCCTCAAAAGGTTATACAGCTGCAACATTGAGAGCATTCTGACTGGTTGCATCACTGCCTGGAACGTCAACTGGTCGGCCTCCGAACGCAAGGCACTACAGAGGGTAGTGCGTACCGCCCAGTACATCACTGGGGCTAAGCTGCCTGCCATCCAGGACCTCTACACCAAGAGGTGTCAGAGGAAGGCCCTAAAAATTGTCAAAGACCCCAGCCACCCCAGTCATAGACTGTTCTCTCTACTACCGCATGGCAAGCGGTACCGGAGCGCCAAGTCCATGACCAAAAGGCTTCTCAACAGTTTTTTTCCCCCAAGGCATAAGACTCCTGAACAGGTAATCAAATGGCTACCCGGACTATTTGCATTGTGTGCCCCCCCCCCCCCCCCCAACCCCTCTTTTACGCTGCTGCTACACTCTGTTTATCATATATACATAGTCACTTTAACTATACATTCATGTACATACTACCTCAATTAGCACGACCAAACAGTGCCCCAGCACATTGGCTAACCAAGCTATCTGCATTGTGTCCTGCCACCCACCACCCGCCAACCCCTCTTTTACGCTACTGCTACTCTCTGTTAATCATACATACATAGTCACTTTAACCATATCTACATGTACATACTACCTCAATCAGCCTGACTAACCGGTGCCTGTATATAGCCTCGCTACTGTTATTTTTCACTGTCATTTTACAGTTGTTTTTATTTCTTTACTTACCTATTGTTCAACAATACTTTTAAAAAATTGCACTGTTGGTTAGTGCCTGTAAGTAAGCATTTCACTGTAAGGTCTACAACTGTTGTATTCGGCGCACGTGACAAATAAAGTTTGATTTGACTTAAACAAATGCAAATGCAGCTACTCTTGTTATTCTTTTTGACTTTTGACGTGACAGTAAGTTAGCTGTAGTTGGCTAGCTAGCAAGCAAGGGATAAGAACGTTACCAGCCAGTATGGCAATGGAACATATAGAACGAACGACTGGGTCACGTCCATAGATACAATACAAAAAGACTGAACGACTGGGTCGCGTCTCTGGCAACCGGACCAATAAAACAAACGACCAGGCGGCTTGGGTAGCAACCCTAGATTTGTGTCGGGACAAAATCTTGTGGAAGGATATATTGGCACGGTTTGCCGGCATATTGTCTCGGTCCTAACAACACCCATGCCAATATCCTCCTAACACCGGCTTCTTGGGCATTATCACTTAAATATACAATGCCTTCTAGTGTACAAATTAAGTAAGCCAAAACGGCTCCTACAGGTGCAATTGTTGTTATTACATTTAATTGTTCATTTGATTGAAGGAGATAAATTACCAGCAAACGTTCATTTCAAACAGTATCCTCCCTAGGCTTCATGAGTAAAGGATGGTATTTCTGAATTGGTTCTCTATACTGGTTCTGCCTAATGGAACAGTCTCTCCCTGCTGCCACACCATCAGTGGGGTGTCCATTTCTGTGCCTTATGCATTTATTTAAAACATGCCAAATCACAGCAGACCAGAGGTGACACTCAGTGTAACAGGATATGTGAGAACAGGGGTCTCTAGACACACTCACTCTAGACACACTTTGGATTAAATGAATCAATCTGAACCTCTCTAAGGACACGCACACATGCGGGGGGGGGGGGGGGGGGGGGGGATTGTGCTTTTATAACACTTCAGACAGAAATGGGCTATTTGAAGCTAATTCCATAGAAACTTTTCCACAGCTTACTGAGACGTACATACAAAAACATTAGTTGATATGGAAATTAGCTGTCACTGTCACCTGCAGTCCTTTCTTCTCATATTGAGCAGGTCTACTAACCCAAACATGAGTCTCAAATGTAATGTTTGCTTTCCATGCAGGGAAATTTGATATGTTAACTGTAACAGCAACTTCATTGGGGATTTGAACAACATTGCAGGTACATTGAGCCCAGGTCTAGGGAAAATAGCCCTGCCACCAATGTCTACAACAACAAACTGCAGCGAGAATAGACAAAGCAGAACCTGACATGTCCTTTCTACCATAGAATAAAGTACAGTAGATCATAAGAGGGACAACATACCCTTACATCCATCTAAAACCTCTAGCAATTGCATAATCAGTAGCTCATTCTAAGTAGCTAGGTCATTTTAGCAGTGGAACGTGTGGGCACAGTCTGAGCTCCACTACTTTAGACTGACAGTAGGTGTCATCACTGAGCTTCAGTAAAACATCAATGGATTTCACTGCTACTCCTCTGACGCCATACTACCACGCAATCACAATGAAGCCCTAGCCCTTATGAGCTTATACTTACAGTATCTCATCCTATAGGATCCCCTCACAAGTCCGAGGCATGTAGTGCATGAAAAGTACATGGAAGATTACAGACAAATGAAGATGGTGAAGTTAGGACACACGGGCATACCTTAAATCAATGCTTACAGTACATGTGTCCCAATCCCAAATGGTAACCAATTCCCTACATAGGGCTCTGGTCAAAAGTAGTGCACTATAGGAAATAGGGTGCCATTTGATATGTAGACATTAGAGCAGAATGTCTACTTTGCCCTTCACAAACACATGATGGCACAAGACTGAGCCCAGGCAAGACACTAGGCCGGCAGTGAGACTGTTACCTCTTTTCTTTAGACAAATCAAAAATGCATTTCTGCACTCCATACTATGTCTATTTGCCTGCCAACTCCTCTGCTGAAATTGTCTTGGTCGTTCACTCACACACACACACACACACACCCTTAGTGACAGCACTAACTGACTCCAGGCTAGGCAGAGAGGTAGAGAGTCATTGGGAACAGTCACTGTACAGCAAGCAGCACAAGCATCATCTCTCTGTCATCGTGAAGATCAAACATCATTAAACATTGAGTCTAACGACTGGAGCTACCGCCACATCATCACAACTTAATGTCAAGGTCATGAACCCCCTTCTAGTGTGATCCTCCTCTCTAATATTCAACGGGTTGTACGGATCATGACTGCCATCTCAATTACTGGACTACTGTTTAATTGCTAGGCCTAATAATCAATGATTGTTCGATTGCCAGTCGTGTCTGCTCATTTCTTTTCAGCTAATTATATACACAATTGTCCAATAGACGATTTGCGTATACAATAGAGTAGCCTAACAGAGAAATAACTCAGAGGATTTGTTCCATGTAATTTCAGCAAGCCATGACACCCACCATCTCAAATTGTTCTGAAGTTTCTGTAGGTAGAAACAGGTAAGATTGCCATTGCTGCAACACTATCTAATTTACATTTAATTTTATATCTGAGAAATTAAGCTAACTGATTGCACCCATATTGGATAATATTCAATAAATATAGTACCCACAGGTGTACCGGACAGCCCCGCAAGGTGGGGGGGGGGGCAATGAGCTCTGGGGGCCCATGCGCCTGTCATCGATGTCTAACCCTCCAAAAAGTAATTCATTAATAAACCGTTCTCATTTCCATATGTACTAGGAAGCGAAGTGTTTGTTTCTTGGGCTTCGGGAATGTGACGGAAAAATAACACATTTTAATGATTGAAAGAATAAGTGGGATATCGGCGAACAAATGCCGTGGTCAAGGCTACGACGGCGCCAGTGCAATGAGCAGAGCTTACTCAGGTGATCAAAAGCTCATATCAGACCGAGAGCCTTGTGCTTCTTATGTAGTTCTTTATGAGTTTTAGTTTCCGCAGAAGTGACAGTTACAGGGATGGTAAAAACAGCTTTATTGCCTTGGCAACATCAGGGAAACTGGGCAGAAGGGAGGAGTGCTTCAAATACAGCAGTACTGCAACATCTTTAATTGATTCCTCTCATTCTCCTTAATTGCCGGCCTCAACACGTTACGGAAAGAGATTGTCATGTTTTGTCTTTGATCATCTTGTCTTGTCCCTGTGCTTCCCTCTGCTGGTCTTATTAGGTTCTTTCCCTCTTTCTATTCCTCTCTCTCCTCCTCCCTCTTTCCCTCTCCCGCTCTCTCTCTCTATCGTTCCGTTCTTGCTCCCAGCTGTTTCTCATTCTCCTAACGACCTCATTTAGTCTTTCACACCTGTCCCCTATTTTGCCCTCTGATTAGAGTCCCTATTTCTCCCTCTGTTTTCCGCTTCTGTCTTTGTCGGATTCTTGTTTGAGGTTTGCTGTTCTGTGTCCTTGTTGCGCCCTGTCGTGTTTTTTGCCTTTGTCAGATGCTGCGTGTGAGCAGGTGTCTATGTCAGCTACGGTCTGTGTCCTCCTTAAGCGACCTGCAGTCTGTGGTCGCGTCACCAGTCGTTCCTCTCTACTGACAAGAGGTTTTCAGTTTCCTGTGTTGGAATTACCTTTGAGAAGATCCAGGAGAATCATTGTTTGTTTAAGAATGGAATAAAGACTCTATTTCTATTACGTCGCTTTTGGGTCCTCCTTCATCAGCATAACAGAGATTAACTGTATAGGAAGCTCTGGGAACAGGTCATCTGGATACTGGACAGCCAATAAATTGGCAGATGCAAACAGATTATCATATTTGGCGGACAACAGTTCTTGAGGGTTTGATCAGTTGAACTCAGCGAGTTTTTTCTGGCTAATAGCCTACACAAATGGGCTGCAATATTCTAGGTAAATTAAATTAGGCCTAAATCAAAGTGGCTGAGTTTATCCTCAAGCAGACTACTTTTCTCATTGTTAGGCTATTTGATGTGTACATTTTTATAAAAAGTTTATAAATAGCACCTAAATCGCAGCTAAAGACGGTATATAGCTATAGATAGTGCACTGCATAATGAAACAATCCCTAGTAAGATAATGTTTTGAGGGTGGACTGATTGTGTTATTTGCCATTAATAGACTGGTTTTACTCACAACAACTTTCTATCCAAGCTGGGAGAGAGCGTAAGAATGGCTCATGTCATGCAGGTTCAGGCAGCCTCTGCAGGACAGCTGTATATCAATTGGTAGTATTCTGTTGTATTGAAATGTATTTGACAATCTGCAATGTTTGAATTAGGGCTGACCCCATTTAGTCAACTGGTCGATTGTTTGGTTGACCAAGATGTTTTTAGTGGAGCAGTCACACACACACATATATACATATACATATATATATATATATATATATATATATATATATATATATATATATATATATATATATGTATATATAAATGTGTATATATATATATATATATATAAATGTGTATATATATATATATATATATATATATATATATATAAATGTGTATATATATATATATGTATATATATATAAATGTATATATATATATATATATATAAATGTATATATATATATATATAAATGTATATATATATAAATGTATATATATATATATAAATGTATATATATATAAATGTATATATATATATAAATGTATATATATATATAAATGTATATATATATATATATATATAAATGTATATATATATATAAATGTATATATATATATATATATAAATGTATATATATATATATATATATAAATGTATATATATATATATATATATATATATATAAATGTATATATATATATATATAAATGTATATATATATATATATAAATGTATATATATATATATATATATATATATATATATAAATGTATGGCACACGAGACACCCGTCTGATTCACGCCCGTCTCTGTGGACTAAGTCATTGTGGAGGCCGCGGGGATGGTACACCAGTATCACCAGTAGTACTTTTACTTTTACTTTTAATGCAGTCAATATATTATTATTACAGTCCTTTACCATTTTCATTGTCGGAGTGGACACGTAGTTTGCGGACCGCACAACCCAGGCTACGCTTGTGAGGAACAAGTTTTGGTTTATTTCATTCAATTTATGAGTTGTCAATTTATGAGTTGTCTTTTGTTTGTTGCGCTCCTGTCAACATTGATGAAGGACGCACACCTGATTATGCATAGAAGTAGGCCTAGGCTACCTGCCCTCCGTGCAAATGTAGGCCTATAAATGTGCCTATTTGGGGATCTGATAGTATTTCTGATAGTCTTAACTCACCACCACTGTGGAGCTTCCAAATAAATGTATTCTTCATCTCAAACAGCAAGTAAACAAAGTCTGTTTTTACATCCATTGAGAATGGCAATAGTTCCTCAACTTAGCCTACTTGAAAAATCTTTCCAGCTCACTTTCGATAACCACCCCCGTGAAAGGAGAAAAAAAAATGTAATGCTCTGATCTGGTGGATAATTATTATTTTTTTAAGTCTAACTGATTACTTCTTATCCATTGCACAAGTAGTCTACAGCTGTGTCTGTCTGGAGCTCACTGGTGTGGGAAACTGAGGGCTCAGAATATTTTATACAATGTTGCAAGTTTGCCAACTTGAGCTTCAGGCCAGACCAAGTTGATAGTTGATACAATGTTTCAAGTTCGTTGCAGGCAGGCCATGCGTAGCCAATATGATTTATGGGATATTTATTTTTATCAGGATATTTTCTACCTGCAGGCTGCTATGTTTGTATTTTTAGGCAATTCTTTGCCTACATAGTTGGCAATGGCAATATAAGTTACTTTTAGAATTTTGATTAACCACATGATACTAATTTTGAGATACGAAGACTATTATAAATTAAATGTACATATGAAAATCATAACTGCCACGCAGATCTGTGTCACGTTCCTGACCTGTTGTCTGTTATTTTTGTATGTGTTTAGTTGGTCAGGGTGTGAGTTGGGGTGGGCATTCTATGTTTAGGCCATTGGTAATTAGCCTTATATGGTTCTCAATCAGAGACAGGTGTTTGTCGTTTCCTCTGATTGGGAACCATATAAAGGTAGGGTGTTCACACTGTTTGTTTGTGGGTGGTTGTCTTCCGTGTCTGTATTGTATGTTCGTACCACACGGGACTGTAGCGTTTTGTTTGTAGTCTATTTCCTGTTCGTGAGTTCTTCGTGTTATATGTAAGTTCTCTATTTCAGGTCTGTCTTCGTTTGTTTTGTTATTTTGTAATTATTCCAAGTGTTTCGTGTTCGTCTTCGTGGTTGAATAAATTCATTATGTTGTCAAAACCCGCTGCATTTTGGTCTGATCCCTACTCCTCCTCTTCGGACGAAGAGGAGGAGAACAAGCGTTACAATCTGTCACGTTCCTGACCTGTTTTCTGTTGTTTTGGTTAAGTTTAGTTGGTCAGGGCGTGAGTTGGGGTGGGTATTCTATGTTGTGTGTCTAGTTCGTCTGTTTCTGTGTTCAGACTAATATGGTTCTCAATCAGAGACAGCTGTCAATCGTTGTCCCTGATTGAGAATCGTATAAAGGTGGCTTGTTTTGTGTTGGGGATTGTGGGTGGTTATTTCCTGTCTCTGTGTTTGTGGTCTGCACCAGCTAGGACTGTGACGGTATGTTCTTTTGTTATTTTGTATAGTGTATTGTTTTGTGTTGATTAAATTCATTATGGAAAATTACCACGCTGCGTATTGGTCCTCTGATCCTTCTCGCCTCTCCTCGTCTGAGGAGGACGAAGTAGACTGCCGTTACAAGATCAGTAGAAAAGTAAGATAAATTGGCCCTCCAAATGGAAAAGGTTGCCGACACGTGGTGTCAGGGGCGAAAATCTGAGATCAACCTTGGAGGGGACAATTACATTAAATTTTCTCAAGAGCAATTCCTGAGGGGGACACCAAAAGTAGTGCTGTAACACATAGCATACGTTGTTAAATGTATATTGAGGAACCATAATTCCTACAACTGGATAATTGATAGGTACAGTAGTCTAGTGGTTAGAGCGTTGGACTAGTAACCGGAAGGTTGCAAGTTCAAATCCCCAAGCTGACAAGGTACAAATCTGTCGTTCTGCCCCTGAACAGGCAGTTAACCCACTGTTCCTAGGCCGTCATTGAAAATAAGAATTTGTTCTTAACTGACTTGCCTAGTTAAATAAAGGTAAAAAAATAAAATAAAACTGAAGGGTTTTCCCAACTTGTTTAAATCATTATAATTCTACTACTAATAATAGTTATAGCAGTGCTCCTTACCAGTCCAGTATGTATGCAGGTATTTGTACTTACAACCAGCAATATCAAGAAAGGTCAGTAGGTGACAATGGTACTGTACACTGTATGGGTGTAGTTTTCATAAATACAATGAACATGGTGTGATCACATCTAAAAGAATCTCCATTGAGAACCATCACAAAGTTGGTCTCCGTGTTGAATTGACCTTTTAATTTGACTTTTTCTGATACATTTATATAGTCATTAAATATGTGCACCTGGCCTGAGTCTACAATATCTTTGCAAGAACAAAAAGCTTAAAATAAGTACAGTTCTAAAAGCAAAATAACTACTTCAATGAAAAACCCAAATCAAACAAAATATCCTTCAGTGTCTCAACTCTTCAAACAGCAGCTATGGACAAGTATGTCGCACAAAGTATGCCATTTTAAATAAAATAACATGAAATAAATCATTTGTAAGTGTACTGAAAACTACTAAACAAAAGAACAACTATCAATTACACCATGGGTTCTCAAACAGGGGTCCATGGACTAATTGCAAGGGGTCCGTGAAATAAAAAAGTGTAATGAATGTAGTCAGTACCACAAGGTTTCCAGTAAGTTTACATATAATATAGAGGGGGTGGAGGTCCCTGAGGACCGCTCAAAACCTTGCCTGCCTTGCCTCAAAATATGCAGGGGTTCCAGTACCCCAAAAAGGTTGAGAACCACTGCTATACACACTACTGAACAAAAGAACCGAGCATATGTTTGCGGGTTTCCTCAACAACACATCAGTTGGCACTTTCGCAATGCCCTCGCCTGTTGTCTCCGACACCCTGTATAGCCCAATAAACTCCTTGTGAGGGACATGGTCATGGTCAACATAACGCAGACAGACATTCTCCTGTTCAGCACCAGAGACATCTTGAGTACCATCAACAATTAATGAAAATTGTACAATCGGAAGAGACCTAATCTCAGCTGCAATGCCTCGAATGACTATTGGCCATGATGTTCAGAATTTCATTCTGTGCTTTTGGGCCTGTGTACATTGTGGTACGCTCTGTTAACCACTTCAGTAAAATGGGATCATCCTCTTCTGCCCTAAGTTTCAAAATCTGGTATAAATTCCCACTGTCATCCGTGTGGCCTCTAAAGGCTTGTCCCTGTCTTACTACATGCCGCACCGAACTAACAATTTTCATCAAGCAATGCCTTGCGTCATCCTGCTGTTTACCCCACGCGCTGGACATAACTGGACACTGATTGGATTTAGCTGGTGTGCTGTTACAATTACAAAGTGGCGGTGGGTTTGGCAATTTTGATGTGCTGTGAATTTTTCAATGCCTTTTCTCCAGTTCCTAAATCCTGCACTTATGAAGGCAGCATCAGCTCTTTGGCCAAAAGATGGCTGGCTTAAACCCTTGGCACAGTGAAAACACAACACTCCTTTTATTGATGGATTATAATGTAGCCAGGGGAAATCGCGAAACCATCTCTCTTGAAACGTCAACACTCTGTTGGCAAGAGTTTGCGGTTCTATAAATTGTGGGTGTGGCTGATATGGTTTTGTGCCATCACTGTGGTAACTGGACAATGCTGTGCCACTGTCCCCTATACTGGTGCTGCTGGCAACAAGGGTGACACTTGGTCCTGCCGTGGCTGTGACACTGTCCTCTGAAGTCTCTCTCCCTGGCTCTTTCCCTTTCACCACCCTAACTGACTCAGTCTGTCTCCTAGAAAATAAATAAGGTGTTTGCCGTACTCCTAACTACCGGTACCCAAAACTACACAATTAATCACAACAGCAATACCATTGCCGTAAACAAATCTTAGTTTAGTCACCAGTTTAAGTTGAGAGTGGGGGTATCCATGGCATTTTCCAATTATGTCCCTATTTTACAAGTCAAAAAAATTGAGAACCTTTCATAATGTTGCCAAACAAAGACTCAACAAACTTACCTGAGACTCCCTGTCTGCCAATCTGTCCCTGCATATCTGTCCCCAACTCTGCTGTCTGTGTGCCATCTGTTGCCTGCTCTGCCTAATGACATCATTGTGAAACATTTCCATTAGCATTTCACTTCTTTCTTATGAACATTTTATCAACTAGTCTTTGAGATATTAGGATACTAGAGTTCTTACTATGCGTTTTGGTGTACTGACAAATACTCTGATGTCCGTCTTCTTACTTTTTTCTGCCATTTTTCTACCTGGCTGGCTGGCTGGCCTAACTGCACACACACACATTTACACAACACATGCTGCAACCTTTTGTAATTTAAATAGTTTGTTTCATATTGGCTGGCTTCCAACAATAGCTGAATTTGTAAAGCTAGCGAGCACCAATTCCGTTTCTGTGTGTTTGCTATAATCTTTGCTACCTGGTTAAATAAAGGTGAAATAAAATAAAATAAAAAAAGTTCACTAGCGACAATTTATCTTTTGCAACGAGACCATTATATATATTTAAGACAATGGTAAAAGAGAGTGTAGTTCTGTTCTGTTCAGTTTGGACTTCAGTTTATTGCTAACCTTATCACGGGGACGTCGAAGCACTACAGCTGCATGCTGATCTTGGAATAAACTGACGATAGCAAAGATTCCATCTTTGACGACGCCACATAAATGGAATAGGTACTAGCTAGCTTGATAGTTAATGTTTGCTTTAGTTTGCGCGCTAGCTCTGCAAATTCCCCTAGTGTGTGAACCCTGCCAACATAAAAATAAATAAATAACATTGCTTTGGACCTGCTATGGATTGACTGGATTAACCTCGCGTCAGTTACGTACATGTCCCTTTCGTACAGTAGATACGAACTCTCTATTACCTTGCCAGCTAAAGAACTGGCAGTGGATCAAACCATTGTGAGGCAAAGGGCGGGGGGGGTCGCAATCTTTTGAAATTTAAATGCGCTATTAAGTGTCTATAATCAGCACAGGTGCTTTCATTGCGTATTATTAATATTATTGAAATTACATAGTTATGTTTACAGTGATATATTGGGGGGGACAAATCATATTTTCCCAAATGGGGGGGTCGTGTCCCCCCCATCCCCCCTGGGATTTCCGCCTATGCGTGGTGTAGCTTATTGCCGGCAACTTCAGGAGCATAAAGGCAGAATCTGCAAAAGCCAGCAGCAAGGGGGAGGAGGAAGGTCGGGAATATATATTTTTTTCTGGTTAGGCTATTTTGATCTCTGGCTCCCTCAAGTCATTTGTGTGTCTTAATTATTTAATTGCAGTGTACTTAAAGAATAAGACAAGCTCATTAGCCTACATATAGGCTAGTTGATTTTGTTAAAACACAGAAGGTGTGTCCATATAGGGAAAAATACACATTTTAATATTTCAACCAATATTAACAGTCGATTCTCGGTCGACCAAGATTTCTGTAGTCAGGGACAGCTCTAATTTGAATTTCCTACTTTAATTACTGAAAAAGTAATTATATTATTGCCACCAACCAGCAAAATGGCAGCATTGTGACACCGTGCATAGCTTTGTGAAATGTTAGGCTTAACCTGAGAAAATGACGCCCAAATAGGCCTACCGATAAACATGTAGCCATTAGCTAATGCAAAGCTATGCCCCGGCACCATAGAAAGCCCATCATCGATGCGATAGGCATGCAGCCGCATAGACATGTTGCAATTTCAGCACCATGGACAGCGATCGGTAGTCTGAGTGGCTAACACATTCAGGTGACCTTGCGGGGCCCCAGAAAAATTGCATTACACCAGTGATAGTACCCAACATCCGATTTGAACCAAACCTCTTCTAAGACATGAGGAATCCCAAAAAATGTACAAAAGCCACCCACGGACCCCCAACACCCCATGTCAATCCCACCCCAACAACCAGTATACAGTATCAGTTCTCTATGTTTGACAAGTACGCTTCTTTTACGCTTAATCTTGGCCCAGGAAACGGCCCCTTTATGTGTGGTTTGTTCCCTTCCAAAAAGGTTTGGATTACTCTATTTTTGTTTGTTTTGTAATTTAGCAGACGTTCTTATCCAGAGAGACTTATCGGAACGATTGGGGTTAAGTGCCTTCCTCAAGGGCACATCTACAGATTTTTCACCTAGTTAGCTTGGCGAATCCAACCAGCGACCTTTCGGTAACTGGCCTAATGCTCTTAACCGCTAGGCTACCTGCCGCCCCTGTTAGACCATTCCTGGTAACAAGCAAACTATTAGGCTACAGCAGATCGAATGGTTTCAATGGTCTGTAATGGTTTTCAATAGTACAAGTCCCAAACACTGTATAGGGTTTTGCAATTGTAATCGAATTAGGTTGTATTGGGTTTAATGGTAAATGTCACTAGTTACAATACTGTTTCCGGATCATTTTATTGACCAATATAAGACTGCCATGCAATTAAGTATTTTATTAGGGTTGTCACATTTTAGTCCCTAGCCCATTTCTCATCAAAGTTTTGACTTGTAGTAAAAGTATTCAAATGAGAATTGCATAGAGATAGTCTTCCCAGAGAGTGGACCCTTGTTGGACTATTCAAGAGTTGGCTTGAAGCATTAGTGTTCAGCCCTCACAATGTGTAAGCTACAAAGCCTGGCAGACAGCCTATACTCTTTCAATAAAGAATCAGGAGGCATTGGTAACTTTAGTAGAATCTTTAGTAGAATATGTTGTTTGTTAAACTGTAACAGATATACAAAGGAGGAAACGTATGAGAAAAAGTCACTATATACATTTACACAATATAAGTGTCCATATATCTTAATAACTATGCTTTAGCTCGAGCACTTAAAATAGCTAGATACATTCAATTACCAAATAAGCTAAATTCCGTCACGAAACGATAGCTAGCATGCTAACACACAATGTTAAGTGACTGGTCGATACTTAGCGCAATTAGCTTAGCATCATCAGAGCTAGAATTGCCATGTAAAAATTTAAATATTCGAGGATCACAATTTGAATTGGCAAAAGCATGTTCTAATAACTCTAAACTACTCGCAGACTTATCTTTAACTAGGGCCTAGTAAGACGGAAAAGTATGGCTTGTCTGTTGGATTGTTATGACAGGAAATAGCTCTGAACCGAAAGTTAGCGAATTAAAAACTACAGTACCCAGATTTGCCACTAGATGACAACATAGGGCAATATAATACTTTGTACAGAAGTACAGCTATCAGAACCCTCCCCGCTTGGCATAATGGCCTTTTATGTCACTATGTTTACTTTTGGAGGAGTATGATGATGTCGGAGACAGGTCTGAAGAACACCTTAGGGGTGCCCTGTCTCATGACCTTCACTTCCACTTTTCTGACTTTGTTGTCACCGTTTGGTACAGTTTTCACGACGAATCCAACAGGCCATTCGTTTCGGTGTGTTTTAATAAGATGACATCTCCAACTTGCAGGTTAGGTTTGTCAACTTACCATTTTCTGCGTGACTGGAGTGTTACCAGGTATTCTTGTCTCGTTCTTTTACAGAATGTGTCCGCAAGGCTCTGGACATGTTTCCATTGCTTGTTGTAGAGATCTTTGAGGTTGAAGTCTCCTGGGGGATGTTGTTGTAGTTTCAATCTTTTGTGTCAGAAGCATTTAGGGTTGCCAACTGTCCCGTATTAGCCGGGATGTCCCTTATAATGGGCTAAATTGCTTTGTCCCATACGGGACCTCTCTTGTCCCGTATATTCATCCAATCACAGTATAGCGTAAACGCTCCAATTCCTGCAAAGTCATTTCTGTTGTTGTTCGGTCGGTTTGGCATATCAAGGAAATATGGATAAACCTGCTAAAAAGAAAAGACTGTGCACCTAAAACAAACAATGGGAAGCAAAAAAGACGTGGGTTAAGCCCATCAGTGGTGACTCGAAAGCTTTCTGCACTTTATGCTGTCGGGAATTCTCAATTGGCCATGGAGGGGAGAATGACCTATCTCAGCATGCATCCACAGAAATGGACAAGGCAGCCACGGTAGCTAAAGGTGCTAGCAATATCTTTGCATTCTTCGTGACGTCTACTGCGGAAAATGACAAAAATTGCGGCAAGTGAAGCCTTGTATGTGTACCATACGGTTAAACACAGACTCAGCTACAACAGCAGCGACTGTCTTGTTAAGCTCAACGATGCTTTGTTTCATGACTCAAATGTTGTGAAGAAGATGCACTTGGGAAGAACAAAAGCTGAGATGATTACAATGAATGTTTTAGACCAAGACTGTGTGGGATATTTTGGATGATCTGTCTCCGACCAAAGGTGAGCCCGAGTATTTCTCAGTGATGCCTCAAACAAGGGAATAGAAACATGTCTCCAGTGTGTGTGAGATATTTCTCTGTGTCTGATGGAGTGCAGTGCAAGTTACTTGCCTTTTATGAAGACAGTGATGAAACTGCAAATGGCATACATCAAGCTCTGATGAACTCTGGAAAAGCATGAACTGGACATTAGACACATCACAGCCTATGCAGCAGATAATGCCAATGTCAACTTTGGAGGAAGTCCTAAAGTTCAAAATGAAGATGCTTCAGTGGAAACAGGAAAGCTTTTTTCGATACCAGACCAAGCAGCTACTGGACAAACAATTGTCAGCACAAAGGTTCAAGCAGCAACAGGACTTTGTGAAGTTCTATGACACTGTCATTACATACATTGACAAGTGGTTTGATTTCTCACCATAAAATGTAATGGTGAAACTGAAACCGATCGGCTTCTATGAGGAGCTCTCCTTCACTGACCTGGAGCAGGTGGTAGTTGCCCTCAAAGTGACAAAGACAGTCAGTATGGACCAACTCTTTGAAGAGTTTTGTGCTAGCCGGGAGGAAATACACAAAGCCAGACAGGACATCACAAAATCCAACAGGGAGAAGTGGGTGGCAGTTTTCCAAAACCTAGGGAAAGTCAACTTGATCAACGTGTTCAGGATTGCCTCATTTGTCCCCAGTGTGCCAGACTCAAATGCCTTTGTAGAGAGGATTTTCTGTCTGATGACCATTAAATGGTCAGATTCAAGAAACAGATGCAGCACAGAGCTGATCAAAAATGAACTTGAAATATCTGTGAACTGTGACTTGTCATGTAAGGACTTCTCTGGCTATGCAAAAGGACTGCTTGAATCAGTCAAGAGCAGCAAAAAATGCCCATGGAAAAAGCAGACTTGGTAAATGACTCATGCCCGTCTTTCGCAATTGAAATGTGTTTTTTTTGCTGTAAAGGTCCAAATTGGGATTTCTTTGATCATTTATTTTGAGGTTTATTCACATAAGTGTACATAATGATACAGTTTATCTTTGGCCCGGCTAGCTGTCTGAATCGCCGTGACCACAACCAACCTCACTACTCACTGGACCCTTATGATCACTCTGCTAAGCATGCCTCTCCTTAATGTCAATATGCCTTGTCCATTGCTGTTCTGGTTAGTGTTTATTGGCTTATTTAACTGTAGAGCACCTAGCCCTGCTCATTATACCTTATCCAACCTTTCAGTTCCACCACCCACACATGCGATGACATCACCTGGTTTCAATGATGTTTCTAGAGACAATATCTCTCTCATCATCACTCAATGCCTAGGTTTACCTCCACTCCACTTTACCTTCACTTCCTACCTTACCTTTGTCTGTACATTATACCTTGAAGCTATTTTATTGCCCCCAGAAACCTGCTCCTTTTACTCTCTGTTTCATGCATGTTAACATTAGAAGGCCCCCTAAGTTTGTTTTATTCACTGCTTTAGCACACTCTGCCAACCCAGATGTCCTAGCCGTGTCTCAATTCTGGCTTAGGAAGACCACCAAAACCCCCTAACTACAACATTTTCAGACAAGATAGAACGGCCAAAGGGGGCGGTGTTGCAATCTAATGCAGAGATAGCCTGCAGAGTTCTGTCATACTATCCAGGTCTGTACCCAAACAAATTGAACTTCTACTTTTAAAATTCCACCTCTCTAAAAACAAGTCTCTCACCGTTGCCGCTTGCTATAGACCACCCTCTGCCCCCAGCTGTGCTCTGGACACCATATGTGAACTGATTGCCCCCCATCTATCTTCAGAGCATGTGCTGCTAGGTGACCTAAACTGGGACATGCTTAACACCCCAGCCATCCTACAATCTAAGCTTGATGCCCTCAATCTCACACAAATGATCAATGAACCTACCAGGTACAACCCCAAAGCCGTAAACACGGGGACCCTCATAAATATCATCCTAGCCAACTTGCCCTCTAAATACACCTCTGCTGTTTTCAACCAAGATCTCAGCGATCACTGCCTCATTGCCTGCATCCGTAATGGGTCAGCGGTCAAACGACTTCCACTCATCACTGTCAAACGCTCCCTGAAACACCTTTTAGAAAGGCGAACAGGCCTTTCTAATCGACCTTCCCCGGGTATCCTGGAAGGATATTGACCTCATCCCATCAGTAGAGGATGCCTGGTTATTTTTTTTAAATGCCTTCCTCACCATCTTAAATTAGCATGCCCCATTCAATAAATTTAGAAGCAGGAACAGATATAGCCCTTGGTTCTCTCCAGACCTGACTGACCTTGACCAACACAAAAACATCCTGTGGCGTTCTGCAATTGCATCGAACAGCCCCCGTGATATGCAGCTTTTCAGGGAAGTTAGAAACCAATATACACAGGCAGTTAGAAAAGCCAAGGCTAGCTTTTTCAAGCAGAAATTTGCTTCCTGCAACACACACTCAAAAACGTTCTGGGACACTGTAAAGTCCATGGAGAATAAGAGCACCTCCTCCCAGCTGCCCACTGCACTGAGGATAGGAAACTCTGTCACCACCAATAAATCTACTATAATTGAGAATTTCAATAAGCATTTTTCTACGGCTGGCTATGCTTTCCACCTGGTTACCCCTACCCCGGTCAACAGCACTGCACCCCCCACAGCAACTCGCCCAAGCCTTCCCCATTTCTCCTTCTCCCAATACAGTCAGCTGATGTTCTGAAAGAGCTGCAAAATCTGGACCCCTACAAATCAGCCGGGCTAGACAATCTGGACCCTTTCTTTCTAAAATTATCTGCCGAAATTGTTGCAACCCCTATTACTGGCCTGTTCAACCTCTCTTTCGTGTCGTCTGAGATTCCCAAAGATTGGAAAGCAGCTGCGGTCATCCCCCTCTTCAAAGGGGGGACACTCTTGACCCAAACTGCTACAGACCTATATCTATCCTACCCTGCCTTTCTAAGGTCTTCGAAAGCCAAGTTAACAAACAGATTACCAACCATTTAGAATCCCACCGTACATTCACCGCTATACAATCTGGTTTCAGAGCTGGTCATGGGTGCACCTCAGCCACGCTTAAGGTCCTAAACGATATCTTAACCGCCATCGATAAGAAACAATACTGTGCAGCCGTATTCATTGACCTGGCCAAGGCTTTCGACTCTGTCAATCACCACATCCTCATCGGCAGACTCAACAGCCTTGGTTTCTCAAATGATTTCCTGGCCTGGATCACCAACAACTTTCAACTTTCTGATAGAGTTCAGTGTGTCAAATCGGAGGGCCTGTTGTCCGGGCCTCTGGCAGTCTCTATGGGGGTGCCACAAGTGGGGGTGTCACAAGGTTCAATTCTTGGGCCGACTCTCTTCTCTGTATACATCAATGATGTCGCTCTTGCTGCTGGTGCGTCTCTGATCCACGTCTACGCAGACGACACCATTCTGTATACATCTGGCCCTTCTTTGGACACTGTGTTAACATCCCACCAGACGAGCTTCAATGCCATACAACTCTCCTTCCGTGGCCTCCAATTGCTCTTAAGTACAAGTAAAACTAAATGCATGCTCTTCAACCGATCGCTGCCTGCACCTGCCCGCCCGTCCAGCATCACTACTCTGGACGGTTCTGACTTAGAATATGTGGACAACTACAAATACCTAGGTGTCTGGTTAGACTGTAAACTCTCCTTCCAGACTTCCAGACATCAAACATCTCCAATCCAAAGTTAAATCTAGAATTGGCTTCCTATTTCGCAATAAAGCATCCTTCACTCATGCTGCCAAACATACCCTCGTAAAACTGACCATCCTACCAATCCTCGACTTCGGTGATGTCATTTACAAAATAACCTCCAATACCCTACTCAATAAATTGGATGCAGTCAATCACAGTACCATCCGTTTTGTCACCAAACCCCCATATACTACCCACCACTGCGACCTGTACGCTTGCGTTGGCTGGCCCTCGCTTCATACTTGTCACCAAACCCACTGGTTCCAGGTCATCTACAAGACCCTGCTAGGTAAAGTCCCCCTTATCTCAGCTCACTGGTCACCATAGCAACACCCACCCGTAGCACGCGCTCCAGCAGGCATATCTCTCTGGTCACCCCCAAAGCCAATTCCTCTTTTGGCCGCCAATGACTGGAACGAACTACAAAAATCTCTGAAACTGGAAACACTTCTCCCTCACTAGCTTTAAGCACCAGCTGTCAGAGCAGCTCACAGATTACTGCACCTGTACATAGCCCATCTGTAATTAGCCCAAACAACTACCTCTTCCCCTACTGTATTTATTTATTTATTTTGCTCCTTTGCACCTCAGTATTTCTACTTTGCACATTCATCCACTGCAAACCTACCATTCTAGTGTTTTACTTGCTATATTGTATTTACTTCGCCACCATGGCCTATGTATTGCCTTTACCTCCCTTATCTCACCACATTTGCTCACATTGTATATAGACGTATTTTTCTACTGTATTATTGACTGTATCTTTGTTTTACTCCATGTGTAACTCTGTGTTGTTGTATGTGTCGAACTGCTTTGCTTTATCTTGGCCAGGTTGCAGTTGTAAATGAGAACTTGCCTACCTGGTTAAATAAAGGTGGGGGGGAGTTTTAGTAAAGCTATAGACTAAATGTGCACTGGCACGCCACCGTGCACTGGCACACCACCTTTTGTCCCATATTTGGTAGTGAGAAGGTTGGCAACCCTAGAAGCATTGCAGGTGCAAGAACTGCTGGCATCCCCGGATCCATGGACACTGGAACTATGGTACGAGCATTCATGATGGCCATGACTTCAGCCATGGGTGTGGTGAGGACTTAATTTGTAAGATGAGTAGAACTAACTTCCAGAAGCATTGCATCTAGAATGTGACGAGCAATTCCAATCATCCTTTCCCAAGCACCTCCCATATCTGACACATGAGGGGGATTGAAAGTCCACGTGCATCCTTTGTCTTGAAGGTAAGTATGTGATGGTTTTACGACGTCACTTCCTGTTGAATTTGCAGACGTGTCTGCTGTGCGTTTTGTTGCTGTGCGTTTTGCTGCCAACTTTACTTTGCTAGCTGCCAACTTTACGTTTTGTTTTTGTTTTTGTTTTTAAGTACCGTTTATATTTTTAGTTTTTCCATCGCAACTTTTTTTCCCCTCATTCAACCTTTTCACTCCGGACGCTTTATCTGGACATGGTTCGTCAGCACCTTCAACAGCCGACGCTAAGTAGTAACATTAACATGATGTCTTCTAATTGCAGTCGCTGTACTCATAATATACAGGAGAACGATCGCCTTACGGCGAGAATAGCTGTGCTGCAAGCCCAGCTTCAGACGCAATCGTTAGGCAAGGGTAATTTCAGTGTAGGAAAGGAAGAAACAGCGTCTGTGCCACCAGTAAGTACAGATAGTAACGTTAGTATAAACCCCCCCGCACAGTCCCTGCAGCCGGACAACTTTCTCATGGCTTCTGGAGGGAAATGCTGTAGGAATGCTCAACTGGTGTCGCTCATTCAGCCGATAGAAACTTTCAACCGGTTTTCCCCATTATGTAGCGAGTCGGAGTCTGAGGCTGAGTCTTCTCTTGTCTCTACTCCTCCCGCTACGGGGTCTGAGACGCCGAAGGCTCCAACCATTAGCTCTGACAAATTGAAAACCCTAGTCATTGGCGACTCCATTAGCCGCAGTATTAGACTTAAAACGAATCACCCAGCGATCATACACTGTTTACCAGGGGGCAGGGCTACCGACGTTAAGGCTAATCTAAAGATGGTGCTGGCTAAAGCTAAATCTGGCGAGTGTAGAGAGTATAGAGATATTGTTATCCACGTCGGCACCAACGATGTTAGGATGAAACAGTCAGAGGTCACCAAGTGCAACATAGCTTCAGCGTGTAAATCAGCTAGAAAGATGTGTCGGCATCGAGTAATTGTCTCTGGCCCTCTCCCAGTTAGGGGGAGTGATGAGCTCTACAGCAGAGTCTCAGCACTCAATCGCTGGTTGAAAACTGTTTTCTGCCCCTCCCAAAAGATAGAATTTGTAGATAATTGGCCCTCTTTCTGGGACTCACCCACAAACAGGACCAAGCCTGACCTGCTGAGGAGTGACGGACTCCATCCTAGCTGGAGGGGTGGTCTCATCTTATCTACCAACATAGATAGGGCTCTAACTCCTTTAGCCCCACAATGAAATAGGGTGCAGGCCAGGCAGCAGGCTGTTAGCCAACCTGCCAGCTTAGTGGAGTCTGCCAATAGCACAGTCAGTGTAGTCAGCTCAGCCATACCCATACCCATTGAGACTGTGTCTGTGCCTCGACCTAGGTTGGGCAAAACTAAACATGGCGGTGTTCGCCTTAGCAATCTTATTAGGATAAAGACCTCCTCCATTCCTGCCATTATTGAAAGAGATCATGATACCTCACATCTCAAAATAGGGTTACTTAATGTTAGATCCCTCACTTCAAAGGCAGTCATAGTCAATGAACTAATCACTGATCATAATCTTGATGTGATTGGCCTGACTGAAACATGGCTTAAGCCTGATGAATTTACTGTGTTAAATGAGGCCTCACCTCCTGGTTACACTAGTGACCATATCCCCCGTGCATCCCGCAAAGGCGGAGGTGTTGCTAACATTTATGATAGCAAATTTCAATTTACAAAAAAAAAAATGACGTTTTCGTCTTTTGAGCTTCTAGTCATGAAATCTATGCAGCCTACTCAATCACTTTTTATAGCTACTGTTTACAGGCCTCCTGGGCCATATACAGCGTTCCTCTCTGAGTTCCCTGAATTCCTATCAGACCTTGTAGTCATAGCAGATCATATTCTAATTTTTGGTGATTTTAATATTCATATGGAGAAGTCCACAGACCCACTCCAAAAGTCTTTCGGAGCCATCATCGACTCAGTGGGTTTTGTCCAACATGTCTCTGGACCTACTCACTGCCACAGTCATACTCTGGACCTAGTTTTGTCCCATGGAATAAATGTTGTAGATCTTAATGTTTTCCCACATAATCCTGGACTATCGGACCACCATTTTATTACGTTTGCAATCGCAACAAATAATCTGCTCAGACCCCAACCAAGGAGTATCAAAAGTCGTGCTATAAATTCTCAGACAACACAAAAATTCCTTGATGCCCTTCCAGACTCATTCTGCCTACCCAAGGACGTCGGAGGACAAAAATCAGTTAACCACTTAACTGAGGAACTCAATTTAACCTTGCGCAATACCCTAGATGCAGTTGCACCCCTAAAAACGAAAAACATTTGTCATAAGAAACTAGCTCCCTGGTATACAGAAAATACCCGAGCTTTGAAGCAAGCTTCCAGGAAATTGGAACGGAAATGGCGCCACACCAAACTGGAAGTCTTCCGACTAGCTTGGAAAGACAGTACCGTGCAGTACCGAAGAGCCCTCACTGCTGCTCGATCATCCTACTTTTCCAACTTAATCGAGGAAAATAAGAACAATCCAAAATTTCTTTTTGATACTGTTGCAAAGCTAACTAAAAAGCAGCATTCCCCAAGAGAGGATGGCTTTCACTTCAGCAGTAATAAATTCATGAACTTCTTTGAGGAAAAGATCATGACTATTAGAAAGCAAATTACGGACTCCTCTTTGAATCTGCGTATTCCTCCAGGGCTTAGCTGTCCTGGATCTGCACAGCTCTGCCAAGTTCTGGGATCGGGAGAGACACTTAAGTGTTTTAGTACTATATCTCTTGACACAATGATGAAAATAATCATGGCCTCTAAACCTTCAAGCTGCATACTGGATCCTATTCCTACTAAACTGCTGAAAGAGCTGCTTCCTGTGCTTGGCACTCCTATGTTGAACATAATAAACAGCTCTCTATCCACCGGATGTGTACCAAACTCACTAAAAGTGGCAGTGATAAAGCCTCTCTTGAAAAAGCCAAACCTTGACCCGGAAAATATAAAAAACTATCGGCCTATATCGAATCTTCCATTCCTCTCAAAAATTTTAGAAAAAGCTGTTGCGCAGCAACTCACTGCCTTTCTGAAGACAAACAATGTCTACGAAATGCTTCAGTCTGGTTTTAGACCCCATCATAGCACTGAGACTGCACTTGTGAAGGTGGTAAATTACCTTTTGGTGGCGTCAGACCGAGGCTCTGCATCTGTCCTCGTGCTACTAGACCTTAGTGCTGCCTTTGACACCATCGATCACCACATTCT
This sequence comes from Salvelinus fontinalis, assembly GCF_029448725.1. Taxonomy (NCBI): domain Eukaryota; kingdom Metazoa; phylum Chordata; class Actinopteri; order Salmoniformes; family Salmonidae; genus Salvelinus; species Salvelinus fontinalis. The sequence goes on from NC_074692.1 coordinate 9,423,519, forward strand.
TTTGGAGAGACTGGAAACCCAAATTGGTCTACACGGACCAGTTCTGGCCTGGTTTAGATCTTACCTGTCGGAAAGATATCAGTTTGTCTCTGTGAATGGTTTGTCCTCTGACAAATCAACTGTGCATTTCGGTGTTCCTCAAGGTTCCGTTTTAGGACCACTATTGTTTTCACTATATATTTTACCTCTTGGGGATGTTATTCGAAAACATAATGTTAACTTTCACTGCTATGCGGATGACACACAGCTGTACATTTCAATGAAACATGGTGAAGCCCCAAAATTGCCCTCGCTAGAAGCCTGTGTTTCAGACATAAGGAAGTGGATGGCTGAAAACTTTCTACTTTTAAACTCGGACAAAACAGAGATGCTTGTTCTAGGTCCCAAGAAACAAAGAGATCTTCTGTTAAATCTGACAATTCATCTTGATGGTTGTAAAGTCGTCTGAAATAAAACTGTGAAGGACCTCGGCGTTACTCTTGACCCTGATCTCTCTTTTGACGAACATATCAAGACTGTTTCAAGGACAGCTTTTTTCCATCTACGTAACATTGCAAAAATCAGAAATTTTCTGTCCAAAAATGATGCAGAAAAATTAATCCATGCATTTGTTACTTCTAGGTTAGACTACTGCAATGCTCTACTTTCCGGCTACCCGGATAAAGCACTAAATAAACTTCAGTTAGTGCTAAATACGGCTGCTAGAATCCTGACTAGAACCAAGAAATTTGATCATATTACTCCAGTGCTAGCTTCCCTACACTGGCTTCCTGTTAAGGCAAGGGCTGATTTCAAGGTTTTACTGTTAACCTATAAAGCGTTACATGGGCTTGCTCCTACCTATCTTTCCGAGTTGGTCCTGCCGTACATACCAATACGTACGCTACGGTCACAAGACGCAGGCCTCCTAATTGTCCCTAGAATTTCTAAGCAAACAGCGGGAGGCAGCACTTTCTCCTATAGATCTCCATTTTTATGGAACAGTCTGCCTACCCATGTGAGAGACGCAGACTCGGTCTCAACCTTTAAGTCTTTACTGAGGACTTATCTCTTCAGTAGGTCATATGATTGAGTGTAGTCTGGCCCAGGAGTGTGAAGGTGAACGGAAAGGCTCTGGAGCAACGAACCGCCCTTGCTGTCTCTGCCTGGCCGGTTCCCCTCTCTCCACTGGGATTCTCTGCCTCTAACCCTGTTACAGGGGCTGAGTCACTGGCTTACTGGTTCTCTTTCATGCCGTCCCTGGGAGGGGTGCGTCACTTGAGTGGATTGAGTTACTGACGTGATCTTCCTGTCTGGGTTGGCGCCCCCCCTTGGTTTGTGCTGTGGTGGAGATCTTTGTTGGCTATACTCGGCCTTGTCTCAGGATTATAAGTTGGTGGTTGAAGAAATCCCTCCAGTGGTGCGGGGGCTGTGCTTTGGCAAAGTGGGTGGGGTTATATCCTTCCTATTTGGCCCTGTCCGGGGGTATCTTCGGATGGGGCCACAGTGTCTCCTGACCGCTCCTGTCTCAGCCTCCAGTATTTATGCTGCAGTAGTTTGTGTCGGGGGGCTAGGGTCAGTTGGTTATACCTGGAGTACTTCTCCTGTCTTATCCAGTGTCCTGTGTGAATTTAAGTATGCTTTCTCTAATTCTCTCGTTCTCTCTTTCTTTCTCTCTCTCTGAGAACCTGAGCCCTAGGACCATACGTCAGGACTACCGGGCACGACGACTCCCTGCTGCCCCCAGTCCGCCTGGCCTTGCTGCTATTCCAGTTTCAACGGTTCTGCCTGCGGTTACGGAACCCCTACCTGTCCCAGACCTGCTGTTTTCAACTCTTAATGATCGGCTATGAAAAGCCAACAGATTTATTCCTGATTATTATTTGACCATGCTTGTCATTTATGAACATTTTGAAAATCTTGGCTCTCTCTAATTTTCTCCTTCTCTCTTTCTTTCTCTCGGAGGACCTGAGCCCTGGGACCATACGTCGGGACTGCCGGGCGTGGTGGCTCCTTGCTGTCCCCAGTCCGCCTGGCCTTGCTGCTGTTCTGCCTGCGGTTATGGAACCGCCACCTGTCCCAGACCTGTTGTTTTTCAACTCTTAATGATCGGCTATGAAAAGCCAACTGAATATTATTCATGATTATTATTTGACCATGCTTGTCACTTATGAACATTTTTGAACATCTTGGCATAGTTCTGTTATAATCTCCACCCGGCACAGCCAGAAGAGGACTGGCCACCCCTCATAGCCTGGTTCCTCTCTAGGTTTCTTCCTAGGTTTTGGCCTTTCTAGGGAGTTTTTCCTAGCCACCGTGCTTCTACACCTGCATTCTAGCTGTTTGGGGTTTTAGGCTGGGTCTCTGTACAGCACTTCGAGACATTAGCTGATGTACGAAGGGCTATATAAAATAAACTTGATTGATTGATTGAAGTACTCATCTCAGAGTCAGTTGTTCTGATCTTCCGCTCTTTGCAGGCTCCAATGAAGTATGTGCCACTATCCGAGCAGAGTTGCTTTGCAGGTCTTCGGATAGAGAAGAATCTTCTCAAAGCATTCATGAATCTAGGGGTAGACATAGACTCTATCACTTTGATGTGTCCTGCTCTTGTACTCATGCAGGAGAACAGGACGACCCAGCATTTACTTTCAGCGCTGCCTCCTCTTGTTCGGGGAGAGGTAATGCTCCAGGGTCCAAAGATATCCAGTCCAACATGAGTGAATGGAGGATCAGAGGCAAGTCTGTCTGCAGGTAAGTCTGACATATTTTGCTCTTCCAGTTTTCTGCAGATCACACACTTATGGATTATGCTGGATACCAATCTTTTACTTCCAGTGATGCACAATCCAGCTGACCGGACTGCGCCTTCAGTGAAGTGTCAACCCTGATGTGCAACTTGCTTATGGTATTGCCTCACTAATAGTGGCGACATGGTGGTTCTTGGGCATGATGAGAGGGTGTTTCTCTTCCCATGAAATATCAGCTGCCATTGTGCGATCTCCTATTCTTATCAACCCGTCCTTATCAATGATAGAGTCCAGCTTCTTTAGAGGACTGTGTTTTGTGACCTCTTCTCTTTTGTTGAGGCATCTAATGGTGGTGGTTTTGGCTTGTTTAAGGTGGCTGCCCTTATCACTGTCTGAAGCCCTGAAGAATTGTTCACCTAACACGTTTTTTGCGCTATTGGTTAAAGCCTGTAAGTAAGCATTTCACTGTAAGGGCTACACCTGTTGTATTCGGCGCACGTGACAAATAAACTTTGATTTTTTATTTGGAGAAGGATTTGGCTATGTGGATTAGTTTTGCGATTGCTCAGGTGAGCGACTTCCAGCTGGAGAATCGTTCGAACCTTTGTGAGCCAAGTTGGTCTTCAGTAGCTTCGGTAGTGAATGTTGTGACTTGCGGCCCGGATCTCTGTGTAAGTATCTGATCCCACAAGTTCAAAGGTTTCTGACTGACTAGTCTCTTCTTTATCTATCTTTGTCAGGAAGAGGGGGCCTGAGAACCAGGTGGTGTATTTGAGGATGCTTGCTAGCACAGGCCTAGATCCATGATCTGCTGGATTTTTTACTTACTGACTTGGTGACACTGGTCTAGCTGTGTGGACTTCCTTATGTGTATCACTCTGTTTGACACATAGACATAGAATCTTCTTGAGGTGTTGTGAATATATCCTAGCACAATCTTGCTCTCTGTGTAGAACCTCACTGCATGAATCTAAATGTCCATCTCATCAATGATCAGGTCTGCCATCTCAACTGCTAAGACAGCGGCACAAAGCTCTAGGCGTGGAACAGTGTGAGCAGGACGTGGAGACAGTTTGTACTTTCCCATGATGAACCCAACATGACCTCTTCCTTCGACATCGACCACTCTGAGGTAGGCTACAGCTGATATGGCCATAGTAGATGCATCTGAGAAGACACACAGTTCTCTTTGCTGCGTGGAAGACAAGGAGACAGGGACATAATGCCTTCGAATAGTGAGCTGTTTGAGTTCCATCAGTGAGTCTTTCCACAGTTTCCACTGCATCTCTTTCTCTTCTGGTAGAGGGGTGCCCCATTCACATTGTTCATGTTCAGTAGAGATTTCTCTCATTAGAGCCTTGCTTTGCATAGTGATAGGTGCTACAACCCCAAGGGGGTCGAATAGGCTGTTCTTGTAAATGGTTTCTCTTCTAGGGATACACGAAAGGTGAAGCTGTCTGTTTCCAGATTCCAACTGATGCCTAGGCTTTGCTGACGAGGATCCAGATCTTTGAGATCTTTTGAGCAATCCTCTGGAAGAAATACATCCATGACTTGCTGCTGTTGGAGCCTAACTTGTGCAGCCACAGCTGGAGAGAGGCTGTTGTCGAACACATGTACTTTCATCCTGTATTCTGTGATATATTTGCTAAGGTTGTTATCACAGGAACCTCAGGTAATCTCGGTGGTCTGCTCTGACGAAGAAGCAGTAGAATATCTGTTGCACATCAGCTGTGACTGTAATACGTTCTTTTCGGAATCAGTTGAGGACTCAGAGGAGTGTGTTATTCACGTCTGGTCCACTGAGGAGGACATAGTTGAGGGAGACACCTTCATGCTTAGCACTGGAGTCAAACACTATTCATATCTGAACTGGTTTTGGGTATGATACACACCAGAGATGAGTGAGTCCCTACATTCTTATTTTCCCTTCAACAGTGGAGCTTTTTCAGCTTGGTCTTTGTCGAAGATCTTCTGCATGAAATCATGAAAGTGTTCTTTCATGTCCGGCTTTCTCTTCAGAGTACGTCGCAGAGAAGTGAGTCGTTTTAGTGCCTGTTCTGTGTTGTTAGGGAGTTGACGCCAGGATGAACGGAAAAGTAGAGGAGCTACCCAGCTTTTAGACTTGTCCACGAAGACTTCTCTGTCCATGAGCTCAAGGAAGATACTATCTTCAATTGTTGGGGCTGGCTTGTGTTCTTTCAAACTCTTTGCATTCGAAGTCATTCGTATCTCGTGCCGCGAAAATGCCCAACCCCCAGCCCGGTTCCGAAAGAGATACACAGAGAGCCAAGACCTTTTCACATAAATACATTCATGATTTCTTACACCAAGTGGGCGGCGGTTCATGTGCAAAGTATAGGAGAACTGTAAGTGAGAGTAGTTTCTAAATGTACTGTACCAACGTTAAGTGTCTCTGTCCCTCTCACCCTCTTCATGTCTTTTGTAACAAGCAGCCATATTGTTGTCAGTCCGCTAGGGACATGTTTTTAACGCATTAAGTGTATATGTTTATCCTGTGTTACAATTAAATTAGCTAGTAAATAAATAATTAAACCAATTTGTGTAGTACTGAATCATAAGTAAGGCTCGGGTTTTTGCAGATGCAAGGTTTCCACTTTTCAAAATGATGATATGATATGAGTTTATGATTAATAAGTTGACTGTTTATAGATGTGATGGGTAAAGACCTTTTAGAGTTTAATTCAGGAGATGGTAACTCTTTAACCTCTACAGAGTACCTAACCCGGATCCGGGAGCACCCCCCACACCCCCCACACTGATTAGCATCGCTAGCATAGCATCACAATTAAATAGTAGCATCTAAATATCATTAAATCACAAGTCCAAGACACCCAATGAAAGACACAGATCTTGTGAATAAAACCACCATTTCAGATTTTTTAAATGTTTTACAGGGAAGACACAATATGTAAATCTATTAGCTAAACACGTTAGCAAAATGACACCATTTTCTTACTCCAACAGTTTCTTACTCCATCAGGTGCTATCACCAATTCGGCTAAACTAAGATATTGATAGCCACTAACCAACAAAAAAATTCTTAAGATGACAGTCTGATAACATATTTATGGTATAGCATAGTTTTTTTTTTTTAAATGTGCATTTTTCAGGTATAAATCACAGTTCTACATTGCAGCTGCAATCTGATATAGTGCTGATGCAGCTAGAACAATTACAGAGACCAACGTTATATAACTAATTACTTGTCTTAAAACATTTCAGAAAAAATACACAGCGTACAGACATTGAAAGCCCAACATCTGGTGAATCCAAACAATATTTCAGATTTTTTAAATGTTTTATAGCGAAAACAAAATGTAGCGCTAAATTAGCATAACCAGGCCAGCCAGAACCAGCTGGACGCGCGCGACCAGTTCACATGCACGACAGATATATGAAATAACATCGTAAATTGGGTCTTACTATTGCTGGTCTTTCATCAGAATGTTGATCAAGGTGTCCTTAGTCCTGATGAGTCGTTCAATCCATTCACAATGGCAACTTCCCCTCTTCATTTAGCCTGGGTACTGGTCGACTAGCACGGCTCTGTCCAAAGTTAAAAAACTCAAAGAACGGAACACGGCAAAACTCCCGAAAAAATTCTAATAATCTGATTAAACTATATTGAAAAAACATACATTACGGTGATATGGTCACATGTATCAAACAAACTTTGACACGGAGATAGTTTTCATCCGTAACGTCAGCATAACAAAAGTCAATGGCTTCTCTAAACGCGCATCTCAGGAAACCGGAAGTTGTCGGTCACGCTAAAGAAATAGGTCTTATTTCACGTCAGTACAAGATAAACAAAAAATTTCTCCTCTGACGTCTTCCAGACACCCAGAGGAAGAAGAAGGAAGTGTGTTTCGGGTCATAGGTCGCGTGACCATATATAGGCAGAGCTTTGAAGCGAGCATACACATCTTGCAATCTTTTTCTGGCTCAGGGAAAGTGCTGTGAAATGACCTGTGTTTGACTCAGAGACAAAATTGGAACGGTTTTAGAAACCATAGCTTGTTTTCTATCCAATGGCATATGGTTATATGCATATAGTAACAGCAATAATTGAATAAGAGGCAGTTTTATCTGTAGAGGCAATTATGCTAATGTGAAAACAGCACCCCCTGTATTCTCAAGAAGTTAAAGAACCGCTCTCGTGGTGCCCCAAAGATCCACTTGCAGCCCAAGTTTCAGCCTCCTGGCAGATGCAACCAGGTTTTTGGCTAAAATGTCCTGGTACTGGGTAAAGTTCATGATGCCATTGACCTTAACCGAGACCAATGGAAGCAAAATAGCCTCATAACATCAGATCAACCACCATATTTTACAGTAGGAGTATGAGGCTATTTTCTCCTCATGCATTCTCATTCACCACCAGTGGTGTGAGTTGGCAAAGAGTTCTATTTTCATAATCTTATTCTTTTTTTTCTTTTTTAAAAACTTTTGATTAGAATCCCAGAAAATACCTACTCCTCCGCCCTCCTCCAAGAGTGCACTCATCTGACTTGCATGCAGTGGCCACTGGCTGCTGGCACCGGGCAGGTGACTTGAATACTGGTAGGAGGCAACTTTTGAGTTGAGTCTCACTGTTCGTGACAAAGAATGGGGCAATTCGACTGTTTGTTATTTAAGAGGCAGATGTCAGCAGCAGAACAAAACAAAAAAGTTTTAAATTAGTATGTTTCACTCTTTTCCAATGTCAATAATCTCTCGTTTTCTCTAGGCCTAGGAGTCACTAGCTTGCAAACAATTTATGATAAGTGAGTGTGTTGTTGCAGTAATGAAATAGGCATGTATATTGACCTATAAATGTTTATTACGAAATAGAAATGCTAATATATATAAAAAGGCCTATAAATGTTATGAATTATGAAAGTCACCTTTTGGGAGGAGGGGGAGCTTTGTTATTGGGCACAGAGGGTTAGTTTTAGGTGCTTCAGTACAGTCAGGGAGAGATAGTAACATGTTACTAGAGAGCATCAAGTCGTAGTATGAATAACTTTGTCCCAGAGCTAGCTATTGTTTTTAAGAACAACCTACTGTGACCCAGTGTAAACATAGAACATGTCAACAATTGTTTACGGAAAGTTTCTACAGTTCAAGAAAACAAAGTGCATTGTGTTTATTCAACAGAGAGAACAAGGCTAGGGAGGGAAATAGGGGATGACCAGAGAATGCCATACAGCACTCTCAAGACATCACAGATACAAGCAACACTCTGATCCTTTGTATTGAAGCTACAGGACACTTGACAGGACTTCCACTGTGGAGGAAAGGGAAGTGAAGCACCAGCTGTGTTTCTCATGTCCCTCAGAGGTCATTCTTCCTGCCTGACATCATGGCAGCTCCTCTCACACTGTCATCACACAGATGCTCCTTTAACCAATTGACTCTCAACAACCAATATGTTATTAATTATCAATAAAGCATAACATCCCAGTTTATTTCTTCATACTAAACAATTAAAGGTGTAGTCAATAGCATCCATGTTGCTTTATTGTAATAATATGTAATAAGTTGTTCCCATGATAGTGTTAATCTGTGCTGAAGGTCACAGTGTGTTAAAGGATCGGACCCCTTTCCCCCCAATTTTTGCCTAAAATGACATACCCAAATCTAACTGCCTGTAGCTCAGGCCCTGAAGCAAGGATATGCATTTTCTTGGTACCATTTGAAAGGAAACACTTTGAAGTTTGTGGAAATGTGAAAGGAATGTTGGAGAATATAACACATTAGATCTGGTAAAAGATAATACAAAGAAAAAACTAACATTTTTTTGTATTTTTTTGTACCATCATCTTTGAAATGCAATAGAAAGGCGATAATGTATCATTCCAGCCAAGGTGGAATTTAGATATTGGCCACTAGATGGCAGCAGTGTATGTGCATATTGTTAGTCTGATCCAATGAACCATTGCATTTCTGTTCAAAATGTTGTATCAAGACTGCCCTAATGTGCCTAATTTGTTTATTAATAACTTTTCATGTTCAAAACTGTGCACTCTCCTCAAACAATAGCATGGTATTATTTCACTATGATAGCTACTGTAAATTGGACAGTGCAGTTATATTAACAAGAATTTGAGGAATGTTCTTCTCAGTACAGAACGGGTCTTTGAAGTCCTATGCATTTCCACTGCATCCGGCCTGCGGCATGTGTGTGTTTGTGGATGTTATGTGTCATCATGGGATAGTTTACCCTTTAGGGGAAGTGCTCCTCAACAACAGCCTTTTATGGATGCAGAAAGACAAATAGGTCCCCATGCAGCTTCAGAAGTCACATCTGTCTGATCAACTCCAACAGGAAAGCTATGTTCTTCAGGGTGGGACACTTCCTACAAAGGGCTTTATGTATGAATTGCATAACATCCTCAGAAATGACTACCCTTACGTCAACCAGTACTGGTTGACGTGGCTTTTTAGTGACCCTACCTGCTCAGACTAAACCTGCTACAACGATAATAACTTATCAGTAAGTCAACAACCAATGTTTAGTGATTCGTCCTTTTGTTATAGCTGTAGCTAAGTCACCCTCTGCTCTTTCCCTCTGAGCTCTAGTGTTATTAATCCTCCCAGTGGATCTGTATTTGTCCAATTAACAGACTGATAAAACATCAGCTGAGAAAGGCTACACTGAGAGATGAATACTAGTTAAATAATACACTACACCTAGGAGAATAACAGGGTTTTACCTCCATGCCTAAGAAGTTCTTGAAGTTTTCCGGATTGACTGACTTTCATGTCTTAAAGTAATTATGGACTGTTGTTTATCTTTGCTTATTTGAGCTGCTCTTGCCATAATATGGACTTGGTATTTTACCAAATAGGGCTATCTTCTGTATACCACCCTTAACCTGTCACAACACAACTGATTGGCTGAAACGCATTAAGGAAATAAATTCCACAAATTTACTTTTAACAAGGCACACCTGTTAATTGAGATGCATTCCAGGTGACTACCTCATGAAGCTGGTTGAGAGAATGTCCAGAGTGTGCAAAGCTGTCATCAAGGCAAAGGGTGACTACTTGAAGAATCTCAAATGTTACATATATTTTGATTTGTTTAACACTTTTTGGTTACTACATGATTCCATATGTGTTATTTCATATTTGGGATGTCTTTATTTTTTCTATTTTCTACAATGTAGAATAATAGTAAAGAAATCCTGGAATGAGTAGGTGTGACCAAACTTTAGACTGGTACTGTATATTTTGAATCAATGGTTGTGTCGTGAGAGACGTTTACAATCCAAATGAATGCATAGCAGTTTGTATAGCACTTTGTGACATTGGCTGATGTAAAAAGGGCTTTATAAATACATTTCATTAATTGATTGATTGCACATTGACAGGTTTTTAATTAAAAAAAATGCATTACAAGTCTGACCAGTTTGGAGTTTTGTACAGAGAGTTGTGAAAATGTACCACATACTTGTGAAAATAGTCAACACAGACATTCATTATGTATGCTATCTGGCTTGCTTTGCTGTCATAGCATTAGGTTTCAGTGTGTATTAAAAATACTACCAGTGCGTCATAAGATGTGTTAACCAGTAAAACAGGGGAGAAAGGACATCCCTATTCAAGGGAAAAGGACAGAACGTGATATGTGGAGTAATGGGTAAGTCTTGATTCTGTCGACCCTGTGAGTTGGTCCTCCGGTGAGACAAACTCTGTGTGCTCTCACCTGCCATGTGTGTAATGTGAGTGGGTTCTAGAAGGCTGGGGGACATTTGCATGCTAGAGGTCAGTACCACACCAGACTGTCTGTGTTCCACACAACAATGGGGTCGGAGAGCGTATGACAGGTGGATATTAAAAATGATACCGGGCCAGGATTGATTCAATTCATGGTCAATGTCATTAGACCTGGACTTGCTAGACCCTAGGACTACAGGGCATGAACGATGATACACAATCTCCAGTACAATCAATCATATTGAAGAGGTAGACGTATGGAAAATCCTCTCGTCTCTAACCTACTGAATTCAACCCTTCAATTGGAGTCATAATCTGTGCTGTGGCCCATATGCCCAGACAACCCAATAGACAGAGGAACCGAGGGGATAGAGAGGGACAGAAAGGGACAGAGAGGGGAGAGAACCACAGATGGGTCCACATTCTTCAAACTTTCCGAAGGCTTGTGCAGTAATATCTTCACCGCTGTGGGTCTATGTCAGTTGATATACTATTTTATAGACTGTGCAAGAAAGGAAGGGACCGGATAACGGCTGAAGGAAACATGGAATCATTCCATCACTGAAGTGACTGCACAGTAAAAAACTCCTCCATGGATTCTACATCTATAGATAGACTGCCAATTCATACAAAGTCTCTTTCTGTTCTTTTTGGATAATATGACTTCTAAAGCAAACAATGCTTTTCCATGTTAACAAACTGCTCTCACCAACAGTAAAACCAATGCAAGACAAGCAAGGCAATGATTGATTACGTAATCATAATCAATTCTATAAGCATGACTATGGAAATCCAGGGAGTAATTCCAGAACAGAGCTGCTGAGCTGTTGTCCCTGCGATGGAGGGAGGGTGGGTTCTGGGCATTGCTCTGCTCCACATTGCTGAGTTTAATATGGAAAACTCTGACACACAAACATACACACTGAGGAAACATTACAGCACACCAGCTCTTTCCTAAAACCCCTATAAGTCTGTGACCTGAAGTTAACACAGGAATGAAGACCAAAGTCATTAATAGACCAAAAGCTTTATTTATTTTTAACGTACTGTAAATGGTGGTAATGTTTGCTTTAAAGAAATTCCATCTCTGGAAGAGATCAGTGTTTTGGGGATAAAAGTATGACTGCAGCACACTTGGAGCAGGCCTATTAATAGCCTATTAATACCCTGATGAAGACAGCTTGTCTGTCGAAACATTGGTAATGAAATTATTGCATCTGAGCTCCTAGAGTGTGAGGCTCTCCTTTTCTTTTTCGAGTGTTCTACTCCACTAGCCATCGCCTCAGCTAAAAAGGTGTGTGTTTTTTTCTCCTCCCTATTAATAGCGTGTGCCACCCTGCAGCCTGAAAGTCACACCAGGAGATTTTGGGAGGGAGACCTTGAGCTACTCCGTCAATGAGATTTGATGCAGTGACAAGTTCGCTGATGAGCTTGGTCATTGTAAAGTCGCAGTGCGCCTTTCCCTCATAAATGCAATCTATATGTCCTCTCTACACACCTACACATGCATATGCAAACACATACACGTACAACCTCACACACAATCACAGATGCCACGTCAATATTGATAGGAAGTGCACATGATTGTGTAGGGTTTCCAAATCACTAGCTCTCCCTCACAGCATGTGCCACATGTAACTTTACACACATCCAGCGTCTTTGTGGGGAGGAGGAATAGGAAAGTAAAAAGGCAAAATAGCAACTTACTTTTTTCCTTTGGAGAGGAAGAGAGAGGTTGCAGCACAGTGTTTTTTCCTCACTGTGAAATTGCCAATCTAAAAACCCAAAACAAACAGAAAAGTATCCGCTCTCTGTGTATCGGTTATCTAGAGCAGTCCCACACTGCTGATGCTCCCTGGGACAAGGATGGAACTCAACTCAGAGTTCTCAGGCTCTAAGGCAAGGAGCTGAGAGAGGTCCCCGCCTCTCAGCCAATCCCACAGCTCCTCCAGTCCACTCCATTCCACCAGCCCCGCCTCCCTCTTGAAGTTCCCATGGTGGTGGACAGGGAAGGAACAGATGATGAGATAAGAGGAGGATGTCACAGTGACAAAAGAGAGAGTAGGATAGGACAGGGAAGGGAAGAGAGTGGGATAGAGGTGTAAGCTGAGAGAATGGAAAGTATTTCTGTAGAATATACAGGATAAAAAAAAGGAGAGGAGGAGAAGAGAGGGTATATTGCACTGTAGGACTCTATCTCTCTCTCTTTATTTTGTAAACTCCCTAGAAAGGCCAGAACCTAGGAAGAAACCTAAAGAGGAACCAGGCTTGAGGGGTGGCCAGTCCTCTTCTGGCTGTGCCGGGTGGAGATTATAACAGTACATGGCCAAGATGTTAAAACGTTCATAGATGACCAGCAGGGTCAGATAATAATAATCACAGGGTTGTAGAGGGTGCAACAGGTCAGCACCTCAGGAGTAAATGTCAGTTTGTTTTTCATAGCTGATCATTCAGAGTTAGAGACAGCAGGTGCGGTAGAGAGAGAGTCCAAAACAGCATGTCTGGGACAAGGTAGCACGTCCGGTGAACAGGTCAGGGTTCCATAGCCGCAGGCAGAACAGTTAAAACCGGAGCAGCAGCATGACCAGACTGGGGACATCAGGCCAGGTAGTCCTGAGGCATGGTCCTAGGGCTTAGGTCCTCTGAGAGAAAGAGAGAAAGAAGGAGAAAGAGAGAGAATTAGAGGGAGCAAACTTAAATTAACACAGGACACCAGATAAGGAGAAATACTCCAGATATAACAGACTGACCTTAGCCCCCCGACACAAACTATTGCAGCATAAATACTGGAGACTGAGACAGGAGGGGTTGGGAGACACTGTGGCCCCGTCCAACGATACCCCCGGACAGGGCCAAGCAGGTGACAGTAACAGGTGTTCACTGTTTTTCATACCAGGTTCAGTAAATCAGATGAACAACTGTCTTTATATTTCACCTCAGTTGGCTTTAGTGTACAAGGGTCCACACATACACAATGTTTCATGGATCAGAAAACATATAGCAAGAGTGAACCGTGTACATATAGTCTTGGGTTGTGCGTTTACTTTAGTAACACTGAGTTGAATTCTGCTACATCCCTCTGACACACAAACACACATATATGCACACACACACAACCATATAATCAGCAAGACAACTAACTCTCCCATTCGAATAACTTCTGTATCTTCAGCTGCTGTCGTGAATTTAGACCATCCACATAGCACATATACATGAACTAAATAACAAGGCCATTCATGCTGATTTTTCTATTCTCATCATTATACAATAAGATGAAGGCAGGAGTGACATACTCAGCATGTTCTGCAGTGCCACGGAGACAGCCACAGAGTTGCTTCATTTGCATAATGCTGAGGCATTGCCTGTCATCTTCACTCAGGCTTTCTGTGTCCTAGCGAGTGCACTCGGGCTGACCGCAATTAGTCGACTAGTCGATTGTTTGGTCGTTAGGTTGTTGTTCGTAACAAATATATATATATATATATACACTGCTCAAAAAAATAAAGGGAACACTTAAACAACACAATGTAACTCCAAGTCAATCACACTTCTGTGAAATCAAACTGTCCACTTAGGAAGCAACACTGATTGACAATAAATTTCACATGCTGTTGTGCAAATGGAATAGACAAAAGGTGGAAATTATAGGCAATTAGCAAGACACCCCCCAAAACAGAAGTGATTCTGCAGGTGGTGACCACAGACCACTTCTCAGTTCCTATGCTTCCTGGCTGATGTTTTGGTCACTTTTGAATGCTGGCGGTGCTCTCACTCTAGTGGTAGCATGAGACGGAGTCTACAACCCACACAAGTGGCTCAGGTAGTGCAGTTCATCCAGGATGGCACATCAATGCGAACTGTGGCAAAAAGGTTTCCTGTGTCTGTCAGCGTAGTGTCCAGAGCATGCAATCGCTACCAGGAGACAGGCCAGTACATCAGGAGACGTGGAGGAGGCCGTAGGAGGGCAACAACCCAGCAGCAGGACCGCTACCTCCGCCTTTGTGCAAGGAGGTGCACTGCCAGCGCCCTGCAAAATGACCTCCAGCAGGCCACTAATGTGCATGTGTCTGCTCAAACGGTCAGAAACAGACTCCATGAGGGTGGTATGAGGGCCCGACGTCCACAGGTGGGGGTTGTGCTTACAGCCCAACACCGTGCAGGACGTTTGGCATTTGCCAGAGAACACCAAGATTGGCAAATTCACCACTGGCGCCCTGTGCTCTTCACAAATGAAAGCAGGTTCACACTGAGCACATGAGCACATGTGACAGACGTGACAGAGTCTGGAGACGCCGTGGAGAACGTTCTGCTGCCTGCAACATCCTCCAGCATGACTGGTTTGGCGATGGGTCAGTCATGGTGTGGGGTGGCATTTCTTTGTGGGGCCGCACAGCCCTCCATGTGCTCGCCAGAGGTAGCCTGACTGCCATTAGGTACTGAGATGAGATCCTCAGACCCCTTGTGAGACCATATGCTGACACATGCACATTTGTGGCCTGCTGGAGGTCATTTTGCAGGGCGCTGGCAGTGCACCTCCTTGCACAAAGGCGGAGGTAGCGGTCCTGCTGCTGGGTTGTTGCCCTCCTACGGCCTCCTCCACGTCTCCTGATGTACTGGCCTGTCTCCTGGTAGCGATTGCATGCTCTGGACACTACGCTGACAGACACAGGAAACCTTTTTGCCACAGTTCGCATTGATGTGCCATCCTGGATGAACTGCACTACCTGAGCCACTTGTGTGGGTTGTAGACTCCGTCTCATGCTACCACTAGAGTGAGAGCACCGCCAGCATTCAAAAGTGACCAAAACATCAGCCAGGAAGCATAGGAACTGAGAAGTGGTCTGTGGTCACCACCTGCAGAATCACTTCTGTTTTGGGGGGTGTCTTGCTAATTGCCTATAATTTCCACCTTTTGTCTATTCCATTTGCACAACAGCATGTGAAATTTATTGTCAATCAGTGTTGCTTCCTAAGTGGACAGTTTGATTTCACAGAAGTGTGATTGACTTGGAGTTACATTGTGTTGTTTAAGTGTTCCCTTTATTTTTTTGAGCAGTGTATATGCGCCCATCTGACTGAACTAATCCATTGTGGAGGCCTAGACTTAAAGTCCATTTATGCTTGATTAGAAAATATGGTAGGAGGCTCCATATGGAGGGTGTGAGGCATGTAAATTGAGCTCTGTACTGCATCATCATGCACCTTCCAAATGTTGTAACAATGTGGAGGGCTCTGTATAGCTCCACATTGACATGATTGGTTGACGATAGGTGGGGGTACATTCTGTATTATCACAAAGTCACGTCATTGACAACAGCTCTGCACTGCTCTGCGAAGCGTAAAAAGTAAGAATGCCCTGACTTCTGATGAGGCCATTCTTGCCCTGACTTCTGCTGAGGCCATTTCACTGTAAATGCTGCATGGCCAATGCAGACATAGGATTGACCATGTGCCCAGATGCACAATGCACTTCTCTCTCCAGAATGCGTTCTCCCGCCAATTTGTGCCCATTCATTGTTTCATAACTTCCTTGTGTGAATTGTTTGTGTTTGATTGTTAGTGTACTACAATGTTTGTTACTTTGGTTACGGTCATTTATTTTAATGCATTCAATATTATTATTCCGTCTTCCTGTTCTCATTTTCGGAGTGCACAACCTATGCTACACTTGTGAGAAACACGTTTTGGTTTATTTAATTCCATTTATGAGTCCTGTCAATTTAGTCATTGTCTTTTGCTAGGAGCTGTCACAGTCGTGTGTATAGGTGGCAGGGAAGTCAGGCGCAGTAGAATCAAAACTTGGTGGAAGGGAGTAGTTTAATAACTTAAAACACATAACTCCAAAACCATAAAAATACAATGAAACAAAATGGGTACGAGGACCCGTCACGCACCAAATAAAAACCACGAATACTGAACATAAAACAATCTCTGACAAAGACATGAGGGGGAAACAGAGGGTTAAATACACAACAGGTAATGAATGGGATTGAAACCAGGTGTGTAGGAAGACAAGACAAAACCAATGGAAAATGAAAAATGGATCAATGATGGCTAGAAGACCGGTGACGTTGACCTCCGAGCACCGCCGGAACAAGGAGAGGCTTCAATTTAGGCAGAAGTCGTGACAGGAGCGCTCATGCCAATGTTGAGTAAGGATGCGCACACATAGAAGTAGGCTTATGGGCTACCTGGCCTGCGTGCAAATGTAGGCATATAAATGTGCCCATTTGGGGATCTGATAGTATTTCTGATTGGTTTAACGCACTAGTCAACAATGGGGGAGTGGTTGCTTCCAACAAGAACACAAAATGTGTGCATTTTTCTAGCCATCTTTGAAAAGCAAATAAAATTTTATTTGTCACGTGTCGAATACAACAGGTCTCAGCCTCCTGTCAGCTTCCTCAGCCTCCTGAACCGTGAAATGTTTACAAGCCCTCGTTGGTTGCCCTCAATGCAGTTCAAGAAATAGAGTTAAGAAAATATTTACTAAATAAACTAAAGTAAAAAAATAAATAACATTACCGAGGCTAAATACAGGGTGTACCAGTACTGAGTCAATGTGCAGGGATACAGGTTAGTCGAGGTAATCTGTACATATAGTTAAGGGTAAAGTGATTATGCATAGATAACAAACAGCAAGCAGCTGCACTGTTAATTCAAAAAGGGGGGTGGGGGTGTCAATGTAAATAGTTTGGGTGGTCATTTGATTAAATCAGGTGTTGTCAGGTAAAGAGATTTTGTTATGTCTTAAAGGGGCAGTGTTGTATTTTGAGACATCTTGATTAAGCTAAGTAGCCAATAGGCAGAGCGTAGGATAATATGTCTGATTCTCTGTAATAATGGTATGGGAATAATAATGGATTTTATTTTGTAAAGTGGTTTCTTGCGTCAATCACAACATTTTCAGTCACCTCCTTGTCTGAAAGACAAATGGATAAAGAGGTTAATGTCAAGCCCTGTATGTTTTTTCTTCTTCAAAAGTCTCTTGGAATGTAGGCCTACATTGAACACCACACATTGGCTGCTAATGTAGGCTGAATGGAACAACTATTTCCATGTTAAAATGTTATGGGATGCATTTTCTCCATTTTCTGCCACTCTGGTAGGCCTACATTATGATCCAATAGCCACAGTAACCTACTGACTTAAAGCGGGTACAGCCTCAGTGTTCACAGTTAACACGCACTGGAAGTTGCACCGAATTTTCACAATGTTCATGTTTGCGCTCAGCAGACCTGAAATTTGCTCAGTGCTCAAAAAATGAGAGGGAACATTGACTGGGGCCCTTTCCATCCACAACATGAAAACACTAAGCTAATAGCAAGGGAGGGGAAATCCGGCTGTAAGTAACAAAATGTGGAAACAGTCAAGGGGTTTGATTACTTTCCGAATGCACTGTACATAAGAATTGATATTAGTCTGTGGCTTTTTGAGTCTGAGCACAAAGGCAGGTACAGTTATTGATCTGGCACCTCTCAAATTTGACTTTCTTTGTTCCGCCACCTATTTTCCTGGATCCGGTATCTCTTGCAACATGATTTATTTAAAAAAAATCCCTGCTTGCACTGTAAACATTCTAATAAAAGCGATCAGAGTTAAATCAAGTTGCCTCCTCACTATTTCTCACTCCCCCTAGAAAAACCAATCACATAAAAGCGTGGTGATACTTCTGCGTAATCATCCTATCCACACTGAATTCAGACCTGATGTCTTATTTGTACATACAGGTTAAGGGACGGCCCGGCGGGGTAAGTAACTGTTCTTAAAACAGGTCTTACTGGTGGTCAGCTAGTGAAGAGGTCTGACAATTACATTCACTACAACAGTGAATGATGATGTTGATGTGTACAGTTGAAGTCGGAAGTTGACATACACCTTAGCCAAATACATTTAAAATCAGTTTTTCACATTTCCTGACATTTAATTCTAGTAAAAATTCCCTGTCTTAAGTCAGTTAGGATCACCACTTTACTTTAAGAATGTGAAATGTCAGAATAATAGGAAAGAATGTTTTATTTCAGCTTTTATTTCTTTCGTCACATTCCCAATGGGTCAGAAGTTTACATACACTCAATTAGTATTTGGTAGCATTGCCTTTAAATTGTTTAACTTGGGTCAATCGGTCCGGGTAGCCTTCCACAAGCTTCCCACAATAAGTTGGGCAATTCTTTCTTGCTGAGCAGCCTTTCAGGTTATGTCGATATAGGACTCGTTTTACTGTGGATAAAGATGCTTTTGTACCTGTTTCGTCTACTGTCCTTTACTGTCCTTTACTGTCCTTAATCTACACACAATACCTCATAATGACAAATCAAAAACTGTTTTTTAGACATTTTTGCAAATGCATTAAATATAAAAACTGAAGTATCACATTTACATAAGTATTCAGTCCCTTTACTCAGTACTTTGTTGAAGCACCTTTGGCAGCGATTACAGCCTCGAGTATGACGCTACAAGCTTGGCACACCTGTATTTGGGGAGTTTCTTCCATTCTTCTCTGCAGATCCTCTCAAGCTCTGTCAGGTTGGATGGGGAGCGTTGCTGCACAGCTATTTTCAGGTCTCTCCAGAGATGTTTGATCGGGAACAAGTCCAGGCTTTGTCTGGGCCACTCAAGGACATTCAGAGACTGGTCCCGAAGCCACTCCTGCATTGTCTTGGCTGTGTGCTTAGAGTTGTTGTCCTGTTGGAATGTGAACCTTCGCCCCTAGTCTGATGTAATGAGAGTTCTGGAGCAGGTTTTCATCAAGGATCTCTATGTACTTTGCTCCGTTCATCTTTACCTCGATCCTGACTAGTCTCCCTGAAAAACATCCCCACAGCATGATGTTTCCACCACCATGCTTCACAGTAGGGATGGTTCCAGGTTTCCTCCAGACATGGTGCTTGGCATTCAGGCCAAAGAGTTGAATCTTGGTTTCAGCAGACCAGAGAATCTTGTTTTTCATGGTCAGAGAGTCTTTAGGTGCCTTTTGGCAAACTCCAAGAGGGCTGTCATGTGCCTTTTACTGAGGAGTGGCTTCTGTCTGGCCACTCTAACATAAAGGTCTGATTGGCGGACTGCTGCAGAGATGGTTGTCCTTCTGGAACGTTCTCCCATCTTAACAGAGGAACTCTGGAGCTCTGTCAGAGTGACCATTGGGTTCTTGGTCACCTCCCTGACCAAGGCCCTTCTCCTCCGATTGCTCAGTTTGGCCGGGTGGCCAGCTCTAGGAAGAGTCTTGGTGTTTCCAAACTTTTTCCATTCCAAAAATGATTGAGGCCACCGTGTTCTTGGGGACCTTCGATGCTGCAAAAATATTTTCCTACTCTTCTCCAGATCTGTGCCTCGACACAATCCTGTCTCTGAGCTCTACGGACAATTCCTTCAAACTCATGGCTTGGTTTTTGCTCTGACATGCACTGTAAACTGTAGGACCTTATATTGACAGGTGTGTACCTTTCCAAATCATGTCCAATCAATTTAATTTACCACAGGTGGACTCCAATTAAGTTGTAGAAACAGCTCAAGTATGATAAATAGAAACAGGATGAACCTGAGCTCAATTTCGAGTCTCATAGTATGTAAATAAGTTATATACTGTAAACCTGTTTTCGCTTTGTCATTTTGGGGTATTGTTTGTAGATTGCTAAGGATTTGTATTTATTTAATCCATTTTAGTATAAGGCTGTAACGCAACAAATGTGGAAAAATCAAAGGGTCCAAAGGCACTGTATGTGATTTCATGTGCATGTGGTATGTAATGTTTTCCACACTTTTTTCACAAAAGAGGTAGGCCTACATAAAAAGGCACCTGATTTTCAGGATGATTAAGTGTATGTATGACTAATAAACGTCACACATTCTTGACATCCGTAGCACACTGAATGTAGCAGATAGACATTTCATGTCATTAGAGTTAAAGGACTGTAATACATTCTGTGCTCCAACAGCCTTGGCTCTGCCCAACTCCTGGCTTGTTCTGCCCACTATGCTTCATTTGCTCCCATTGAAAATGACACAGATGAACAATCAGGGTTAGTTATAAATACTGTATATTTGGTAAATCATTGGTTGCGTGCCGCTAGTTGCATCATGGGTGCCCCTCCAGGACACTAGGTGGCAGTAATGTGCTCACAAGCTACTCACAAGACAAATGAAGAAGACATAGTCCTGCTCTCCTGATTGCAGAAGGAGGGGTGACGTTTTTGAGGTTTGAAAGATGGTGGAAGCGGAAACACTGTTTGATTTGGATGGAGCGTTGCGTAAAGTTAATGGAAATGAGTGGAAAAATGGAGCATTGACGAATGGAGCAAAACGGGCTAAAGTTGTTAATGAAGATAGGCCTCGGTCTAACAATGCAACATTCCTTGTTGAAGTGTTTTTGGGAGATCCAGTTGCTGTCAAAGAGATAGTGGAGGTCACACTGGGAAAGGTGGAGTCAATCAAAGTGACCAGGAGTGGTATAGTACTGATTTATTGTACACTGAAAAATATAAACGCAACATACAACAATTTCAAAGATTTGACTTAGTTACAGTTCATATATGGAAATCAGTCAATTTAAATAAATTCAGTAGGACCTAATCTATGGATTCCACATAGCTGGGAATAATATACCTTGGTCACACCTACCTTAAAAAAAGGTAGGGGAATGGTTCAGAAAACTAGTCAGTATCTGGTGTGACCACCATTTGCCTCATGCAGCGCGACACATCTCCTTCTCATAGAGTTGATCAGTCTGTTGATTGTGGCCTGTGGAATGTTGTCTCACTCCTCTTCAATGGCTATGCGAAGTTGCTGGATAATGGCGGAAACTGGAACAGGCTGTTGTACACGTCAATCCAGGGCATCCCAAACATGATCAATTGATGACATGTTTGGTGAGTATGCAGGCCATGGAAGAACTGGGACATTTTCAACTTCCAGGAATTTTGTACAGATCCTTGCACCATGGGGCCGTGCATCATCATACTAAAACATGAGGTGATGGCTACAGATAAATGGCATGACAATAGATCTCAGGATCGATAAAAATCGAATTATGTTTATTGTCCGTAGCTTATGCCTGCCC
Organism: Salvelinus fontinalis; assembly: GCF_029448725.1. Taxonomy (NCBI): domain Eukaryota; kingdom Metazoa; phylum Chordata; class Actinopteri; order Salmoniformes; family Salmonidae; genus Salvelinus; species Salvelinus fontinalis. The sequence continues at coordinate 9,445,029 of NC_074692.1, forward strand.
ATACCATAACCCCATCGCCAACATGGGGAACTCTGGTCACAATGTTGACATCAGCAAACCGCTCACCCACACGATGTCATACATGCTGTCTGCCATCTGCCCGGTACAGTTGAAACTGGGATTCATCCGTGAAGAGCACACTTCTCCAGCATGCCAGTGGCTATCGAAGGTGAGCATTTGCCCACTGAAGTTGGTTACGACGCCGAACTGCAGTCAGGTCAAGATTCTGGTGAGGATGACGAGCACGCAGGTGAGCTTCCTGAAAGCTGAAAGTTTGTGCAGAAATTATTTGGTTGTGCAAACCGACAGTTTCATCAGCTGTCTGGGTGGCTGGTCTCAGACGATCCCGCAGGTGAATAAGCCTGATCTGGAGGTCCTGGGCTGGCGTGGTCACACGTGGTCCACATTTGTGAGGCCGGTTGGACATACTGCCAAGTCATCTAATACGACGTTGGAGGGCGGCGTATGGTAGAATAATTAACTTTCAGTTCTATGGAAACAGGACTGGTGGACATTCCTGCAGTCAGCATGGTAATTGCATGCTCCCTGAAAACTTGAGACATCTGTGGCATTGTGTTATGTGACAAAACTGCACATTTTAGAGTGACCTTGTATTGTTCCCAGTACAAGGTGCACCTGTGTAATGATAATTCTGTTTAATTAACTTCTTGACACACCTGTCAGGTGGATGGACTATCTTGGCAAAGGAGAAATGCTCACTAACAGGGATGTAAACAAATTTGTGCACAAAATTTTAGGTAAATGAGGTTTCTGTGGCTATGGTACATTTCTTGGATCTTTATTTCAGCTCATGAAACATTTGACCAACACTTTACATGTTGCGTTCAGATTTTTGTTCAGATTTTATTTGAAGAACAAAAAGAAAGTGCATTGTGTCTCTGGGTATTAAAGGAGTATGAAGAAATCTTTGATTTTCTGAACAGGGCACCAGTGAAAGGTGTCATCTCTGGCGACATGGTGGAATTTGAGACGGAAAATCTAAAGCACCAAGTACCAGGAGTAGGGGATGCACGTCGATTGAACCGTATGGTGAATGGAAGGAAAGAGGAAAGGCTATCGGTGCTATTGCTATTTGATCAAGCTGGGGTAAATGAGATACGCGGTGAGAGCTTATGTGAACAGACTGTTGCAGTGTCTTAAATGTAAAATGTTTGGCCACATGGCAAGTGCGTGCAGAAGGAATAAATATGTTGTGGAAGAGTCAGTGGACACAATGCTGCTAATGTGGTGGGAACCGCGTTCTCGAGTTTCAGGAATGCCCTATAATGGTGAAGGAGGTCAAAGTAGCAAGAATCCGGGCCGTCCATCAGGTCTCCTATGCAGAGGCAGTGCAAATAGCGGAAGGAATGGTAAGGGATGTCTCACAACCTGCAGAAAGTGTTGTTCATCAGTTGAGGGATTCTGCAGTACTGATCGTGAAGAATGTGGATTTTGGTGATAAATTGTACAAGTCAAACTAACAAGAAATTGAAGAAACTTGGCATAATTGTGAATGCAGCGAAAAGGTTTTTGGATCTCCAGGTGCCTCGTTTATCAATTATGCACAAATCTGTGTGTAAACCATGCGTGGAATCATTTCAGTGCAATGTGTGAGATTTATCAATATGAACGTTTGCTTGTGTTCATAAATTTATGCACAGCCATAACCGATGTGTACACACAATGCCAACTGTCAGAATAAGGAACTGCTTGCCAATCATAGAATGGGGAAAATGTGTGAAATTGTGAGTAAAAATTACATTATTTTTCAATTTCATTGTATTTCCATTGTGAATTCATGAAATATATATTGCCAGGCTAACTATACTGTATCATAATTTGACCACCAGTGCATTTGTTACGATAATAATCCATAAAAAGCACAGTCATTTGTTAAATTAGATGCATGTTTGTCAAATCATGACACCAGTGATCTTCAGGTCGGAAAAGTCGGAGCTCTAGAAAGAGGCCCGAGTTCCTGAGTTGGAATTCCGTGTTGGATGACCATTCAAACCGATTTTTCCAAGTTTGAGCTTCCAAGTTAAGCGAGTTCCAAGTTGTCTTGAACGCACTAAAGTCGGAAGTCGGAGATTTTCGAGTTCCGAGCTCCGAGTTGTCGTGAACGCAATATTATCAAACAATCTTACGAGCATCATACACACACCGGTAGGAGATAACCATTGATAAATACCAATTGTTCTTAGCCTGAGAGCTTGTGCACGACCTTGTTTATTTGCATTTCAAAACGCCCCAAAATCATCCCTTTAAACCCTGTGAAGAATATACAATGCTGTAGCATGAAATAAAATGGCACAACCAAAAAAAGCTAAGAAAACTAAATATTTTCCAAGACTGAAATAAAGGATGCTAGTGTCAGAGATTGAGTACAACAAAAAGGTTTTATTTGGCTCGCTCAGTTGTGGCTACAAAAAATTGTAATTACTTGCTACTATGGCCTATTTATTGCCTTACCTCCTTACTCCATTTGCACACACTGTATATAGATTTTCTTTTTTTTCTATTGTGTTATTGACTGTAAGCTTGTTTATTCCATGTGTAACTCTGTGTTGTTGTTTCTGTCGCACTGCTTTGCTTTATCTTGGCCAGGTCGCAGTTGTAAATGACAACTTGTTCTCAACTGGCTTACCTGGTTAAATAAAGGTGAAATTAAAAAAAATAAAAGGTACTACTCAAGTCGTTTTTTAGGGTATCTGTTCTTTACCTAAAAAAATGTTTGGCTACTTTTACTTTTACTTCACTACATTCCTAAAGAATGGGGGGGGGGGGGGGGGGGGGGGTAATATCAGTACCTTTTAACTTTTTTTTTTTTTTTTTTGACGTTGTCTCTATTTTTCCGTTTTCTTCTGCCTGAAGTTCCCAAGTTTTCACCCCACACAGTAGGGACCGACATGCAACTTTAACGTATGTTTGCGGACCGCCAAAATACCATAGAAGAAGACGAAGAAGAATGGCTTCTCTGGTTGGATGCGAACACTACGTGCGCAGCTGTTTGTTGAAAGTGAGAAATAGTTTTTATGAGCATGTGTTAATTCTACCAGATTTTAGGACACATATGTTATTGATTGACTTATTTATGTTCACGTATGCTGCTTTGTGTAGCTAACTTGTTTTGCTCATAAAATACCTGTTATTAATTTAGCCAACTAATGCGTTAGCTTGCTGGCAATCTTAATTTACAATCTGAACGGGAGATGGATTTTCATATGTCAGGTCAAATGAAAAACCTTGTTTGGCACCCATCAGGAAATGTATTTAACCAAGAAATTGGTGTAGTTGGAAATGTTGTATCTATATTTTACATTAATGTAGGAGTGGTTTGCTTTTTGTCATTCCTATATTATACTAGCTAGCTATCGCGGCTTGTCACCGGCGTTTTATTGTTTGTCAGCTAAAGTTAGCTACCTAAATTCATATTGAATATATATTTTACATTCATCTAGCAGTTGTTCGCTTGGTGTCATTCGTATATTAATCCATTGATATCTGAGTAGCAATCGGCTTGTCACCGTCGAAAATGGTTGTCAGCTAGCTAGCGAGCTAAGGAAGTTCATGTCAGACTTCATTCTTTCATCATGAATAGAGAGGTAAGCCCAAGCCTGGTTACCCTTGCAAAGTTATTAAGGTTCTTAGAATAAAAAAACATGAACTGGCGCACACCCAGAAAAAATATTGTGTGTGGAGGTGCTGACTAACGGCGAAGAAACTATAAAAATAGAGTCGTAAACTCCCAGTTATTTATTTGGTAAATTGCCGTTTTGTCATCACTGTGCCTTCCATCAAGGTTCTTGACACCAACAAATGAATGTGTTTTGTTTAATTAAGTCCGTTCCAAACTTGGTTATATCCCCCAGGCTCCGTGTTGTGGTAAAGCATATGTTTGTCGCCTGTGCCATGACGCTGAAGAGGACCATCAAATGGACCGCTTCCTGGTCAAAGAAGTGCAGTGCTCAGTCTGCACAACAGTACAACAGGTAATTATGTTAAAGGGGAACCGTTGTCTGTCACTGAGTCCCATCTATACTGTTCATTCAATATATCAATATGGTCCCATTATTTGTTTATTTTATCTGTTTTGTCTTTCAGGCACAACAAACTTGCGTGGAGTGTAATGTGACCTTTGGGGAATATTACTGTGATATCTGTCACCTGTTTGATAAAGACAAGAAGCAGTATCACTGTCAGCCCTGTGGAATTTGCAGGTGAGTAACTCTGCCCTGTTTGACTTTGTGTTACAACTAACATTCTCATATATAGCTCACCCATATTCATCAGCTGATATGTTTGACCAGCTGCTGGCCACCAGCATGTTTTAGATGTTAATTTTATTTGCATATTGGTGTCTTAAAACACTTCAATAGCGTAGCCACTATGTACAGTCGTGGCCAAAAGTTTTGAGAATGACACAAATATACATTTTCACAAAGGTTACTGCCTCAGTTTGTATGATGGCAATTTCATTATACTCCAGAATGTTATGAAGAGTGATAAGATGAATTGCAATTAATTGCAAAGTCCCTCTTAGCCATGCAAATGAACTGAATCCTCAAAAACCATTTCCACTGCATTTCGGCCCTGCCACAAAAGGCCCAGCTGACATCATGTCAGTGAATCTCTCGTTAACACAGGTGTGAGTGTTTGACGAGGACATGGCTGGAGATCACTCTGTCATGCTGATTGAGTTAGAATAACAGACTGGAAGCTTCAAAAGGAGGGTGGTGCTTGGAATCATTGTTCTTCCTCTGTCAAACATGGTTACCTGCAAGGAAACACGTGCCGTCATCATTGCTTTGCACAAAAAGGGCTTCACAGGCAAGGATATTGCTGCCAGTAAGATTGCACCTAAATCAACCATTTATCGGATCACCAAGAATTTCAAGGAGAGCGGTTCAATTGTTGTGAAGAAGGCTTCAGGGCGCCCAAAAAAGTCCAGCAAGCGCCAGGACCATCTCCTAAAGTTGATTCAGCTGCGGGATCGGGGCAGCACCAGTACAGAGCTTGCTCAGGAATGGCAGCAGGCAGGTGTGAGGGCATCTGCACGCACAGTGAGGCGAAGACTTTTGGAGGATGGCCTGGTGTCAAGAAGGGCAGCAAAGAAGCCACTTCTCTCCAGGAAAAACATCAGGGACAGAATGATATTCTGCAAAAGGTACAGGGATTGGACTGCTGAGGACTGGGGTAAAGTCATTTTCTCTGATGAATCCCCTTTCCGATTGTTTGGGGTATCCGGAAAAAAAGCTTGTCCGGAGAAGACAAGGTGAGTGCTACCATCAGTCCTGTGTCATGCCAACAGTAAAGCATCATGAGACCATTCATGTGTGGGGTTGCTTCTCAGCCAAGGGAGTGGGCTCACTCACAATTTTGCCTAAAAACACAGCCATGAATAAAGAATGGTATCAACACATCCTCCGAGAGCAACTTCTCCCATCCATCCAGGAACAGTTTGGTGACGAACAATGCCTTTTCCAGCATGATGGAGCACCTTGCCATAAGGCAAAAGGGATAACTACGTGGCTCGGGGAACAAAACAGTGATATTTTGGGTCCATGGCCAGGAAACTCCCCAGACCTTAATCCCATTGAGAACTTGTGGTCAATCCTCAAGAGGTGGGTGGACAAACAAAACCCCACAAATTCTAACAAACTCCAAGCATTGATTATGCAAGAATGGGCTGCCATCAGTCAGGATGTGGCACGGAAGTTAATTGACAGCATGCCAGGGGAGATTGCAGAGATCTTGAAAAAGAAGGGTCAACACTGAAAATATTGACTCTTTGCATCAACTTCATGTAATTGTCAATAAAAGCCTTTGACACTTATGAAATGCTTGTAATTATACTTCAGTATTCCATAGTAACATCTGACAAAAATATCTAAAGACACTGAGGCAGCAGACTTTGTGGAAATTAATATTTGTGTCATTCTGAAAACTTTTGGCCACGACTGTACAGTTATGTTTTGTACTCCTGCAGGATCGGACCAAGGGAGAAATACTTCCACTGTGAGAAGTGCAATCTCTGTTTAGCCGGAGATCTAAGAGGAAATCACAAGGTGATTGGCCCTTATTATATCTGTTGCTTGTGTGTGAATTGTCAATGCAATACTGCTAATCCCATGGCTCTTGTCTTTTACTTGATTTATCGGTAATAGACTGTTTTGTTTCAGTGTGTTGAAAATGTTTCAAGACAGAACTGCCCAGTGTGTATGGAGGTAAGTTAGTGAATAGTAAGATCAGTAACACAATTGCTGTGCATTTCACTTTGTTAATGTAATTTAGTATACAATTGTGTAATATAGAAATTCACACAGCCTGTATTTGACAATTTCACCAGTACTTCTCCTTTAATGGTTTCATAGATATATAATGTTTGTGTCTTCTCTCTAACTAAGGATATCCACACATCCAGAATAGGAGCCCAAATTCTTCCATGTGGCCATCTTCTACACAAGTATGACCTTTTCCTTATGATAAATACTCTCACAACCTTTGTAGGTCTTATAGGCTAATGACAAGTTTGTATTGATGCCACTGTTAATCTGATGGATGATACAGAAGGTGCAATACTGGAGTCTTACTCTTGTCTTCTGGTAGAAGAAACCATTTTTAGAATGTTCACTGGTTTTGTTTTTCAGAACATGCTTTGATGACATGGTCCAAACTGGGTAAGGTCCATTGTCCTTTTTTCAAATATTGTGCTAGTTATGATATATTTATCCTAATTACTGTCATTAACTTATCTATCATATCATCTGCATGACATTCATATAAGCAATGACGATCTGCGTGACCAGGAATATGTCCTCTATGTCCCCTTCAGTGCGTATCGATGCCCACTCTGTATGCACTCTGCTTGGAATATGGAGCACAACTGGGAGCAGATGGACAAGGAGATAACTCAGTCACCCATGCCCACTGAATACCAGGATGCCACTGTGAAGGTATGACACAAATGTATTCACTTTGCATGTGAAATGGAACTTTAAAAAGCAAAACACGATGACCTTAATTCGTGTGATCCCTTGCGTTTTGGGGTAGTGTATTTACACTGATCTGGTATAGATTTACTTTGGCTTTATTTTATGACTCACTTCAGGCTTATATGTTCAAGGCATATTTAAACTTATTTTGAAGTTTCAGTATTGAGCACTACTTCTGCCTCACGACATGGTTTGGTCGGTCTTTCCTTCTCCCTGACCTGTAGATCATATGTAATGACTGCCAAACCCACTGTACGGTGCCTTTCCATGTTCTGGGAATGAAGTGCACTGGCTGTGGGTCCTACAACACAGCACAGAATGGTGGGCTGATACGGCAGTCCCAGGAACCACAGCCCCAGGAGCCAGAGCAGCAGCCCCAGTCTCCAGTGCCAGAACCATAGAATTAGAATATGTATCATTTTAATTCCATTGGGACTCCACCCCCTAGTTCTCTATGCTCCACATTACTTCCCCAGTCTACGCAAGACTTAACTACACTATCCACCTCTTTCCCAACATTGATCTGCCAAGAGTACAGGTAGTCATGCCTGGGTTCCAGAACCTGGTGCCAGGACCTCAGGGCACCAAACTTGGATCCCTCTCCTAGTGTGTTGTACAGCAATTTTGGGATTGAATTTCTGTTATTACATGGCTATTGATCCATTTGTTTCTCAGATAAAAGCCAGCATAAGAGAATTGTGAATGAGGAATTAAATATAGTCAGCCACACATCATTTATTTCCCATTTTGTCCCAAGTTGGAATGGATTCATGTGTGTCAGTAATGCTTTCACCAAATTATTTAGATTTTTGTTGGGGTGAAGAATGCTGTTATGTGAGGAGTTTGTAAAGCACTACAATGTTTGACTGGCTTTGCGTTTCTATAAACCTATGTAAATGCTTCAGACTGACATTTTTACAATGGTAATGTATTCCAATGTCTTTGCAAAACTCAGGTATTTGAAATAGTTTAGATACAGTTCAACATCAAATTGTGTTCATTCCATGTTTGAGTTATATGAATTTCTGATTAGATGAGTGAATTATCTTGAGTAACACGTATGTAAATTATTGAATAATTACTACAGTTAGTCAATGGCTGTTGGCAACTATCTCACTCCATGCTTAGCTCATATTGTCAGTATTGTCGCTCAAACATGAGAGAAATAGAGTGAAAATATTGCATCTGTATTGCCTTTGGTGTCATTCATTGATGCAGGTTTTGGGATTTGGTGACATTTACTGTAACGACTAATACATACCATGATTGTGCTGAATGTTATTTAAGATTTGCATCACAGTAATTCCGAAATAAATATATAAAATAATAGTAGCTGTATAGTGTTCTTTACAAAAACTGCAATGAACAGTCTGAAAAATATACAGTTGAAGTCAGAAGTTTACATACACTCAATTAGTATTTGGTAGCATTGCCTTAAACATTTGACCCAAGTTTAAATTGTTTTGGGTAGCCTTCCACAAGCTTACCACAATAAGTTGGGTGAATTTTGGCCCATTCCTCCTGACAGAGCTGGTGTAACTGAGTCAGGTTTGTAGGCCTCCTTGCTCGCACAAGCTTTTTCAGTTCTGCCCACAAATTTTCCATAGGATTGAGGTCAGGGGCTTTGTGATGGCCATTCCAATACCTTGACTTTGTTGTCCTTAAGCCATTTTGCCACAATTTTGGAAGTATGCTTGGGGTCATTGTCCATTTGGAAGACCCATTTGCGACCAAGCTTTAACTTCCTGACTGATGTCTTGAGCTGTTGCTTCAATATATCGACATAATTTTCCTCCCTCATGATGCAATCTATTTTGTGAAGTGCACCAGTCCCTCCTGCAGCAAATCACCCCCACAACATGATGCTGCCACTCCGTGCTTCACGGTTGGGATGGTGTTCTTCGGCTTGCAAGCATCCCCCTTTTTCCTCCTAACATAACTATGGTCATTATGGCCAAACAGTTCTATTTTTGTTTCATCAGACCAGAGGACATTTCTCAAAAAAGTACGATATTTGTCCTCATGTGCAGTTGCAAACCGTAGTCTGGCTTTTTTATGGTGGTTTTGGAGCAGTGGCTTCTTCCTTGCTGAGCGGCCTTTCAGGTTATGTCGATATAGAACTCATTCTACTGTGGATATAGATACTTTTGTACCCGTTTCCTCCAGCATCTCCACAAGGTCCTTTGCTGCTGTTCTGGGATTGATTTGCACTTTTCACACAAGTATGTTCATCTGTAGGAGACAGAACGCATCTCCTTCCTGAGCGGTATGATGGCTGCTTGGTCCCATGGTGTAAATACTTGCGTACTATTGTTTGTACAGATGAATGTGGTACCTTCAGGCGTTTGGAAATTGCTCCCAAGTAAGAACCAGACTTGTTGTTTTTTCTTTTTCTGAGGTCTTGGCTGATTTCTTTTGATTTTCCCATGATGTCAAACAAAGATGCACTGAGTTTTAAGGCAGGCCTTTAAATACATCCACAGGTACACTGCCAATTGATTCAAATGACATGACTTGAATTTGAGAATGATGAATAGAAATTATCTAGCCAGGTTTTGTAACGTTTTATCACTCATTTTGTGGCACAGAAGACAGTAGCCTCGCCCTAGCAAAAACGTGCAACAGATTGGCTAGTGAAACGCACTCTTTCCTCTGATTGGACCAACAAACTGTCTATCAACACGTCGGGTGAGCTATTCAACAGATTGCTGATTTAATGTACAGACAGTGTTGATTCGTCATTCAGAGCCCCACCTGTTTAGCTATAAATAAAACTTTAAGTGTTTAACCTGATTTGCATGTTATTTTGGCATTTGTTTCGCACATCAGTTTGCAAACAATGTAAAAAAAGTTAATAAAGCCGCATACAAACATGGTCTCTCTTTTTCTTAAGGCAGCTCCAAAATGCAGGCGTTCCGGCCTACCTCAATGCTTTCTGCAGAAAATACATAGCGTAGGGGTAGGTAATGTTCTCTAGTTGTGCCGTGATTGGCTCAGTGTCCTGTCACTCATAGGGACACTACGTCACTGCAAAATCTACGGGTAGAGCTCGAAAATGAAAGCCCCTTGGGTGCTGCAATAGAGTTACATTAGAAGTGCCCATCCAAGAAGGCTCAAGGTCATTGGCCACAGATAAAAGATACTATTCAGTGGAGTGTGTGTGTGTGGTCCAAGTCTGCGTTTAAGGGTCTCTTTTCCGAGCTTAAAAGGTTAAACACATAGGCCATGCTATAAATCCAGCATGACTTCTGCTGTGTTCAAAACAACTGGAAACTTGTAACTGGGAAATCTCAGACTTCAGTGAGTTCAAGACAACTGGGAACTCTGGGGGGGACGGTCATCCAAATCTGAATTCTAAGTCGGGAACTCGGGCCTCTTTCTAGTCCTCCAACTTTCTGATTTGCAGATCACTGACGCATTGATTTGACCAAATTTTTTCCCTGAGATCCCAGTTGTCTTGAAAGCGCCATGTGTCCTGTCCCTGTCATTCTGGTTGTGCATAATAAGACGTCGGCCGCCCCCCAGTGCGCATAGAAATACGGTCGTGGCCAAAAGTTGAGAATGACACATTAATTAACAAAGTCTGCTGCCTCAGTGTCATTAGATATTTTTGTCAGATGTTACTATGGAATACTGAAGTATAATTACAAGCATTTCATAAGTGTCAAAGGATTTTATTGACAATTACATGAAGTTGATGCAAAGAGTCAATATTTTCAGTGTTGACCCTTCTTTTTCAAGACCTCTGCAATCTCCCCTGGCATGCTGTCAATTAACTTCTGGGCCACATCCTAACTGATGGCAGCCCGTTCTTGCATAATCAATGCTTGGAGTTTGTCAGAATTTGTGGGTTTTTGTTTGTCCACCCGCCTCTTGAGGATTGATCACAAGTTGTCAATGGTATTAAGGTCTGGGGAGTTTCCTGGCCATGGACCCAAAATATCACTGTTTTGTTCCCCGAGGCACTTAGTTATCACTTTTGCCTTATGGCAAGGTGCTCCATCATGCTGGAAAAGGCATTGTTTGTCACCAAACTGTTCCTGGATGGTTGGGAGAAGTTCCTCTCGGAGGATGTGTTGGTACCATTTCTTTATTCATGTCTGTTCTTAGGCAAAATTGTGAGTGAGCCCACTTCCTTGGCTGAGAAGCAACCCCACACATGAATGATCTCAGGATGCTTTACTGTTGGCATGACACAGGACTGATGGTAGCGCTCACGGTCTTCTCTAGACAAGCTTTTTTCCGGATGCCCCAAACAATCGGAAAGGGGATTCATCAGAGAAAATTACTTTACCCCAGTCCTCAGCCGTTCAATCCCTGTACCTTTTGCAGAATATCCATCTGTCCCTAACGTTTTTCCTGGAGAGAAGTGGCTTCTTTGCTGCCCTTCTTGACACCAGGCCATCCTCCAAAAGTCTTCGCCTCACTGTGCGTGCAGATGCACTCACACCTGCCTGCTGCCATTCCTGAGCAAGCACTGTACTGGTGGTGCCCTGATCCTGCAGCTGAATCAACTTTAGGAGACAGTCCTGGCGCTTGCTGGAATTTCTTGGGCGCCCTGAAGCCTTCTTCACAACAATTGAACCGCTCTCCTTGAAGTTCTTGGTGATCTGAGAAATGGTTGATTTAGGTGCAATCTTACTGGCAACAATATCCTTGCCTGTGAAGCCCTTTTTGTGCAAAGCAATGATGATGGGATGTGTTTCCTTGCAGGTAAGCATGTTTGACAGAGGAAGAACAATGATTCCAAGCACCACCCTCCTTTTGAAGCTTCCAGTCTGTTATTCTAACTCAATCAGCATGACAGAGTGATCTCCAGCCTTGTCCTCGTCAACACTCACACCTGTGTTAACGAGAGAATCACTGACATGATGTCAGCTGGGCCTTTTGTGGCAGGGCCGAAATGCAGCGGATTTTTTTTGGGGGGGGGATTCAGTTCATTTGCACGGCTAAGAGGGACTTTGCAATAAATTGCAATTCATCTGATCACTCTTCATAACATTCTGGTGTATATGCAAATTGCCATCATACAAACTAAGGCAGCAGACTGAAAATATATAGTTGTGTCATTCTCAAAACTTTTGGCCACAAATGTAGGCTACATGGCCTGTAAGAGAAAATTATTGCTCAATGTATTAAGAGTGGTGGAAAAAGTACTCAATTGTCATATTTGAGTAAAAGATACCTTAAAAGAAAATGACTCAAGTGAAAGTTACCCAATAAAATACTACTTGAGTAAAAGTCTAAAAGTATCTAGTTTTAAATGTAGTGGTTAAAGTACAAAGTAACAAATCAAATTACTTATATTAAGCAAACCAGATGGAACGATTTGACCACACTCAGACATAATTTACAAACACAGTAGTTGTGTTTCGTGAGTCCGCCAGATCAGAGGTAGTAGGGGTTACGTTATATTGATAGGTGCCATAATTCTGTCCTGCCTGAGCATTCTAGATGTAATGAGTACTTTCAGGTGTCAGGGAAAATGCATGCAGTAAAAATAACATTTTATTATTTAGGAATGTAGTGGAGTAAAAGTAAAAGTTGTCAAAAATATAAAGTACATATACCCCAAAAAACGACTTAAGTAAAAATACTTTTAAGTACTACTTAAGTAATTTACACCACTGTGTATTAATGTTGATGAAATATTAATAATCATTAAGTCTTATTAAGAAAAATCTACCAATGTAGGGGGGGGGGGGGGGGATATCAGAATTAGTCTACCTGTGTACGCAGCTTTAGACAGAAACGATTTCTCAACGGGGGGGAGGCTGTGCAGTTTTGCTCTCTACCTGTGTCCCTCAGATAGAACAGGTTAAGCCAGATGCAATGTCTTTTGGGCTATTTCCCATGCATATTTGGTCAATCTTCTTGGATGATATGGCACTTTCACCATTGGACATCCAAGACTTGTAAATAAATCTACACTCTAAAAATAAAAGGTTCGCTGCAGGATCCTTCAGGTTAATTTAAGCACCTTTCAGGTTAATTTAAGCACCTATACTCTGCCATCAGTTCGTTTCTGAACCTTTGTCGATTTAAGGGGTGCTTTGAAGAACACTTTTCAGAAGAGAAGTTCGTTTTGGAACCAGCAGTGGACTCGTGCATATAATTAAAATTGAGAACGTTGCTCAAAAGAGGAAGCCTGAAGCGCGCGGTTGGTTGGAGAGACCGGACAGATAAAATATGACTTGCAACAGATCGACGTGAAAGGTGGGTGAACCTTATAAGATAATAATTAATCAAACTACTATCAAATAATTAAAAGCAATACATGTAATATTTATTTTCATCAGCTAGCCAAGCTACATTGCCTGTAATGTTAGCTGGTAATTGTAGAACGTCAAGTGTTGGTACGTTTTAGCTAACGTTAGCTAGCTAGATTCAATATTGACAAATGTTAGTCCTCATTTAAACCCATGATACTCTCACCATCTCATCATTGTGTGTGTGAGAGCCTGAGCCTGTCTCCATACTCTCCTTCTCAATGTGTGCAAAGCTCTTATTCAAAAGTACCCCTTGTTGAGAGGGCTATGTAAGGTCTATGTAAGAATTCTTCAGTGTTCTTACTTATTAATTTACACTAATAACCTTTTACCACCATTGTGCCTACCCAGACCATAATGTGCTAGCTTGAATTTTTTTCTTCTCACTGCTCCTCTGACCTCGGTCCCAATAATGTCATGACATTTCTTCTCTCTACATTTTATTTTAAGGAGGCAAGGCATGATAGAGAATAAATACAAAAAAGAACGTCAGCCGCTTGCTCACGTTGCAAAAGTACAGGAAATGCAGAAGAGGTTTGGGAGGTAAGGGGGAAAAAATAAGCCCAGATGAAACTGAAAATGAAGTCCCAAGGAATTGCATATAAATAATTGCCAATATTTAGTGTGTCAAAGTCGAACTGCTGATCCCAGATCAGTTTTTAAGAGCATAAATAAGATTGTATGAACAGGTGGAGACATGATATGGGACATTTAGCCTTTTTCTATAGACTTTGTTTGATGCTGTATGTATCAATATTTATATTTGATTTTCAGATTGAGACTGGTGAGGATTCATTCAGTCAGAAGTTACATGTTGAAAAGATGCAGGTGGAGTGCCAAAAGAGACCTAAGTTCCCTTCAAGGCAAAAATGAAAAGGACTGAAAAATATACATTTTTCTGAAACAAGGCACCAAGGATTTCTTAAAACAGTAACCCGTACTCTATTTTTTTAGCCATTGTAAGTAGCCAAAAAGTCTTGACAGAAATAAATGGTCAAAACTAATGTAACATAGCCAAGTACTGTCATCTGAATCCAAGATATGATGCATTATAAACAAATTGACTTAAGATTCTCAGATGAGAATCAAACCCGGTATGGATGTGGACTGAAAGATTATGTTTGGATTCTGCACAATGGCTGACAGAATCATTGCAGAAACTGAAAAGAGGGGTGTGGCTATGGAGTTGCTGAATCTCTACAAGAAGACACTTCTCACACGGAGGCTCACAATGGTAATTTTTTTAAATCAATGTTACTGCATGTAAAAAGTACCCTTAACAGTATGCAGCCGTTTATTTCTATTGATTGTAATCCAGCCTTTTTATTACACACCCTCTAATTTAAGGTTTGAAGTTCACTGCAGCCATTTTGTGCCTCTTACCTCTTCAAAGAAGATCCAAGTGGCTGTACGTCAGACAGGGTATGTATTTCCCAGCAGACAAATAAATGCAAAGTTAGTGCTGTGCTCAATTAAGTTACTGTTTGAAATATGACTTGAGTAACCTTTGACTTTTTATTTTTACTTCTTGCAATTAATGTAAAATGTCCTATCACTTACCAGAACAATAGAGGGGAATCCCTGTTCAGATGAAAGCCACATCAAGCTCTTCAAGATGGAGAAAGGCCAGAGGACATCTCCATGGGATTGGGAGTGGCAATGGGGGTCATTTCCTTCATATTGAGTATGCAGCATCAGTAAAAAGCATTAAGCTGTTAATTCAGAAATGTGTTCTGGGAATTGATGAGGGGTTAAATTACCAACAATTGTTGTATGAATGGCAAACTTTTTGCTGTAGAAGGATAAGGGAAATCTGAGATCTCTGCAAGTGAATGTGACTTTAGTCAAAATTAATTGATTAAGTTTGCCACTCAATGTAATTTGTATTTTGTTACAATTCATAATAGATTACATTAGGTTCCTACAGGAACCTTAACACCCTAAAAAGGTGCTTTGAGGAAACTTTAAAAGGTTCCTCTGTGAAAAGGTTCCTGGAAGCACCATAAGTGGATCTGCTGGTATTGCAATCTGAGGAACCTTTTTTTTTTAGAATGTACACTAAGCACATCAACCTGCCTTCTGATTTCATGCCCTATTTTACATCAGTGTTGTAGACCAAATATTGAAAAGAGCGGTCTGGTTGCCTCAGACATTTGTAGTTGAACAAGTCATTACAATTCTTTTACTTGAATTGACTTGTGCTTAGAATAGCCGACTTGCTTGTGACTGTCCCACCTTCGCACGGCTGTAACAAGACTCAGAATGTATTGGTCGGATTTGAGGGTGAGGTATTCCAGATCGGGAGAAAAGGACTCGTTCCTGTATGTTGCGACAATCACACCATGAGTTATAATGAAACACCCCTCACATTTTCCTAGAGTTATTTCTTCCTACCCGTACGATGGATGAGAACCCTGGCGGGTGGGTTGGCTAGACAAATTGAACCACATTTCTGTACATATTGTCGCAGTTCCTTATGTCCCTCTTAAAAAAGGTCCTCGCACACCTTATTTTAGAGAATTTACATTAGCAAGTAATAGAAGCAGAACGCCTTAGTCCTTTAAAATCACGGACACCTGTGCTAATGTCATGCATGGTCACTGACACTAACAAATAATGGCCATTCCCATGGATGCGTTACATATCTTTTGTACCCGATATTCTATAATTTATTGATGTCTGTTTCTGCTGTGTTGTGAATTGTTCTATTGGCTTATGTCCCTATCCTTCTGGGATGTGATTGCCATGTCACTGGTCCGGCCATCAAATAAATACAAATGTTTATCCAGGCGAGCAGATTTAAGGTTAAACAAAACTAAGATCTCACATAAAAACAAAAAAAAAGCTCCAGTGCAGCTGTTTATTTCAATTGAGCATGTTACTGTGAATAATGGTCAATGAAAAACAATTGCTTCTTAGCAAAGTGCCATTTTTCAAACAGAATTAGTTAAGACTGAGGGGTCTAATTGGAGGTATATGTCACCGGAAAACCAGCTGTTATTGGCAGAAGTCATTGGTCTAGTGATGTCAACTGGCTGTCCAAAAACCCCACCCAGCCAGACAAGCTGAAATTTCAGTGGATCTTTAAGCAGCTTACACTAAAGTGCATTCAGAATTTTAGTATGAAAATCAGGAATACCCTGCCCCTTTAAATTTAGCTTAACTGTTTACTCATGGGATTTGGCAAAATTGAAATGTTCCTTAAACAGTTCACCTGCCAGGCCAAACATTACATTCTCTACTTTGTATTTGTTACTGAATGTATCGTATTAAAAAAGTGGGTTAGGTACAAGAAACAAAAATTACACGTGTGTGAGAGACTATAGTCAGTGGCACCACAACGCCAAAGTGTGCCGCGTTAATGTCAATGCTCTTTGACAACTATAACCACATTACTCTAACTGGATGGAATAGTCCATTTAACAGGAAGTGTCTTTATAAAAGCCAACTGAACGTCGTTTTGACATGGTGGGATCTTTGTAAATGGCAGTGGAAACACGTGAGAAGGTTGTTTCATGAACTGAAATAAAACTTCCCAGAAATGGCCATATGCACAAAAAGCATCTCAAATTGTGCATACATGTTAGTGAGAATTTTGTCCTTTGCCAAGATAATCAGCAATCTGACATGTGGCATAGCAAAGAAGCTGAATAAACCAGTGCACCTTGTCAAAACAATGTCACAGGTGTCTCAAGTTTAGGGAGTGCGCAATAGGCATGCTGATTACTGGAATGTTCACCATGCCACCTCCAGTTTGAGAATTTGGCAGTATATCCAAATCGGCCTCAACTGCAAACCTATGTCATGTGGGTGAGTGGAATGCTGATGTCAAAGTTAATTGCCCCATGGGGTTGTTACGGGCAGGTAAAAGCTATTGACAAAAATGGCATTTTGTCAATAGCAATTTGAATGCACAGAAATACCATGAGCCTGAGACCCATTTGAAATCTTATTCCTAGTCATGTGAATTCTAGATTATGGCCTAATGAAAAACCTTAAAATCCTTAGTGTCATCTTTCAAGTCCTTAATTTACAGCATTACCCTTAGGCAGATTTTTTTTTTTGCCCCATCCCTCCTGCTAATTGGGCAACTTGTCAAGTTCAGAACAGCTGTCAGTCAAAATCAATACAGCGCAGAGCCCTGAAGTCATAGCACACTGCGTTCCAATTTAGGGACTGGTCAGTGCCTGAATCTGCCATTTTCAACCTGTATATGGTAGGAGTACAAAGGGCTACATATCAAATGTAGCAACCCGTGGTGTAAAGTACTAAGGACAAACTTACAATTTTACCCATTACATTCCTAAAGACAGTCATTTTTACATCATACATTTTCCCTGACACCCAAAAGTACTCGTTACATTGACAAGACGATGGGCCTAGACAGCTGTCATCCCTACTGTCTCCGATTTGGCGGACTCACTAAACACAAATGCTTAATTTGTAAATTCTGAGTGTTGGTGCCCCTTGCTGTGAACAAAATTGTGCCATCTGGTTTGCTTAATAAAAACTATGAAATTAATGTACATTTGATTAAGTGCATTTCCATTTTTTGCTAATGTATATTTAAAACCAAACACTTCCTCAAGTAGAATTTTACTGGGTGACTTTCTATTAAGGCATCTTTACTTTTACTCAAGTATGAAAATTGGAGTACTTTCCACCACTGCATATAACTTGAGAATCTTAAAAGCTTTTGTTTTATCATTTAAATACTGTTCAAGGGCAAAGTCATTATAAAATGTGGTCAGAACCAAATTAGTTATTTTCATTGCCTAAAGGTCAAAAATCAAGTCCACTGTTTACTTGTGTAGAGCTACTCAAAAGGCAATCCCTATGGACCAAAATTGGAAATGTGTATAAAAACAAGCCCATAGAAAATGCAACATCCTTTATTGATTAGGCATAAAATATGCAGTTTAATTAGTTACGCCACAGATGACACCACTTCCTGTGAAATACAAAAAAATTGTTTGGCAAAACTTATAACTTATTTGCTTTTAAATACAATTTAAAACAGCCTACTGTACCTCTGAAAAGTTAGTTTCGTCAGGTGAAGGTTGTGTAGAGGGAGAATCTCCAAGTTTCTCCAAGTCAGTCATACTGGTCTGCTTTACCACAGGGCCAGCTCGCCTAGGAATGGAAAAGGAGAATAGATTCAATCTGTTGCCAAACAGCTCACATTAGAAAGCATTCTAAACGCAAGAAACCTAGTAGATTGATATGTTCAACTAAATGGCAAAGCCATACAAGCAGTTGGGATGGCTTACCTTGTGTTTGCAATCTTCCTCCTGACCACAGCAACAAGGACACTGATAACTACAATCCCAGCACAGAGACCAACAGCCCCATAGATTAGTGGGCCTTGCATGGTATTGGCGAGCTGGTCTTGGCAGGAGTCTCCACTGTAGCCTAGACCACAGGCACAGGAGGTGCCCCCATTGGTCTCCACACACTCCCCATTCCCATTACAGCGCTTCTCGCTACACTGCTGCTTGACATCCAGGTTTCTCACCAGCCCACTGTTGTCCAGAGTGGTAGAGCCAGGATCTGCAGACATGGGAATGCTGGGGCTTGGCAGCAGGGTTGGAGCTTTAGACTGGACTTCAGACTGCCCTTTGAGATGGACACCTGGTGAAGAATATCAGACTAGTTTTGTATTCAATAGAGGTTAGGTTATGACAGCGAATCATGGTCCTGGGAACCCTAAGAGCTGCATATTTGTTTGCCTTACTACACAACTGAATTAAATAAAAGCTTGTGTTAACCACTTGAGGTGTGTAGCGCTAAGGATCCTCTAGGACCAGGTGTGGGAAATGCTGAGTTACAGCTAAGATTGTTAATTTCAGGCATTGCTAATAGAAATCTCACAATTCTCATCCGAGGTGTCGTGGCAGTCAGGATGCCCATCACAGAACTTCTCCAGGGGGAGGCATGTGTGCCCGTCCAGACAGGGTCTACTACCAGCTGGGCAGTGCTGGTCTAGGGCACAGTGTGTGGCATTGACTGGTCGATGGCCATGGGCACACGTACATGTCCTACCACCAGGGACAGCCAGACACAAGTGACTGCAGTCTCCATTCCCATCTGAGCAGAAGTTGAAACCTAGAAATAGATGTGTATGAGGAAGAGTAAAATGTGAATAGTCTCAGTAAATAGAGTTGTGTGCAAATGTTGTGGCCTTTCTTACCCATCTGGCTGGACTTGCTGTAGGCCTTCAAACTGACAACTTCAGTGTTGACCTCAAACCAAAGTGTCTTGATCAGTTGGTCATCTCTATACCAAACTTGGGTCGTGTCTGAAACATTTGATATGTTAACCAGCAATGATAATCCAAAACCATGGTGAAAGAACCATTATCCTTAGTAATACTTTCATTAATGTCACAGCCATCTGGCTACAGTAATGTGGCACTGAGTACTGGTAGCTGTGTTAATAAAGAATAATCTACATTACCATGGTCTGTCACCCAGAGGAGCATGCCGTTGCTGAGCGCAAATGCAGTAAGGCCATCCCCAGTTGTAAACTCATTGTATCCAGAACCATCAACTTTGACAGAGCCGATCACCCCAGCACCTGGAACATAAAATAAAGTATTCCATCACCACCTATAGATTGACTTAAAGTGAGGGTTTGTATTGTATAACAATGGTTCCTCACCGATGTCAGCCCAGTAAATCTCCCCGCCATCATTGGTGAAAGTCAGGGAGGTGGGCTGCACAGCATCCTTCCAAACCGGAACTCGCTTCCCCCCGTCCATGTGAGCACACTCCACATGAGCACCTTCCCCCTGCTTGGCCAGGTTGGTAAAACAGAGTCTTCCACTAAGTGGGTGAAGAGCTATGGACGCCAGACTTCCCATATCATGAATTAACACAGCAGTGTGTTCCCCATTGGAAGAGGTGACCTGCAGGCGTGGCTGTTTGGTGCTACTCCAGTATACGTTGAGGGTTATCCAGTCTAGAGCCAGGGCTGTGACAGTGTCCCCTTTAAGTTGCAGGAACAGACCGCGAGGCACCAAGCTGGTCTCCTTCAGCTTGAAAAGGCCTACAGAAGACTGGTCAGAGTCAGCCAGGTACAGGATCTTGTCTCGTAGGGTGTAATCCAACATGGCTGCCTCATTGACATTGGCAAGAGGTAGGGAGAGGTGCTCAGGCCAGGTCTTCAGGCCCACAGCACTGAGCATGGTCTGCAGGTATATCTAGAGACATATACATACATCTAAGTGCATGGTGGTGGAGAAGTTTGTCGTTTACTCCTGAATAACTGCACACAAGTAGCACGCAAAGCCAATCGGGCTTCCAGACTCAAAGTACAGGTTACTACTGAGAGCTTACATGTTACCAGGCATTCCTAAGAGCTTTTCATTTGAGAGGACAGGGACTATAATTCATTAATAGTCAATGTAGCATTGAATATAGTGCAGTGGGTAAACCTGAGTGGGCAGAGTCCTACCTGTGTCACAACAGTTGGAGACAACACCAAGAGGAAGGCAGAGTTGACCAGGTTGGAGCAGTTGAGGCCATCATCCGCTAGGAGCAGACCAGAGGGACACTTGCAAACCCCTTTGGGGCCAGGGGCCAACACACACAGGTGAGAGCAACGAAGTTTCTCACAGGGACTATCGGTGCTTGTTTGCAGCAGTGGATGAATGACCTGCACCCCCAGATACATGCAAATCATTAAGCACACTTGAATACAAACATGTTCTTTGTGCAATTACAGCAAACCCATGAGATTGCCATCTTATTTAGGTGAAAAGAAATTGCTTACAATTCACACATTGAAATTGGGGAAAAGATACTTGCTTTGAGTCCAAAGGGTTGTGCAGGTCGTTTTAGTATAACTTGGCGGTTCTTTCCAGTGATTTTATTAGCCCCTTGAATAGTTCCCCTCTTGGTGTCTGACCAGTAGAGCAGGTCATTGAAAACTGTGACCGAGAACGGGTTGGTGGTCTCCGTCAACTGCAGAATCTTCAGGAGGGAAAGGAACAGATAGCCATATTTCAATGTCCGCTATCCAACTCAGGTAGGATTTCATTTTAAGCACCATTACACTACAAGTCTGATCAAGTCCTATGCAAACAACCATCCATTTGTAGTACCTTGATGTCCCCGCCATCCAGGGTGGCTGAGCCAATGCACCCAAGCTTCTTGTCTGTCCAGTAGAGCCGCTCCCCTATTGGGTCCACAGCCAGACTGCCTGGCCAGCTGAGGCTGTGACTGACCACCACTCTCCTCTCAGACCCATCCATTCCTGCCCGCTCAATCTTTGCCTCGTTACTAAACTCTGACCAGAACATGAGCCTGCAATTAAATCCAAATCAATGTTTTTTGTTGATTACCGAAAAGGTCTGTCTCCTGAAAACACAATACATATTTATTAAATAACATGAGCCTACAATAGGACAGCGGTTAGGTTGACACCAATTCAATAAGACCCTGTCCCTGATCAAGATTGTTACGCAGCATGTATTAATTTAGTCAAAATCACCCTTCTCCAAACAAATACAAAAGCACTAGAATGTTTGGGTGGGTGCTATTCATCAGTCACAACTACAAAATATACTTGCCCCTTCTGTGGCAGGAGTGCCAGAGAGAGAGGTTGTTCAAAGTCCTTGTCAAGAATGACCGTGAGATCCAGAGCCCTCGTAATGGTTGAGTTTAATCCAATAGCAATAATCCGACCACCTCCAATGCCATCAATCCAGTACAGGTTTCTCCCTACCCAGTCAACAGCAATGCAGTCAGATTTGATGCCTGTAGAGATCAAAATGTGTAACAATAAGTAAGCAAATAACTTCACCCTGTTGTTTTCAGTGGCATTTACAGCCTCAATTGTTATGCTTAATTTAACCATAATACTAACCTTTGAAAAGGGTTCCTCGTTTTTTTTGGTCTAGAGAGGACCACTTTATGCTCTCTGAATCCAGGCTGACCCAGAACACCCTCTGATCCCTCCAGTCATAGTCCACAGACAGGATGGCTTTCTTAGCAGAGGACACCAGGACATCCAGACTACTGCTTCTCAGCCCAACAAGGAACAGGTCTGTCTGCACAGAGGCCAGAAGATACGGCTCACCTGTGGGAAAGAATGTGGGTTGGTATAGACCGACTGTGACGTTGGCTGAAGTAAACATACCCTGCACTCCAAAAGTCAGTTCACTGTCTACACATTCACCCCCAATTTTTTTTTTTTTAATCAAGCAGAGGGAATTTCCATTGTCACTAAGCCTTGATATTTTACCCATGATCTTGCAGCGGCGGCCATCAGATTCCAGCAGGTAACCAGGGTTGCAGTGACAGTGGAAGGAGCCCTGAGTGTTTACGCATGAGTGGCTGCAAACTTGTCTACCACCTTCACACTCATCAATATCACCACAGGACACTGCATCCTTGTCGAGCTGGTAACCAGCCTTACACCCACACCTCTTTATGGGAGAGAAACAGAATGGGTAGAGGTGGTCAAAGACAATGCAGATAAATAAAAACAAAGCGGTCTCAAGTTGAGACCATTTCCCCATTACTCACTGTTCCCTGTGGTGTGCTGTAGCAGTTTTGGACACATAGGGCTTTGTCTGGACACTTGGTTTCGCAGTCGCCACCCTCATCAGAACCATCAGCACAGTTTCTGACCAAGTTACACACCAGGGCTGTGTCCAAACACTCCGACATACTAGCACACTGGAACTGGTGAGAGGGGCATGTTTCCACCTGACCACCTATTAACAGATGTACAAAAAACCCAAACTTAGTCGATTTTTACTAATGTCTGAATAATTGAAAGGCTTATTAATTTACTATTACAAATTCAGTTTCAACATAACAATCAAATAATTAACAAATCATCCATAGCTAGAATAAGTATCTTTACGTACATCCTGCCTCGTCACTTTCGTCAGCACAGTCCTTTGTTCCATCACATCTCCATGCTTTGGGAACACATTGGCTCTTTGATGTACAGGCCCACTGGAACTCCCCACACTTCAATTGGAACATCTTGCAATCCTGAAAGAATTCAATATACTGTATTCTATCCAAGTTGAACTACTAGCCTCGTCAATACCACAGCGCTATCGTATAGCGAACAGCCGTGCAAGCTCGTGAGATCAGGTGGCTTGAGGATATACTAAATCAATTAAGAGTAATAAATGAGGCTGTAACCCATTGAACTCAATTCTACAAATCTCTAACATTACCCATCCTGCCTGCCAGTTTCTGCCCCCTTGACAACTCCTTATGGAATTGTCATGTGAAACAGACTTGCACCCAGGCCAAATGTTCCCACCTTTTCATCAGAGCCATCTTTACAGTCCTGCTCCCCATCACAGACCCACTCCTCCAGCAGACACTCCTGGCTGTGTGGGCAGCGGTGGTTGGTGGTGCACTGGGGGGGCTTGGTGCAGCTCTCCTCGTCAGAGTGGTCCCAACAGTCAGGATGCCCGTCGCAGCGCATGCTTATAGATGTACACTGACCACTGGTGCAACGGAACTCCCCACTGCTGCAGCTCTCATCAGCTATGGGTAAAGGGGACCAAACGACAATTTCTTAAATTGAACTTCCTCTAAAATCGAGCAGTTTGGACAAGATTTGACAGTTTCAACATGGCCCCAGTTCTGCTTAAGTTGTGGTTCCTTGGAAATGAAACTAACCGCAGTTGGCCTCGTCGGTGCCGTCCAGGCAGTCCCTCTCGCCATCACAGAGGAAGGTGTCAGGGAGGCAGCGGGTCTTGTCGTCACAGTGGTGACCACAGCCCTCCATGGGCTTCAGGCAGTGCATCTCATCAGAACGGTCCTGACACTGGGCCACCCCGTCACACACCTGCCTCTGGTCAATGCACTTCATCCCATGGGCACACTGAAACTGGCCTGAACATACAATACAGTTTAAGAACAGTCAATGACAATGGTGACCTGTGAGGAATATTTTCTAAGACGGAACTCTAAACATGCACACCATGCAGTGGTCTATGCAACTGTTCCGTGTGTACATGTTCAATGGGTTTGAGTGAATTCCAGGTAGTTAAAGGTTACACTGAACATGTATTATTAGAGAGCAGTACTGTCATGTACAGAATAAAAGCGCGGGGAGGAATATGCTTTTCAAAATATCAAACTACTATCCATGTTTATTTTTTTTATGTTGACTGATTCTTACCACGTCCACATTCTAATGAACACCCTTCCTCATCGGAGCCATCTTTACAATCTGCCTCTCCATCACACACATGGCTGTAAAGCACACACTCAATATTGCTCTGGCATGGTTTAGTGCCAAAAGTACACTTGAGGGGTGCTGGTGCCGACATTGAGGTGGCATTCCCTTCGTTGTTGCCGTCATAATCTTCAGCAACAAAATAGCGATGATTTTTATGATCATCAGTGGAGTCCGAATCTAAGGGTGAAATACTGACTTTAGTATCAAAGGACAAGAGGCAATAAATTTATAGATAAATAAGGACCATGTTTAACAAAACTCAAGCAAGTGCCAGTGAGGGGGGGCATTACCACAGTTGGCCTCGTCGGTGCCGTCCAGGCAGTCCCTCTCTCCATCACAGAGGAAGGTGTCAGGGAGGCAGCGGGTCTTGTCGTCACAGTGGTGAGCACAGCCCTCCATGGGCTTCAGACAGTGCGTCTCATCAGAACGGTCCTGACACTGGGCCACCCCGTCACACACCTGCCTCTGGTCAATGCACTTCATCCCATGGGCACACTGAAACTCGCCTGAACATACAGTACAGTTTAAGAGCAGTCAATGACAATGGTGACCTGTGAGGAATATTTCTAAGAGGAATTCTAAACATGCAGTGGTCTATGCAACTATGTTCTGTGTGTATGTTCAATTGGTATTTGAGTGAATGCAAATAAGCTAGATAGTTCAAAATGTTGCTACAGTGAGCATGTATTACACAAGAAGCACTGGTCCCCACCTTCTGCAGTTACTGTACCACCAACTGAATTTCTCTGCCTGAAGTACCCCCTCAAGTGCATTTTACCAGTAGGCCTATGGTCTCATTAGCCTTGAAGTACCCCCTGTGGATAGGCCATGTAAAACCGAGGGAGCCTAGTAGCCCTGGTTGGGAACAACTGCACTAGAGCAGTATTGTCTTATACAATAAACCAGGGGGAGGAATATGCTTTTCAAAATGTCATACATTTCTATGCACCGGTTCTTACCATTTTCACATTCTAATGAACAGGTTTGCTCATCTGAGCCATCTTTACAATCTGCATCTCCATCACACACATGGCTGTAAAGAACACACTCAGTCTTGTCCTGACATGGTTTAGTGCCAAAAGGACACTTGAGGGGTGCTGGTGCAGACATGGTGGTAGACCCTTTGTAGTTGCTCGATTCATTTTCAGAAACTTCAACATCATGATTTTTATGACCATCAGAGTCTGAATCTGGGGGGGTGGGGGTGAAACTGACTTTAGTGTCAAAGGACAAGATGCAATAAATCGACATGCATTTACATAAGTTGAAAGATGTAATAGGGACCATGTTTAATCAAAACTCAAGCAATAGTGACAGTGAGGGGGGGGCATTACCACAGTTGGCCTCGTCGGTGCCGTCCAGGCAGTCGTTCTCGCCATCACAGAGGAAGGTTTTAGGGAGGCAGCGGGTTGTGTTGTCACAGTGGTGAGCACAGCCCTCCATGTCCTTTAGGCAGTCCACCTCATCAGAACGGTCCTGACACTGGGCCACCCCGTCACACACCTGCTTCTGGTCAATGCACTTCTTCCCATGGGTACACAGAAACTGGCCTAAATGAATGGATGAAACACTACTTCAAATGTTGGGGGGACAGAGATTTAACTGAAACTGATGATTTTATTTATGTAAAAATCCTGGGGCCCATCCTTCCTTGAGGAAATCACTGATAACACTAGATTGGTGAAAGCAATGGAAATCGAGTGGAAACCTTTAGTGCATGTGACAGTGCAGTCCTCCTCATCAGAGCCATCCCTACAGTCGACTTCTCCGTCACACACATGCTGGTAGAGAATACACTCAGAGCCATCCTTGCAGGGTTTAGTGCCCAGGTTGCATTTCAATGGAGTCCGCACAGCTGCACGCAAAACTATTTGGAAGTAAAAAATAAATTATTAATTCTCTAAATATGAGATGTCTGAACAATGACAAAGGAATTAAAGGTAATCATTTCAGTGAATAACAATGTGGATTGTAGAGGGCGGTCTAGTCACAAGTTTTGGTACAATTATTGGGCATTCACGTACTGTTAGACATATCGGAAGTTGAGTTACAACTGGAAAGTTTCACTTGAATGACTAAATCATAATTACAAGTGGGAAACAGATTTTTTTTTTTTTTTTAAACCAAAGTTGAGAACTGACCTTTCACCTCAACCAAAGACAAAGCTATTGGCAATTCCAAACATCAGTGTTGATAACGTAGTTAGCCAAATGTATTATTAGCAACATTGGCTACTTTATGAAGCTAGCTAAATTCTTACTGGTGGCAGATATAGTCCAACGCCAAAAACACAAGCTTAACGGATTGGTGAAAGCCGTCAACCACAAGCATGCCCCATTACTCACCTGAGATCTCCAAAATTGCTATACACAGAAGCAGATAGAAAGCCATGCCTGATGAATGCAAGATGACCAAGTAATGCATGTGCTCAGGTCAAGGATTTTTATAATGATGCCAGGTGATACTAATTGAACATTGAACCAATCAGTGAGGGTGAAGGAGCTCTATGAGGCTAATCTCACATGGACAGATGACAATTTTTGTACATTTTACTACTAAAAAACAAGATTACAATGTCTTTGTTCAATGTCCGATTACTATGGCCTCCGACTAACTGATCTACAAATTACCTTGCATCATAAATAACAACTCATTATTATTTGTAGAGCAGTCAGTCATTCACAATTTACCCATGGATACATTGAGGTTTTGATCCTCTCGAACACGGCCTATGAGGACGACTTATGGAGTGTGGGAGAATCTCAATTGCATTTCCTTGATTCCTTGCATCCTCTCTCCTCACCTCCTTCTAATGGGGTTTGAGAAGGAGGTGAGGAGAGAGAACGCGAGGAGGGAACATGAGGAGGAATCATGGCTTCCTCTCTTTGGCAGTGTTCGAAAGGATCAAAACTAATGTATAATGGATAAATTGTGACTGACTGATCTTGAAATTAATAATAAGTAGTTAGTGATTGATGTAAGGTTCTTTGTAGATCAGTCAGTCGGCAGTTGCCTGCACTGTTGGCTGCAATATTGAACGCCCAGGGCGTGCCTACTTTAAAGGCGATTCTTTTGACATTGCAGCTGACTTTAAAGGTTAGTCGAGACTGACTGACTGATCTACAAATCACCTTACATCCTAAATAACTACTCAATATTATGTGTTGATCAGTCAGTCAGTCTAAATTTACTCATCATGGTTTTGATGCTCTCTACATTTTGCTTCCGCCCATCCTGGTTTTCGACATCCATGCAGATGAATGGAAGGAAATGAGGAAAGGAAGCCACTTAGACTATTAAGATGATACCATGGTGGTAAATCCGTGGCCGTGTTTGAATACTTTTAAAATTGCTTCTTTCATGGTCACGGACATATACTAGTGGTGTGGGGGCTGGGCTTTGGCAAAGTGGGTGGGGTTATGTTTGGCCCTGTCCGGGGGTATCGTCGGATGTGGCCACAGTGTCTCCCGACCCCTCCTGTCTCAGCCTCCAGTATTTATGCTGCAGTAGTTTATGTATCCGGGGGCCAGGGTCAGTCTGTTATATCTGGAGTATTTCTCCTGTCTTATCCGGTGTCCTGTGTGAATTTAAGTATGCTCTCTCTAATTCTCTCTCTCTTTCTCTCCTTTCTTTCTTTCTTTCTTTCTCTCTCTCTCTCTTGGAGGACCTGAGCCCTAGGACCATGCCTCAGGACTACCTGGCATGATGACTCCTTGCTGTTCCCAGTCCATCTGGCCATGCTGCTGCTCCAGTTACAACTGTTCTGCCTGCGGCTATGGAACCCTGACCTGTTCACCGGACGTGCTACCTGTCCCAGACCTGCTGTTTTCAACTCTCTAGAGTCAGCAGGCGCGGTAGAGATACTCTGAATGTGATCGGCTACGAAAAGCCAACTGACATTTACTCCTGAGGTGCTGACCTGTTGCACCCTCGACAACCACTGTGATTATTATTATTTGACCCTGTTGGTCATCTATGAAAATTTGAACATCTAGGCCATGTTCTGTTATAATCTCCACCCGGCACAGCCAGAAGAGGACTGTCCACCCCTCATAGCCTGGTTCCTCTCTAGATTTATTCCTAGGTTCTGGCCTTTCTAGGGAGTTTTTCCTAGCCACTGTGCTTCTACACCTGCATTGCTTGCTGTTTGGGGTTTTAGGCTGGGTTTCTGTACAGCACTTTGAGACATCAGCTGATGTAAGAAGGGCTTTATAAATCAATTTGATTTGATACTGTAATAGCGTGCTCAGCCCGTTCCTGTACTCCCTGTTCACCCATGACTGTTCACGTCTCCAACTCAATCATCAAGTTTTCTGACAAACAAGTGTTAGGCCTGATTACCAACAATGACCAGACAGCCTACAGGGAGAAGACCCTAGCAGAGTGGTGCCAGGACAATAACCTCTTCCTCAACGTCAACAAAACTAAGGAGCCAATCGTGGACTTCAGGAACCAGCAGAGAGTACGCCCCATCCACATCGACAGGTCGCAGTGGAGAGGGTGAAAAGATTCAAGTTCCTCGGTGTGCACGGACAACCTGAAATGGCCCATCCACACAGACAGTGTGACGAAGAAGATCCTCATGAACTTCTACAATGCACAACTGAGAGTGCCCTGTCGGGCTGTATCGTCTCCAGAGGATGGTGCGGTCAGCCCAACGCACCACCAGGGGCACACTCAGTGGTGTAGTGGAAGGTATATGCAGGTATGCACACTTATTTTTCAGTGAACATTGCGTATACTCACATCTTAATCCCCACGATGCATATCAAAGTAGTGTAGTGGAGGTATATGATGTTTCAATTAATAAGGCTTGATTTGATTTATTAGGTTACCCATTAGCCGATGCCAAAACCAACAGCTAGTCTTACTGCGGTCCGACACATAATGAAAATTACATTACAAACAGAAGAAAAGATGACAAACTGATGGAACAGACTAGAATGTTTAGCTTAAAATGTTGATAAACTATTTCTTCACATTTTAGGCACAGCAATGTGCAAGCACAAGGTGGTAAGCCTACGCACCAATGTTCCAAAATGCAATTTGTGGAAAACACCTTACTAAAATGTGCACCGCACATGCGAGCGGTTTCATTGACAGAGATGAAAATATCCATTTGAAAATTAGAAAGAGGTGAGATTAAAGATGCAACAACTATCATGGTTACTAATATGAATAGGATAATGCCTTTCCCAGCTAAACAATGAAAGGAAGAAAACCAACAGAACAGGAAAATAATTAATCAGAAACCTGTGAATTTCTGATTCAGTTGACAGCCTCATTTATCTGTTCAATAGTAGGCCTACCAATAGCTTACCTGCACAGTACGGCTTGGGTTGGCCTGACTGTGAAAGACCAATACGGGATTGATCATTTTGAGTCATTCAGTGTCACTGTTTCTCACAACATTTTCACACAGGGTGCCTTTTCTTCAAGTGGTGGCCATTTGGAAATGTTTTGTCAAAATTTGAGTGTACCCACTTCTCCAGAAACCACAAGGCACACTGCCTGCCCTCCAGGACGTCTACAGTACCCATGTGTCACAGGAAGGTCAAGAAGATCATCAAAGACCTCAGCCACCCAAGTCACAACCTGTTTACCCCACTACCATATAGTAGGAGGAGACAGTACATGTGCATCAAAGCTGGGACTAAGAGATTGAAAAACAGCTTCTATGTCCAGGCCATTAGACTGTTAAATAGTCACCACTAGCCCCTCTGCCCAGTATCCTGCCCTGAACTTAGTCACTGTTACTAGCCGGCTATCATACAGGGTACTCTAACCTGCACCTTAGAGACTGCTGCCCTATGTACATAGTGATAGAACACTGGTCACTTTAATAATGTTACATACCCACTTCATCTGTAAATCCCATATAACTACTGTTGTACACACCTTTCATATTTATATACTGTCCATACACACCATTATATACATATGTATTTTATATCCGGACTCCGACATTGTTTGTTCTGATTTCTTAAGTTGTTTCTTTTATTTTGGGGATTTGTGTATTAATGTTTTGTACTGTTAGGTATGGTGCGTTGTTGGAGTTAGAAACATAAGCATCGATGCACCTGTGGGGGGGTACAGGTTAGTCGAGGTATGTGTAGAACTATGCGACCAATACAATTTGATTTGATTTAGGAAGAGCTTTGAAACCTGCCACTCAGATGTGTTAGATCAATGATTTCAACGGAGGAATGAGAAATACACAAGGCGTGGTTGCTACTTTCAAACAGAAACATCATATAAAGTTGTTTCATCAACCTGTTATCTAAAGTAGCCTGGATTTATTTTTCGCATGAAATCTTATCTTTGAGTAACCAATTGTGCATCATTTCAAATTAGGGGATGCCGCTACATGCAATATTTCTTTCCTCAGCTCTATTCTTTATGTAATATGAGAAAGGTTTATCAGTTATATCAATTCATATAAAAGTATGTATCGCAAGCTAGTTCCTCACTGACAATGTCAACGACAGATTCGAAAAATAACCATGCTGTCAAATAAACAAAAAAGATTGACATTGCTGTAGGCCAATCCGATATGCTAAAATAATATGATTGTCTTGTTTGATCCAATCAGGAGGGATTAAGATTCTGAATTCAGCTAGCCTACTAGGGTGTCTTTCTTGTTCAAGTCTAACTAACTTGTGAGGCTAAGCTGCTAGCCAGGTATCAGACTTGAGAAAATACAGCAATCTTCTCGTCGAGATAGCGGCTGCATTTATAGTTGGGTTTAAAGGAAAGGTTTCCCCCTTTGT
This sequence comes from Salvelinus fontinalis, assembly GCF_029448725.1. Lineage (NCBI taxonomy): Eukaryota > Metazoa > Chordata > Actinopteri > Salmoniformes > Salmonidae > Salvelinus > Salvelinus fontinalis. The sequence continues at coordinate 9,476,280 of NC_074692.1, forward strand.
CTACTGCATATATCGTTACACGGAGAAGAGCTCGAGATTCTCATCATCAAGGGGTAATGCAATGCTTTTCATTTTCCCTCGACTTTTGTTTTGTGTGATGTTAGCTGCTCGGGTTTTTTACATTTGGTCTACCTATCTTATGTATCACTTCAAGTGTTAATATAACATGTGATTGTTATTCTAACTGGCAATGGTGGTGGTGTATCATGTCGCCATCAAATCATTGTTTCATTATAGCATACGTTAGCAAACTAGCTAGCTCGTCATTTAGCTAACGTTAGCTGCATTGAGTAAGCCTGGGTTAGCTAACATTGGCTAGCTAGCTAATTGTTGCGCTGAGTCTTGTTGTAGCACAACAATAGGAATTGGCGATAATGTACTCCAACCATACAAGTTACGTACTCAATAATTTCCTTAGCTTTTCATAGCTACATTATCTATGAATAATCAATTGTTAACTTGGCTATCTAATTTGACTAGCTATATAATAACGTTAGTTGATTTACTGCTGATAAAATGGCCATCAACCAACCGGCCTGGAAGTGCTAGCTAGCTAACGTTAGCTATGGCCCGGATAACTAGCTAGCCCCTTAGCCGAGATAGCTAGCTTGCTACTACTTGTACCTACAATAAATAATCTAACCAGCATTGGAGTTTATGAATTAAACAGTTAATCACTGTAGCTAGCTAACCACCCGGTAAATGAAGATGTGGTATTATATAGAATCCACCCGCACTGTTAGTATTTAAATATTATTTTTGTACATGTGTATATTCGCAAACAATGGTAGCTATGATGTTAACTTGTTGCCATAGCCAGCAGATCCGACCCACTTGCTTACAGATGCACTAGGGTTGGACAGCATTCCTGTGTATATTAAAGGGGAATGGAAACACTAGGCTTTAGAACACCAGTTAACTAACTGTAAATCGCCATAGTGGCATTGTTGCATCACTGGCAGGTTTTCCAAAACTGTCTGAAAGACCATGAACTCTGCGTGCATCACAGAACAAAATTGCTATTATCAAACAGTATATGAAAACATGATACATATTTTGAAAGCTGAGAAACAGCCCTTTCAAATGATATGACGTACAATAGCACCACATAAATCAAATGGTAATCGGTCAAGACAAAACATGTGAACATCTATCTTATACGAACATCTACGCTTTTCCCCCAAACTGCCATTTACACAACATCCTAATGAAGATAGAGGAAACACTTGAGAATATTGAGTCTAACTTATTTTGTAAGGATTGAAACTCAGAATAGTAATACACTACATGGCCAAAAGTACACTACTGTTCAAAAGTTTATGGCCACTTAGAAATGTCTTGTTTCAGCGTCAACAGTGAAGAGGCAACTCCGGAATGCTGGCTTTCTAGGCAGAGTTCCTCTGTCCAGTGTCTGTTCATTTGCCCATCTTAATCTTTTATTTTTATTAGCCAGTCTGAGATATGGCTTTTTCTTTGCAACTCTGCCTAGAAGGCTAGCATCCCGGAGTCGCCTCTTCACTGCGAGTTGAGGACTTGTGAGGCGTCTGTTTTTCAAACCAGACACTCTAATGTACTTGTCCTCTTGCTCAGTTGTGCACCGGGGCCTCCCACTCCTCTTTCTGTTCTGATTAGAGCAAGTTTGCACTGTTCTGTGAAGGGAGTAGTAAACAGCGTTGTACGAGATCTTCAGTTTCTTGGCAATTTCTCGCATGGAATAGCCTTCCTTTCTCAGAGCAAGAATAGACTGACGAGTTTCAGAAGAAAGTCCTTTGTTTCTGGCCCTTTTGAGCATGTAATCGAACCCACCAATGCTGATGCTCCAGATACTCAACTAGTCTAAAGAAGTCCAGAATTATTGCTTCTTTAATCAGGACAACAATTTTCAGCTGTGCTAACATAATTGCAAGAGGGTTTTCTAATGATCAATTTGCCTTTTAAAATGATAAACTTGGTTTAGCTAACACAATGTGCCATTGGAACACAGGAGTGATGGTGGCTGATAATGGACCTCGGTACGCCTATGAAGATATTTCATAAAAAAATCTGCTGTTTCCAGCTACAATAGTCATTTACAACATTAACAATGTCTACACTGTATTTCTGATCAATTTGATGTTATTTTAATGGACGGAAAATATGGAGGACAAAAAAAGCCGAGACCGATTAATCGGCCGATTTATAAAAATAAAAAAACTTGTTTTAAATATATATATATATCATACACACACATTTTTGTAATAATGACAATTGCAACAATACTGAATGAACAATGAACACTTTTATTTTAACTTAATATAATACATAAATACACACACAAGCACACAGCTCTGAAGTGACAATGATACTGAGAGTCTGCTTAGGAGACAAATACTCTCAACTGTTTGAATAAAAATAGATTTTAAGTTACCTGTGATGAATGTTGAAAACAAAAACTTAAATTTCTATATGCAGGAAATCCTATTTTAATAATGGGCATGGTAAGAATTGACAACCAAAGTGCGAGTCATAATTCCCATGACACCTTCTAGCAAAATCTGAAAAGCGGTTCCTTCATTTATTCCATAGGATATTTTTAGATTCACTTAAACTAAGGTCTGTGTTTCGTGTAGGCTTACATCACCGTGCCAATTTTATAACTGTGTAGATATTCATAGGACAAGGTAACTCTGATCAATATTGGCTAAATATAAGCGAAGATAAAAAAATTGTAGAGTGGATTTATGAAAATATGTTGACAAACGTTACCTTATCCTAGTGAGATTTACACGGGTATCAAAACGTTGATGCGGTTTAAGCCTGCACGAAACACAGACCTTATTTGAAGTAGATCAAGACATTCTCAATGGAAGACATGAACGGTAAAATAACGAAGGAACCCCTTTCAAATTCAGCCGCAAGTTATTACAGGAATTATAACGCGTCGACTATTTCTCTCTAAACCATATACCTTTGACTAATCCGGAAACTATCACCTCGAAAACAAAACGTTTATTCCGTTCCGTATTTTATCTAACGGGTGGCATCCATGAGTCTAAATATTCCTGTTACATTGCACAACCTTCAATGTTGTCATAATTACGTAAAATTCTGGCAACTTAGTTCGCAAAGAGCCAGGCGGCCCAAACTGTTGCATATACCCTGACTCTGCGTGCAATGAACGCAAGAGAAATGACACCATTTCACCTGGTTAATATTGCCTGCTAACCTGGATTTCTTTTAGTTAAATATGCAGGTTTAAAAATATATACTTGTGTATTGATTTTAAGATAACCATAAACATCAATGCCTAAGTACACATTGGAGCAATGACAGTCATTGATTGATTGTTTTTTTATAAGATAAGTTTAATGCTAGCTAGCAACTTACCTTGGCTTACTGCATTCGCTAACAGGCAGGCTCCTCGTGGAGTGCAATGTAGTCAGGTGTTAGAGCATTGGACTAGATAACTGTAAGGTTGCAAGATTGGATCCCCCGAGCTGACAAGGTTAAAAATCTGTCGTTCTGCCCCTGAACGAGGCAGAATGTTCCTAGGTCGTCATTGAAAATAAGAATGTGTTCTTAACTGACTTGCCTAGTTAAATAAAGATTAAATAATGGTGGGAAAAAAAATATCGGCAAATCGGCGCCCCAAAATACCGATTTCCGATTGTTATGAAAACTTGAAATCGGCCCCGATTAATCGGTCGACCTCTAATATATATATATATGAGGGAGAGATGTAAATATTTGTCAAATGCATTAAGGAACTATTGTCGTTCTCAATGGATTCTGAAAAAGGTTACTTGCTGTTTTGAGGTGAAACATTTTGAGAAGCTCCACAGCTCACTGGCAGTGGTGAGTTAACCTGTTGAGGATGGGGGCGCTGTTGTAACTATTCATGCTAATCGTGTAATTTTTGAAACGGCTTCCCACAAAATTCTTGATCGTACAATATGCATATTATTATTATTATTATTATTGGATAGAAAACAGTCTATAGTTTCTATAGGAGTTGAAATTTTGTCTCTAAGTGGAACAGAACCCATTCTACAGCAATTTCCCTGACATGGAGTCAGATTTCAGAAATGTTGGCCCCTGATCTGGAGTCAGTTAAAAGGTCACAGTTATTGCTATGAGTATACGGACACTGCTTACGTCTTCCCCTGGATGCCTTTACGTGATGACGATTTGAATGGGGTCGATTGCGCGTTCACAGGCACTATAAATTAAAAAACCCTGTAGCTAGGAACTCTTTTCTTGCTGCGTAATGCGCCTGGAGGACATCGACCCGCACTTGTTCCAAGCATTAGTGGAGGGAGTAATATTACTCTGGTCATGTTTCTACTCGTTATGGGAGTTAAAAACATCATACGGTAGTTAATTTAAAGCGTTTTATAGCAATTTATATCCATTTAGTGCGATTTTGGGACATTTATTTCTGAAACGCTGTGAATTGCTGGGCACGCTTCCAGTTCATCCCGAACGCAGTTGGCATTTCCACATGGCAAGAGGACAGCTTTCCACCAAAAGACGATTAGACCCAAGAAAGGATCCTTTGCCCAAGATACTGATGGAAGAACAGCTCAAAGTAGGACATTTTTATTATGATAAATCGTGTTTCTGTCGAAAAATGTTAGTGGCTTAGGACGCCATGTTTTTTGACGTAGCTTCGCTTGGCGCAAACTGTATTGAAAAGTAAGGATAATTTAAAAAATGTAATTCCGCGATTGTATTAAGAATTAAATTGTCTATCAATCCCTGTCCACCCTATATTTTTTAGTCACGTTTATGAGTATTTATGTATAAGAGTAGATCACTGTCTAATATGGCGCACGGACATTTTCTCACCAGCTGGGCTACATTTCACATTGTCTAACCATGATTTTGGTGGCTAAATATAAACATTTTCGATCAAACTCTATATGGATTGTGTAATATGATGTTACAGGAGTGTCATCTGAAGAATTCTGAGAAGGTTAGTGAAAAAATTAAAATATTTTGGCGATGTTGACATTATCGCTCACTTTGGCTAGAATCAATGCTGGGCTGCTATGTGCTATGTGCTACGCTAATATAACGATTTATTGTGTTTTCGCTGTAAGACACTTAGAAAATCTGAAATATTGTCTGTATTCACAGGATCTGTGTCTTTCGATTAGTGTATGCTGTGTATTTTTACGAAATGTTTGATGATTAGTAAGTAGGTAAACACGTTGCTCTATGTAGTTATTCTAGTCCATTTGTGACGGTGGGTGCAATTGTAACCTATGCCATCTACCTGAAATATGCACTTTTTTCTAACAAAACCTATCCCATACCATAAATATGTTATCAGACTGTCATCTGATGAGTTTTTTTCTTGGTTAGGGGCTATAAATATCTTAGTTTAGCCGAATTGGTGATAGCTACTGGTGTTGGTGGACAAATAAAAGATGGTGGATTATGCTAATGTGTTTTTAGGTAATAGATGTACATCTTTACATATTGTGTCTTCCCTGTAAAACATTTTAAAAATCGGACATGTTGGCTGGATTCACAAGATCTGTGTCTTTCATTAGCTGTATTGGACTTTAATGTGTGAAAAAAATATTTTTTTTGAATTTCGCGGCACTGGTTTTTCAGTGGGGGTGGGGGGGGAGTGCCGCTAGCGGCACCCTCATCCTAGACAGGTTAATTAGATCAGAAATACTATCAGAGCTCCCCAAATGGGCCAGGTAGGCTAGGCCACTTCTGTATGTGTAATCAGGTGCTTACTCAACATTGACATAAGCGCACCAAATAAAAGACAGTGAGTAAATTGACAACTCTTAAATGGAATTAAATAAACCAAAACTTGTTTCTCCAATGTAGCATAGGTTGTGAGCTCTGCAAACAATGTGTCCACCCTGGCAATGGGAACAGTACATGACTAACAATATATGGAATGCATTAAGAGAAATTACCTTAGCCAAACAAACATTGTAAATTTACAACAGTAAATGTACTACTGGTGTGCAGCCCCACGGCCTCCGCACTGAGACATGCGTGAATCAGGCATGAATGTATTAACAGAAATATCCATAACCAAAGAAACATTGTAGATTACAAATTATGGGAATTAAAATGTAGGCTACTACTGATATGTGTAATGGGGATAGACATTAAAAATCAAAGGGCGAACTATTCACACAATTTATGTTCTGAAATGCTGAATGAGCACGAAATGGCGGGAAAGAGTGCATTTTGGAGAGAGATGTGCCTTGTGCATCTTAACCACACTCCCCTTCTTCTGGGACCGTGGTTTCCCTGCAGCCTCAATCAATTAGTCCACTGAGAAAAAAACATCAATGTTGCTACTTCTTGACCCCAAAAAATGTAGTCTTGGCTGACCAACAGCATATCAACCAAACAATCGACCAGTGGACTAATTGGGGTCAGCCCTTGAACCCCTATTATTTCATAGTCAATGTAACTTATGTGATTTGTTAAGACATTTTACTCCAGAACTAATTTGGCTTGCCTGAACAAAGGAGCTGTGACTACATTTGAGTAATTACTTTGTATTCATATTTTTTAATTAAATGCATTTTTATTTCACTTTGACAAAGTATTTTGAGTAGATTGTTGACACAAAAAAAGTACAATTTAAATACATTTTCATCCCACTTTGTAACACAATACAATTTGAAGAAATCCAAGGGGTCGGAATACTTTTGCAAGGTAATAGTACACAACAATAATACATCATTGACCGTTACCAGCTAGACCAGGATGATTTAGTTGCAACACTGACTACCAGCCTGAGCTTTCAAATGTCATAGCTATTAGCTAGTTTTCATCATAAGGGTTAGGCTACATTCATTCTTGCAATCAACAGCCAGCAGGTTTACTATTCTTAGAAATCATATCACATATAAACAGACATCTTATGATCTAGCTAGCTATTAATTATGTGTATTATACATTTTACTGGTAAAATAGCAATCTTGCAGCCCTCTTAGTTGTGGCTGGTAAGCTATCTGCTGTAGCTAGTTAGCTACAAATCGAGTCAGACATGAGCCAGTTAATTTTAGCTCTTAGCTAGCTAATACTAATGACGACAAATGTTCTTCAAATTGTCAATATGAGCATTTTATTTTGTACAGTTATCAATGTCTACATTAACATAAAGACAAAATGAGCTATATCAAGTAGACTGGCTAACTAGCTACCTTGTTTTTGGCTGACTGTCAAAAGTTAATTTCACAGACTCATCTTATTAATCAGAAAGATATATATGTACATATTATAATTACTAACATAAAAACAAATTGTTGTCCTGATCTCAAAGTTGTGAGAACCCTTTCAGGTCCAGTGGAGGCGAGGGCCCTCCTGGTAGCAGCATTCATTCACTTTCAGTCCCCGTACCAAAACTCACAATTTGCTCAAACCTGCCAATAACGCAATTGGCGTCAATCATTACTATGGCAATTCAAGATGGCGCTACCCACACATCAAATAAACGTTCAATATAAAAATACTAAAAAGAAACATGAAAAGTGTTGGTTTTATGAGCTGAAGTAAAAGATCCCTGACTGCAGTTCGGTGTCGTAATGGACTTTAGTGGACAAATGCTCACCTTCGGTAGACACTGGCATGCTAGAGAAGTGTGCTCTTCATGGGTGAATCCTGGTTTGAATTGTACCCGACATCCAGCCAACTTGACACAACTGTTGGAAAGCTTTCGGCACCTTGTAGAGTCCATGCCCGACAAATTGAAGCTGTTCTGAGGGCAAAAAGGTGGGGTGCAACTCTCCATCGATAGACACTGGCACGCTAGAGAAGTGTGCTCTTCACGGGTGAATCCTGGTTTCAACTTAACTGGGCAGACGGTGTGGTGTGGGTGAGTGGTTTGAGGATGTCAGCATTGTGAGCAGAGTGCCCCACGGTGGGGTTGTGGTACGGGCCAGTGTAAAATTGCATTTTATCGATGGCAATTTCAATGCAAAGGGATACTGTGACGAGATTGAGGGCCATTCTCGTACCATTCATCCGCTGCCATCACCTCATATTTTAGCATGATGATGATGAGGATGCATGGCCCCATGTCACAAGGATCTGTACACAATTCCTGGAAGCTGAAAATCAAACAGCCTAAGCAACTCTTATGTAAAGATGTGTCGCCCAGCATGAGGCAAATGGTGATCCACAACCCTACTTTTTTAAAGGTATCTGTGACATACAGATGCATATCTGTATTCCCGTTCATATGACATCCATAGACTGATTTTCTTATATGAACTGTAACTGTTTTTGAAATTGTTTTTTGTTCAGAGTATGTTAGTATATGCACATGTTTAGTATTAGTGGATGGAATATTTCTATTTGCTTGGCTTTACTTCCTACGGTGTTTCCATTGCCCTTTTAAGACACCACAGAGCCAGCGCGAGATATGGCTCGGAAAAAGTACCTCAATCCAGGGATGTACTCCGAATTGTCCCATTATCCCAACTGTTATACCGAGAAGATTAAACAACTGTTTTCCGAGCCATATCTTGTGCCGGTTCCGCAGTGTCTTGATATACACTGTGCCAAACATTAAAAACAGATACTTTTTTCCATGACATAGACTGACCAGGTGTAAGCTATGATCCCTTATTGATGTCACTTGTTAAATCCACTTCAATCAGTGTAGATGAAGGGGAGGAGACGGGTTAAAGAAGGATTTTTAAGCCTCGTGACAGTTGAGACAAGGAATGTGTATTGTTGCCACTCAGACGGTGAATGGGCAAGACAAAATATTTAAGTGCCTTTTGAACGGGGTATGGTAGTAGGTGCCAGGCGCACTGGTTTGTGTCAAGAACTGCAACGCTGCTGGGTTTTTCACGATACACAAGGGGTAACTGTTGAGCAAGAATGGTCCACCACCCAAAGGACATTCATCCAACTTGACACGCGGACATCCAGCCAACTGTGGGGACGCGTGCAGCGCCTTGTAGAGCCCATGCCCGACGTATTGAAGCTGTTCTGAGGGCAAAAAGGGAGGGTGCATCTCAATATTAGGAAGGTGTTCCTAATGTTTGGTATACCCAATGTACACAGGAAGGCTGTCTGAGCCTAGTGCAGCTGTATGCAAGTGGGTTGGATCTGCTGCCTAATGTAACTGCAGTTGTTGCTGATAAAAGGATGTGATGGTGGGATTAGCTGACTAAGCTCAACTCTGATTTTATGGGTGGTCTTGAAAACTAGTTGGATAAATCTCTCATCCACCATAGCCGATTAGTGTGGGCGGACTGGAGCTCCGATGTCGTATTTTTACATTTATTTCAGCACACAAAGAATAGCCCGCTATTACACTAAACTTCAGAGCTCCAGTTCACCCACACTAGTCGCTGCTCAACTCCATCATAAATTGTGGGGTAGAGTTTAATCGGCTATGGTGGAAAAGGGATTTAACTCGTTTTTCAAGACCATCCATTCACTTTGAAAAGGACCCCACACACAATTGAATGCATTATCACACATCACAATCTCTTTAATCAGACATTCATTGCTGAATTCCTGTTTGATTTTCCCCTCAGGTGTTATCTCTTCTGCACATATCTAGCTCATCCTCACACCAGCCCTGTGATTCCTCACGAAACAGAGGGACCACACCAGAGAAAGGGCCAAACTGTGCCTCCCTTCCTCCAGGTCCCCTCTGCCTCCCGAGTGTGTTTGAGTTCTCTCAAGAATCCTCCTCGCTACACCCAAAATGTCCTCCATCTTGCCTTTCACCCCTCCGGTCGTGAAGAGGCTCCTGGGGTGGAAGAAGTCCGCCAGCGGCCCCGGGGGAGCAGGGGGTGGAGAACAGAATGGCCAGGAGGAGAAGTGGTGTGAGAAGGCTGTCAAGAGCCTGGTTAAGAAGCTGAAGAAGACTGGACAGCTGGACGAGCTGGAGAAGGCCATCACCACACAGAACTGCAACACCAAGTGTGTCACCATCCCCAGGTACGTAACCCTATGCCAGGTAACAACACAGAGCTCTGCTTACAGTTGTTGTATGGTTCTTTGGAGTGAACAGTTGACCATGCATCAGAAACCTTTGTATGGAGATGATTATATACGGTGTATTTTACCTGTGTATTTACTATCAGCTAACCGTCTAGTGGCCTCCTCTTTCTTTAAACAGCCTCTCTAACATACAAGGTCCTTAAACATAGAGGTCTTAACTCCCAAATTATTTTTTATCTTTCTGTCCTCCATTGAATCTCAGAAATAGTCCTACAGTTAGTTTTGTAAATGCTGACTCAGCACCCCACCATGTACTTATGCCATACTTTCAAAGTATTCATACCCCTTGATGTAATTCCACATGTTGTGTTATAGCCTGAATTGAAAATCGATTAAATCTATTATTTTTTTCTCCTCATCATAGCATGCCACCACCATGCTTCAAGGTAGGTATGGTGTTAGACAGGTGATGAGCTGTGCCTGGTTTTCTCCAGACATAGAGCTTTGCATTCAGGCCAAAGAGTTCCATTTTTGTTTCATCAGATCACAGAATCTTTTTCCTTATGCTCTGTCTTTCACATGCCTATTTGCAAACTACAGGTATGCTGTGCTGTCATGTGCTTCTGTCTAGCCAGTCTCCAATAAAGACCAGATTGGTGAATTACTGTCGACTCTTGTTCTGGCAGGTTCTCCCATCTCAGCCAAGGAACTCTGTAGTTCTGTCAGTGGTCATTGAGTTCTTTGTCACCTCCCTGACCAAGGTCCTTATTGCCCTGTAGTTCCATATTTTTTCCATTTCCCAATGGAGACCACTGTGCTCTTGGAAACTTTCAACACTTTAGAAATTGTTTTATACCCTTCCCCAGATATATGCCTCATCACAGTTCTATCTCAGGGATGTACAGACAGTTCCTTGGACTTCATGGTATAGTTTCTGCTCTGACATGCACTGTCAACTGTGGGACCTTTTATATAGACAGGTGTGTTTATTTCTAAATCCTGCCCAAACAATTGAATTGCCCACAGGTGAATTCCATTCAAGTTGTAGTGACATCTCAAGGAGGAGCAAAGGAAATTGGATGCACCTAAGCGCAATTTGGAGTGTCATAGCAAAGGGTGTGAATACTTATGTAAATGAGATATTTCTGTATTTCATTTTCAATAAGTTTGCAAAAATGTCTAAACATGTTTTCACTTTTGTCATTGTGTGTAGATGGGTGAGAAAATACATTTTCAATTCAGGCTGTAACAACAAAATGTGGAATAAGTCAAGGGGTATACTTTCTGAAGGCATTGTATGACATTTGTCTGAGAATGTAAGGTAATCAGCCAGTTAACCTTGATGTCCTAGTAGAACATGTTCTCTGGTTGTTGTAAAATACCCTTTTTATTTGTTGATGACCTGCTTAGAACAGTTCAGATGTTTGTATGTTTATTAGATACTGAGTAAATTTGTATAGATCTTGTTGACAGGTGGAGTCAATATTGTGTAAACCAATAGATGGTCTTGCAAAATGTATTGCAACCAGGGCTCGGAAGTTCGACCATTTTGTTCACAAATGCTCCTAAATGTTTTGCTGTGCGACCAGACATTCTATTTTGGGAGCACCAGTGCGGAGGGGAAAAAATCTCCCAGATAGTAGTTGCAATGATTCAGCTTCGCTGTACCATTATTTCCGAGTGCCCTAGAGAAAAAAAGACCGCCAATTCGTACCTGTCATTACTACAGTGAAAATGGCTTGTTTCTAGCTGAAACAATATATGACCGGTGCAATGTTTTTTTTAAATTCCTATCGTGCATTGGCGGGCTGCATTTTACATTCATTAACCATGTCGTGGGCCGTACCAAAACCACTCGTGGGCATTTGTTTGCACCTTGTTCAATCATGTTACTTCATTAGGTAGCTAGATAGCGAACAGCCTGGTTACTTTACCAGTATATCCAAATATTTGGGGGAACAAATAAAGGGATAGTTTCTTCAGGAGATCGATGAATGAATGACTGATCTCTTGCATGTCGTCACTCACCAACCTGGCGCTCGTTATACCCTCTAAGATCGATGTCTGCGCCCGTGCGGAAATCGGCGACGTCATCACCTTATTAAATACAACCCTGTGTTTACGCTACACATTTCCAGGTTTTTGCTTGGGCCGCGTCTCAATCTTTGGAACCAGCGATGGTGTCAGGCTTCTGAATCTGCGGTAGTTTGGCGCGGTGTTTGTCAGACATGAGACGATGCCAAAAAAGTTACTGTTCACTAAAACATCCGTAAAGTCGTCTGAGTGGTTTGAGCTAGGATTCCGCTATCGAAAACTGAGATTCTCACGAACACAGACATGTTGCCTGTTTTGCTATACGACGCCCACAAGCTTCACAGGACAAGTGTGACGTCAGTCCCTTCGGTGTGCTAACTTTTTGATTTCTTCTCACTAATGTCTGTAAAGTCAATGGTTTGAGCTCACTAGGGTTGGGCGATTATTACAATTGCATTGTCTATCGATGATGTTTGACCGCTATCATTGATGGTGACGACATTGTGATGATACAAACGATCGTTTAGCATATTTGAGCTTGACTGCACGCAGTTGGGCAGCGCAGCGAGAACACAGCAGGCCGCCATGCCAAGTGGCCAATTCCCTAATTGCCATAGCCTACATTTTCAATACTCAAGCTAGACTTGCTAGACTACTAACATAATGCAAGAGAACAATGTAGAAAGAGCGAAGAGCACCAGAGCAGCGCAAATGGTCAGATGAGGCCTAACGTGTGTTTTTTCTCTCTCCAAAGTCGGATGATCGTGGGCCTTTTGCAGCAGACACGTCGTTGTCTGGCTTATCGTTTTAAAATCTTAATTTTCTCCCCGTTTTGATTTGAACGTGACTTGTTGGCCTAGGCATAGCCAACTCTTTCATGATCAACCATCGACTGAATCTATAGGCCTAACAGAGTTGCACCCCAAAGTTCTTTGCTAATAGCCTAAATAAGAACATAGTATAGTAACAAGGAGCGAGAGAGAACAAACAATTGCAAGATGAAGTAATCGAATGGGAAGTTTAAACAGACCTGATACGTTTCTGCTTTGCTTGACCAACGTGTAGGCAAAATAAATTGTGCCGTCGGAAAATCCCTCCTTGCAAACCAAACAGCCAATAATATAGGCCTACCACAGGCTACTGTCAATAACAATTTCAGTAAAGGTTACTTTGACAGTGTTTATTCATATTCTTGAATTGCACAACGTGCTTGTAAAAACTCTTGCAGCAGCACTTTCATTAAGTGTGAACAATTTTTTTTATTGGATTTGTCTCACAAACAACTTTCATTTGAATGGCTTACAAATGGTGCATTTATATAAAAGTCAACAACAATCAGATAAAATCAATTATTATTTAGCCTATTACATTCTTTAACAATTGAATGAACATTGGGCTAAAAACGAATAGTCCTATTATCCTTTTTGCTTATCAAACTGTAAAAATCCTAAATATACAATCGGATAAAACAAATAATTTGTAACATTCTTTATAACAAGGATCACCAGCATGTTCTCCCCCATAGTAACTAACTCTGCAGGATGATGGAGGTTTGTAGTCCTTTGCCCTGATAATCTTTTTGCAAATTCTGCAAGTGACTTGGGTCAGGTCTGCTGGCTCACCTTCCTCATTCAGCCTGAAACTGAAGAACTGCTGAAAAGGTGAACGCGTAGTTTTCTTTCCAACCAAGTCAGCCATCGTGCGAAGGCAGCCTATACTAAAGTTAGAGAGTGAAATCCTGTCACTTATTTTTGTTTTAAGTTATTATTATTTTTAAATGTCAACTGTCAACTGAATGTCGCAAATGCGCTAACCCAGATGACCAAGATGAAATGACAATAGCCTACACTTGATACAGCTTTAATATTCGTTTTTTAAAGGTAGGCTAATATATCTGAGAAACATGGCCCTACCAATTAGAAAATAATTCAGCAATTTTGTTTTGAACAATGATTTAATGACGTTGTGTGGCTTTTGTAACAATTTTAAATACGATTTTAAATTATGCACCAAATCACAGTTCTAATATAACCAATGTATCCTTTTCTATTGCCTTCTTCCCGCCCCCAACAAATTAGATAAATAAATTGTATCGTTTAGATATCTATCAACGATGTTTGGACCGGACGATGTGTCATTGCAGACACTGTCCAATCCCGGAGCTCACACCCACAAGCTTCACGAGACTTTTCTGAAGGTAACCCGGTACCGGCTGGTAAAAAGGACTAAAAGTTAATAGAATTAGAATATGCCCAAACGCGATCCAGATTTTCATATCGTTTCTGTACCATACCAGGCTATACGGTATTACTGAATGTGCACACAAGGGGTGCTATTTCAAACGACACACAAAACAAATTGGGCAACGGATCTTGATCCATGAGGAGATTGAATGCATCTGCTGTAACCAAGGAACTTGATCTCTGGACATCTAGCCACTTAGATAGCAAGCTAGCAAACCAAATGCAAAACTGGAGCCCTCAGCCGGACATCATTTATTTGACGCTAGTTATAAGCACTGGCGTAGCACGGTTTTGAAAATCATACCGGTATTCGATATATCGCACAAGCGGCATATTTCTCAGATATAGGGCAGACACTTCAAAACATACTTCCTTTTGATAAAAAAAATATACATATGTTTTGGCATGCATGAAAGTTATTCAATGTGTTTCTATGGGCTAATAGTAGTAAGGCCAAATTCAATGTTTCATCAAATAATTGTTTTTATATATCAGTTTATTTTTTTATATACCTACAGGGTTTCTACCGATTTTTAATTTTTTTATTTCGAGCCCTGATTGGCGAGTTGCAATCTCCATGTGTCATGCTTATCATGTATTAGAGGGAAGTTTAGAACCTATTTCAGAGCCCTTTTAGGAACACAACATATAGGCTTAGCCTATAGTTTAGATTCAGTCCCACTTCTGAGGTAGGCTAGATCAGCTCTGAATTCTGATTCTGGATATTGTATCAGAAGCAAATATCACATCATATTTCGCCATTCCATTTTTATTTAATTTCTAGAGTTAATTTTCTGATCATTCCTTTCTACGTGTCCATTAGAATCACAAAGTGAATTGTAGAGGGTGGTTAAATGGAAATGTACTTTTTTTCCAAGGTTGCGCCCTCCTTTTCTTTTAGTCCCATTGTGTGTCTTCTGTGTTTACTTGAATGTCCCAAGATAAGTTAAGTGCTTCCAACCTACACGGCTGTGGTGGAAAAGTTTCACAGTTTTTCAGAATATTTGGTACAATGCCACAGTAACATTAATGTTTTTTTGTCTTGCATACTGTTTCTTTGTATATACTACTATACTCCAGAGGCGGCTGGTGGGAGGAGCTGTAAGGGGACGTGCTCATTTTAATGCCTGGAATGGAATTAATGGAACAGTATCAAACATATGGAAACCACGTGTTTGACTCTGTTACATTAATTCCATTCCAGACATTACAATGAACCCCTACTGCTATAGCTCCTCCCACCAGCCTCCACTGCTGTATTCCCATCTTATGCCGTTTTTCTTTATTCCGTCAAAAGGCTTCTCTTATTTGGCGTGTCTTTTTTCAGTTCCTGACTGAAAGAATGAAATACCTAATTGAAAATTACTCTAATAAAAGAGGCCTTTTAATGTTTACATTACCCATACTGGTATTTCTGAATGACTCATGCCCCATGTTTATCATTTGTTTTTGTTTTGTTTGGTTTTTCTGTGCACAGCAATTGCTCTGAAATATGGGGACTGAGTACACCAAATACGATAGAACAGTGGGATACCTCAGGCCTATACAGCTACCCTGACCAAACCAGGTGACTATCTATCCTCAACTGTCCTGTGCTACATACTGTTGTACAACCTTGATGTGGGAAGTAATCATTCCAGGGGGGTGAGAGACATTGAGAACACAAATTCCATTCATGCCTCTATCATTCATACCTCATCACTCCCCTCTTCCCCTCTCCACACCCCCACCTTTTGTCTTCCTGGCCACATGCATCTCCATCTTCTTTTCCTATCGTTTCCTCCCCCCTTTCTTCCTTCCCTTACACTTTCAATTCTCACATCTATTTCCTCCATTGTCCATCCTGTCAGATCCCTGGATGGGCGCCTGCAGGTCTCCCACAGAAAGGGTCTTCCTCATGTCATCTACTGCCGCTTGTGGCGATGGCCCGACCTGCACAGCCACCATGAACTGCGTGCCATCGAGGCCTGCGAGTACGCCTTCCACCTCAAGAAGGATGAGGTCT
The DNA here is from genome assembly GCF_029448725.1 of Salvelinus fontinalis. Lineage (NCBI taxonomy): Eukaryota > Metazoa > Chordata > Actinopteri > Salmoniformes > Salmonidae > Salvelinus > Salvelinus fontinalis. Next base: position 9,492,492 of record NC_074692.1, read on the forward strand.
GCATCAACCCCTACCACTACCAGAGGGTGGAGACCCCAGGTAGGTTGTCTTTTGAACCAGTGGTGTGTGTGCTGACTTGTAGGTGCCATAAAAGCCTATGTTAACAGCTAGTTATGCGATTCTTTCTGCTGGCCTGAGACATGAAAAAGGATGGGATAAGTGGGAATAGTCTTCATTGATATTTTGTAAAGAACTTTGAACTTTGTTTGACATTTGAATAATCTTCTCTCCTCTAGTTCTGCCTCCTGTACTTGTGCCAAGACACTCAGAAATTCTAACAGAACTGCCCCCATTGGATGACTACACTCATTCCATACCTGAGAACACAAGCTTTCCTGCAGGGATCGAGCCTCCAAATAACTACATACCAGGTTTGTGCATCTACCATGAGTTGATATCCAAATGGCCTTCATGATAACGATGTATCAGGTTCAGCTCATCAGTATTTCCCCCCTCTGTTACTATAGAAACACCACCACCTGGATACATAAGTGAGGATGGGGAAGCCAGCGATCAACCGATGAATCAAAGTATGGACACAGGTATATTCCACTTACCTCAAATAGGAAGTTCTAACATAAAATAAGAAAGAAAACAGTTGTCAAGTTTTGATTTGTTGATTAAATATCTTAGTGGATTCTTTGCAACAACCATGCGACTTTACAATTACATTTTTACTTTGTATTTTTCATATCAGGTTCTCCTGCTGAATTGTCCCCTGGCACCCTCTCACCTGTCAATCATAGCATGGGTAAGAATAACTGTCTCTCCACGTCTGTCTAAAGCATCAGTCATTTATCAGTCACTTGTAATCTGACCAAATTTGACAACATTCATTGAGTACTATTTAGACAGCCCAGTGCCTACTCTGGAGATCATTGGTCTCCTCCCGTCAACATGTGTAGTTGTTTTTTATAATGACATCCCCCGTGTTTTTCAGACCTGCAGCCGGTGACTTACTCTGAGCCTGCGTTCTGGTGCTCTATAGCCTACTATGAGCTGAACCAGCGTGTTGGAGAGACATTCCACGCTTCGCAGCCCTCTCTGACCGTGGATGGTTTCACCGACCCCTCCAACTCAGAGCGTTTCTGTCTGGGCCTGCTCTCTAACGTCAACAGGAATGCCACTGTAGAGATGACCAGGAGGCACATAGGTACAACGGGCTACTCCACAAGAGGCACACTATTCCTTATGTGGTGCACTACTTTTGAAGGCTCTGGCCAAAAGGAATATGGTGCCAATTCAGATTTTCACAGGATTTGTTCTGTAATTTAACACACATGTTTTGTTAGTGCTGAGAGATTAGTGCTTTTTGAGTTCAGTTCTATTATTTTTTTTAAATTATCTTCGGTTTCGATAATTTAAAAAAACAACATTAAATGTATTGTGAAATAATGATTTTGAGCTTTTTAATGGAAATGCCAAAGCCCAAAATAGTGAACTTCAATTTCCAAAACATTGAAAATATTCCATTGTCTCTGTCAGGTCCACATTGGGTAGACGTCAATAGAAAAATATGAAATAATATATTTGTTTTTCGTGATATCCAATTACGATCTTGTCTCATCGCTGCAACTCGCTGACCCCACAAAAACTGGCGCAATGGATTATGGTCATTGTAGTTAATTACCACATTTCTGCACTGAACTAGGTTGAATATTTGCGTAATGAAAACTATAGCTTCCTTCATCCCAGCGTAGTTCTTGACTTGATTTCTCTCGTGAATTATTTGATTTCTCTAAAGAAACGACGTGTTGGACTCACAAAAAAACCTAGAACTAAATAGAATTAAAGTAATTGAACAGCACTATGTTTTGTAGCTGAAATACTCATGCTTATTTACACTGAACAAAAAATAAAAAAATGCCACGGATGACTGCTGTTTTAAGGGAGTGCGCAATTGGCATGCTGACTGCAGGAATGTCCACCAGCGCTGTTACCAGAGAATTTAATGTTAATTTCTCTACCATAAGCAACCTCCAATGTCGTTTTGGAGAATTTGGCAGTTTATCCAACCGGCCTCACAACCACAGACCACGTGTATGGCGTTGTGTGGAAAACAAACACAATGGCATTTTATCGAAGGCCATTTGAATGCACAGAGATACATTTTCGTGCCATTCATCTGCTGCCATCACCTCATGTATCAGCGTGATAATGCACGGCCCCATGTTGCAAGGATCTGTACACAATTCCTAGAAGCGGAAAATGTCCCAGTTCTTCCATGGCCTGCATACACACCATACATGTCACCCATTGAGCATGTTTGGGATGCTCTGGATCGACGTGTACAACAGCATGTCCCAGTTCTCGCCAATATCCAACAAGTTCGCACAGCCGTTGAAGAGGAGTGGGACAACAATCAACAGCCTGATCAACTCTTATGAGAAGATGTTGTGCTGCATGAGGCAAATGGTGGACACCAGATTTCTGATCCACACCCCTTTAAAAAAAAAATATATATACACGGTATCTGTGACCAACGGATGCATATCCGTATTCCCAGTCATGTGAAATCCATAGATTAGGGCCTAATGCATTTATTTCAATTGACTGTTTTCCTTATATGAACTCTAACTCAGTAAAATCTTGGAAATTGTTGCATTTATTTTTGTTCAGTATATTTTGCATTATTCCACAGGAAGAGGAGTCCGGCTGTACTATATTGGCGGTGAGGTGTTTGCTGAGTGTCTCAGTGATAGCGCCATCTTTGTTCAGAGTCCAAACTGCAACCAGCGGTATGGGTGGCACCCAGCAACCGTTTGCAAAATTCCTCCAGGTAACTTAGACAAACACCATCTCTTAGATTTCCGATGTGCTCACTCCTATAATCATTTCATAGTATTACTAATATGTTTTCTGTTACTTATTATGTTTAGTTCCTACTTGTTTCCACAGAAAATATAATATTGATAGCAGGGAGGTTCTGCAGGCTTTACTTATGTTCTAAACAAAGTCCATACATGATTCCCAGCTGACCCTCTCCTCCCCTCGCTCCCTCAGGTTGTAACCTGAAGATCTTCAACAACCAGGAGTTTGCAGCACTCCTGGCACAGTCCGTAAACCAGGGCTTTGAGGCTGTGTACCAGCTCACCAGGATGTGCACCATACGCATGAGCTTTGTCAAAGGCTGGGGGGCTGAATACAGGCAAGCATGATGACTGACTATTACAAGAATACTTTTATTCTTGCAGTTGTACACATCTAAGTAGTTAGTAGACGATGGATAGTCGGAGGAAGACGGTAATATTAATGTACTCATTGGCATATATTAAAAAAATAACATTGTAGCTTGTTAATGGTCCGCTTTTCTGGATTTATAGGAAGTTTGGAATGTTTAAGGAGCTGGAGGGGTATTCAAACGTTACTTGTCCCTCTTCAACAATACCTCTGTTACAGGGCAAGAAGTAAAAAAAGTTCAGGCTAACCTTGGGTTTTGGGTGATGTTCCTGTGCTTGCATGCTGAGTGATTACACTAATTTTTTTTTTGTTTCTCAGACGGCAGACTGTCACAAGCACTCCCTGCTGGATTGAGCTGCATTTGAATGGACCCCTGCAATGGCTGGACAAAGTGTTGACTCAGATGGGTTCCCCTTCTGTACGTTGCTCCAGTATGTCATAATCCTAGAAAACGACCCAAATAGTCGCCCACTCAAAGATCATAAAATTCGAACTCGAGTCCCATCGTGAAAAAAGCTGCAGAATACATTTCTGCTGTAACATACTTCATAGTATTTGTGGCCTAGTGCCATGTCCCTGTCTAAACGCACACATGCCGTGAGACAGACTTTTCAGAATATAATTTGGCACTTTGTTACCCATCTTTGTGTTGCACCTTGTTAAATTGCTTTTCCCCAAATCCTTAATATTAGATCTATTTGTGGTACAAATAAAGTGTATATTGGTTTTAAAGTCCAGGGATGAATTGTTGTAGGCAGGGGAAATACCAAAAAATATTCTACACATAGTTTCTCAGTAAGAGAATGCTTGTATAAGTAACACAAGCGTAAATGCTAAATATATTCATCCATCTTTTTGACCATGAGGTAACTTTTCTCTGGGAAACATGGATACATATTTTTTTTGTCAGGGGGAGTTAGCTTGGTTAAGAAATTATGATGGCCTTTGTTGCTTTCTCCTTTAAGGGAAATGCTAAATTATGTTTTTAAATGTAATTGCTTAATTGACGTAATTAACTCTTTTACTCTTTTGTCAAAATATTATTATTATTATTTTTTTTAGATGTGTGTCGTTGTAAGACACACATCTTAATGGACATATAGGAATGTTTAGCAAAAAAACTAAACAAGCTGCAAAATCAATCTGGCTATAGTTGACATTAATTTGAGCTCATTGTCATTATATGGCATCCTCAATGTTATTATAGGTAGCCTATGTTTCATTTCCACCACACACAGCCTCAGAATGCAGGCTAGTAAGTCCTGAACTTGCTTAAGTTTGGATGCACAAAGCAGGGACCAGAGAATATCAGTTCTAAAAGCTTTTTCTCATGTTTCACTGGGTGTCTAAGTCTCACGAGGTGAATTATTGAAAGTTATTTCACTTGGAGAATTAAAGGTATCAGTGAATTTCATTCTATATTGTGTTTAGCCTATATCCCCTTTCTTTTGCTACTTTTTTGTATTCTCATGTATTTTTATATATAAATATACTTAAATGTTCTTCTGTCATTCACTTTTTATTAGAGTTAATATTTTCAAGACTGCCTGTTTTTAAGTGACATGGCTCACAATCTATGGAGAGCATGGATCATTCCAGTTTATTTTTTTTAAATGTTAGACTTTAATCTAATTCCAAAAAAATACTGCCCCACGTAATGTCAACAGGTATTTTTTCAACAACAACAAAAAAGTACACAAATCAAAGCTTAAATGCCTGTAACCTGATATCTGTTTTCCTGCAATGTATGGTTAGGTTATGTGACTCAGAGGCATGTTGTATGAACTTTTCTTTGACTCATTCATCTCTTCACTCTTGGAAGCCATTTGGTGCTCAATAAAGGATAAAAGGTCAACCATAAAACAGTGATTTTATTTTTCATATTTTTTTTTAATTTTTAGCTAAATGTTACAGAAACTTGGCAGTATTCCATGTTCTTACATGAGAAATTAAACTGCACACTGGGACATAGATTCTGTATTTGTGTATGTATTTGTTCTTGTCTATAAAATACAGTATGTACAACAAGACTGAGCTTGCAGTATGCCATTGTCATTTTGTGGCTGTTGCAAGATTTTTTTAACATCTGTTTTCTCCCTTCTCCTTTATTGATGTTATTAATCTGTTAACCTTACGGCACTAGTGATTGTACTTTGTAAGTGCAACTACTGTAGTGAGTTTGAATTTGGGGAACTGAACCATGTGTTAGGGTCCAGTGTTGAAGCCTTGTACCATTGGCCTACAAGATATGAATGTGAAGAGTACATAACAAATCTGAAGTGGACCAGACGTACATAACAGTAGAACAGTAATATGTGTATTTAACAGTAAACTATTTGCAAAGCAGTCAGTATAGTAGTTGTCACAGTTGTTTTACCAGTAGAGGGCGTTATTGATAGAGCAGGGTTTTTTTCTGACCATAAGCTTCTCAGGCGTGTGGCATATTATGCAGACTTCATAAAACACTAATAAAGATTTTTATTCTCATGATTACCATGTTTCTGTCATCTTTATTAACACGAATGTTTTCCACTGATCTCAGTCTACAGTGGCGTCCTCAAGTTTACCTTTTCTCATCTATAGAAATTACATTGGACCGTTATAGTAAATTAGTTGCAAATTGAGTCTTTGATCATATTAAATGAGAGCCATTCAATTATATGTCTATGTTTACATCCCTAGCCTCCCAGGAATATTCGTTTTTGGACAACGTTTTCAAGCACACAATCAAATCAATAGCTACCCCTTTGGCCATGAGTATGGATTATTATTATACATTATTGGTATTACATTGGCCGTTTACTGTGTCACTCACTTTTCAGGAAGTCACGCTTTCGAACTGCTCGTTCAATTCGTCCTTCTCATGCTGCCATAGATGCATTTAGGCAACGTCACAAGAAATACGTGGAGCTGCTAAAGTTAGCTAGCTAATACTTTACAGATATCAATGGCGTTTACATTATATTCCCTTATTCAAGCGGTGATTTTGTGTGTTAATGCGGTCGCCGTATTGCACGAAGATAGATTTTTAAGTAAAAGTAAGTGGCTGTGCATATTATTGTTTAACATTACTTTCAACAGTGTTTTGCTAACGTTAGCTAGTTCCACCAGTAATACGTGGAAAAGCTTGTTTATTGATACAATGATATCTCTTATGGCCTAGTGTTTGCATATAATATAGCATTTTCCCCCCTCTAGTTGGCTGGGGTGTGGACCAAAGTGTTGGTGGATTTGGTGATGAACCAGGCATCAAAGTGCAGCTAATGAACCTTGTCCGCTCTGTGAGGACAGTGATGAGAGGTATGACCATATAGATGGATAGAGGACTTTAGCAAAGATATGTGTGCGTGTGTGTATATATTATAACTAACCCAAGATTCACTACGTGATCAAACTATGTGGACATCTGCTCACCTGCCCCCCCTCCTGGTATAACAGCCTCCACTCTTCTGGGAAGGCTTTAAACTAGATGTTGGGGACTTGCTTCCATTCAGCAACAAGATGTTGGGGGATTAGTCCTGGCTTGCAGTCGGCATTTCAATTCATCCTAAAGGTGTTCGATGGGGTTGACGTCAGGGCTCTGTGCAGTCCAGTCAAGTTCTTCCACACCTATCTCGACAAACCATTTCTGTATGGACCTCGTTATGTGCACAGGGGCATTGTCATGCTGAAACAGGAAAGGGCCTTCCCCAAACTTTTGCCACAAAGTTAGAAGCACAGAATCATCTAGAATGTCATTGTATGCTGTAGCCTTAAGATTTCCCTTCACAGGAACTAAGGGTCTAGCCCAAATTATGATAAAAAGGTCCCAGACCATTAGTCCTCCTCCACCAAACTTTACTGTTGTCACTATGCATTGGGGAAGGTAGCGTTCTCCTGGCATCCGCCAAACCCAGATTCGTCCGTCAGACTGCCAGATGGTGGAGCGTGATACATCACTCCAGAGAACACGTTTTCACTGCTGCAGAGTCCAATGGTGCAGAGTTTTACACCACTCCAGTCGACGCTTGGCATTGAGAATGGGAATCTTAGGCTTGTGTGCTGCTGCTCAGCCATGGAAACCTATTTCAGGAAGCTCCCCACTAATAGTTCTTGTGCTGACGTTGCTTCCAGAGGCAGTTTGGAACTTGGTAGTGAGTGTTACAACAGAGGACAGACGATTTTTATGCGCTTCAGCACTCGGCGGGCCTATTCTGTGAGCTTGTGTGGCCTACCACTTCACGGCTGAGCCGTTGTTACTCGTAGACGTTTCCACTTCACAATAACAGCACTTACAGTTGACCGGGGCAGCTCTAGCAGGGCAGAAATTTGACGAACTGACTTCGGAAAGGTGGCATCCTATCAGGGGTGAAAAATCCTTCCGGATGCTTCAGATTTATACATCCGGTGAAACATCTGGCTCCTTGTTCTATCTGTGACTTTAGTGCCCAAAAGCTTGTTTTAGACTGAGCAGCGCCATTGATTACTTTCACAATTTTGAAGTAGTCAACTGGGTGGGACTTCATATGGGTTGTAGTGATGTGCATTTGGTGAATGATTTATGCTTTTTGTACTGACTCGAGAGTCATAATTAGTTTTTCTGAGTGACCTGTCATTTTAGTTGTTCGTTTGATCTGCTGGCCATAATATCAAATCAAATCAAATGTATTTATATAGCCCTTCTTACATCAGCTGATATCTCAAAGTGCTGTACAGAAACCCAGCCTAAAACCCCAAACAGCAAGCAATGCAGGTGTAGAAGCACGTTGGCTAGGAAAAACTCCCTAGAAAGGCCAAAACCTAGAAAGGAACCAGGCTATGAGGGGTGGCCAGTTCTCTTCTGGCTGTGCCGGGTGGAGATTATAACAGAACATGGCCAAGATGTTCAAATGTTCATAAATGACCAGCATGGTCAAATAATAATAATCACAGTAGTTGTCGAGGATGCAACAAGTCAGCACCTCAGGAGTAAATGTCAGTTGGCTTTTCATAGCCGATCATTAAGAGTATCTCTACCGCTCCTGCTGTCTCTAGAGAGTTGAAAACAGCAGGTCTGGGACAGGTAGCACGTCCGGTGAATAGGTACGGGTTCCATAGCCGCAGGCAGAACAGTCGAAACTGGAACAGCAGCAGGGCCAGGTGGACTGGGGACAGCAAGGAGTCATCATGGCAGGTAGTCCTGAGGCATGGTCCTAGGGCTCAGGTCCTCCGAGAGAGAGAAAGAGAGAATTAGAGAGAGCATACTTAAATTCACATAGGACACCGGATAAGACAGGAGAAGTACTCCAGATATAACAGACTGAGCCTAGCCCCCCGACACATAAACTACTGCAGCATAAATAATGGAGGCTGAGACAAGAGGGGTCAGGAGACACTGTGGCCCCATCCGATAATGGGCCACACTGTGGCCCCATAATAAGTCCCACAGCATGATTGATACACACTCAGTGGCTCCAGAGACGTTCTCCGACCAACAACTGTCTGTCATATATGAGCGCAGGAAAATAGATCATGCTGAAGGCAGCATAGATAAGAAAAACTGATAATTAATCGCATGGTGCAATAATTATTTAATTAAAGCTGCAATATGCGGAAATCGCTCCGCCATTTCCTGGTTGCAAAAGTTCTAATAGTTTTCCTACTTTCAGTTTATGTGACAAAACAAGCAATAGTGCAGAGAATCATTGTACCGTCTAAACCGCTATGAAATATATTTTCAATAACCAAAAATATTGTAATTTCAGCTGTTTGAAGCTGGTGTACAAAACCGAAAGTAAGATGCAAAAATGAAACTTAAGGACAGGAAGCATAGAAATAGAGTACATAGAACATATGTTCTGCTTCTTAGACTGGCTTTCAATGAGAATGACGGATTTATAACTCACATTTCTATGTGAATTTGATCGGGTTGCGGAAAAAGTTATGATGGACACAGCTTTATAAACAAACTTGAACTCGAGAACGAGTCGTTTGAGGTGCTGCAGTTCGCTAACGATATTGTGCACAACAGTCAAGGAAGGCGGAGTTTGCATAGAATCAAAGGATTGTTCACAAGATGTAAACTATATTTCCTTTCCTAATCTTTATTGAAAACAGAAATAAATCTGTACAATGAGCACTTGTCTTTTAAGTTCATCGTAGTTGTTGGTTAATTTTGTTTAACTAGCTAGCGACATTTAGCCATATTGGCATAGGCGTGACAAGTCAAAACACCTCAACTAGACATGTTATCAATAGCAAGATACAACAAGCTGAAACGAGCCACCTGCAATTCCCCACATTGCAACTTGTTTTAATTTTTAATAGTTATCTGATCATCCAGAATCATACCACACAGAATTTCGCCCCATTGATGCCCGGGCATCATTTTCGTGAAGTTGTAACCTAACCCATCTATGGGTTAAGGAAGGATCACATAATTCCATCAGGTTGCCAGGAGGGATCAGGCAATGAATTATACTAGTCAGAAAACATTCCATAACTGCGGGTGGCAGTAAATGACCAACCTTTACTTTATACCTGTTCAAACCACACATTCTACGTGGCACTGTGCACCCTCTCCGTTTGTTTGACAGCACAAAGTAGTAGTAGAAAAATATAATTGTTGTCGATAGTTAACACAACCACAAAGTCATAAACTCTTCCTCTTTCTACAATTTATCTTCTTAAAATCTGACTTTAACCTAACCACACTGCTAACATTGTCTAACCCCTAACCTTAAATTAAAACCAAAAAGCACATATTTGTTTTCATAATCTTTTTTCCCGATATAGACAATTTTGACTTTGGCTATGTCATCTAGTGGAAGCCCTTCAAAATGGAGATGGCTTCAGTGGCGCTGCACATGCTCTCACAGACCCCATAATGGGAGAGATATAATGCGATGTCCATCTAAAAATCAATACCATATTCAAATATTTAAAAAAATATATATATTCTGCATTCATACTGTTGTTTTCTTAAATAGATTATTCTTGTTTTCCTCTAACAATTTGATGTTGACTGAACTGAGACTGGTCTGACTTTGGCATTATTCATAATCTTTACTCTCTCATCTTGCAGTGCCCTTGATTGCTGTCAATTCTGTCTGCATTGTGTTGTTGCTGCTTTTTGGCTGAAGAGAAGACTGGACTGAATTTGGACGCTGAACTAAGAGAAGACACTTTTAGGGGTCAGGGGGATGTCACCCTGGCACCTGGAGGAGGGACCCTACATGCACCAGGAAGAAGAGTACACCCACACGTTTATGTATCTCAGAGATTCAGCATTACATTTGATTTCCTTTATTATTATTATTCCTTACCTCATTTGTCAAACCTGTTGGTCTTAGGTCAGGCTAAGTGACAGTTCAGATGCAAGAACAATCTGGGTTTACTACATTCGCAGTTTCTTTTACAGACACCTGTTAGTCAATGTTATAGCACAAGGCAGTTCAAAAGTGCCTACGGTTGCTTTTGGAAGATTTCTTCATTGTAAAAGGATAATTTACTTTGATCTCATGATTCAACTTTCTCCTTATTTGAAATTGTGGTTCGTCGCAGTTCTGATGGTATATTCTATGTCTGTTGCTTTTAACATATTCCTGGATAAAAAGTTAAGTGTACGTAATTTGAACAGACCGACTCAAACACCATTAGTCGGGAAATGTCATATTTTGTGTAAAATGCAGACATTTTTTTATGTATAAATTTTTCCAAGTAACTTTCTATGAATTACTTGAAAATAATAAAGATTATTATTTTGTTTTTTTAATCTACCACTTTTGAGATTGTTCATAACCCAACATTAGCTAAAAAAAATGCAGAAACACTCATCCAGAGTTATTTAGTAGTGCATTACATTATTTTTTGTCCAAGAACACACTCCCTACTTACACAACTTTTCTTTGATCATGGCTGTGTCAAAAGCACATTACGAAGACCAAGGAGACCTTGCTCAAAATATATATTTGCTAAATGGCTATTTGTTTGCATGTAAACGAAATGAATCCTTCCTATGGCAAATCTGTAAAAAAAAATGTTAGCAGTACCCTGTATGAGTGGCATCAATCAGTGCACCTTGAACTAGCTGCAAACTTGAGCACAAGGGCGACCAAATAAGGTGGGTGCTTCTCACTAGGTGCTTTTAGCAACACGGGTGTATTTACATACACTAGTGTTGCTTTCAATTGTATAACTGTCGGTGGGCAGGCCGGTTGGTCATGACGACGGGGGAATAGAGTTCCACGTTGGAGGTGTCATAATACCTGTCAAACAGGGAAATGGTTCCAATCATTCATTTTTCCCATAGGGCCTTTTAGAAACACTTCCAATAAGGGCTGTGTTTCGTGTAGGCTTACCCTGGTGTGACGTTTTGATAACCGTGCAAATCTCTCGGACAAGGTGACTTTTACCAATATAAACTTGGAGTCACACGATGATTTGTTGTGTGGTCCACTCCGACTCGGGAAAGCCTGCAGTTTATTAGGCTACAGATTAAATAAATTATGAGCTTGATGCTCCTTTCCAATTAACATTCAGGGTCTTATTCTGGTGACATGATGATTGATGCTTGGCTGCCCTTTGACAAATAAAAATAATCATGCTCTTTTGACCATAATAATCTCATCACACAGTACCTGGGAGCTGTTGGCTAGAGCACATGTGCCAAGACTGGAGTGGGCACATTCGCTATATAACATGTTTTTTTGGTGACAAAACCATCAGTAGATTTGAAAACAAGATGGAAACCCATTGTAACTCGGTACAGTGGAATTTAACTGCAAAATATTTTTTTATGTGCGTGACGTCATCACGCACATCCTTTCCACTGGTCACAGACGTCAATTCAACGTCTATTCCACATTGTTTCAACGTAATTTCATTGAAAGGACGTGGAAACAACGTTAATTCAACTAATGTGTGCCCAGTGGGTTTTAACTGCAACAAATCAATTTGATGGAAGCACATGTTTTTATTCATGTTTGACTGACAGACCTCAAGCTAGATTCCATGCTACATGTAAACTGAGCAGACTAGCTAATGAATTAGATAGGATTACGAGTAGATTTACAGGTTTTCAGATACAAAAACTACAGTCATGCTGATGGACTAGATCTCCCTCCCTCTCTCTCTCCCTCTCTCTCTCTCTCTCAATTCAATGGGCTTTATTGGCATGGGAAACACATGTTTACATTGCCAAAGCAAGTGAAATGGATAAACAAAAGTGAAATAAACACTAAAAAGTGAACAGTAAATCTTACACCCACTCAAATTCCAAAAGAATAAAGACATTTCAAATGTCTATATACAGTGTTGTAGCAATGTGCAATCAGTTAAAGTACAACAGGGAAAATAATAAATATGGGTTGTATTTACAATGGTGTTTGTTCTTCACTGGTTGCACTTTTCTTGTGGCAACAGGTTACAAATCTTGCTGCTGTGATTGCACACTGTTTTATTTCACCCAAAAGATATGGGAGTTTATCAAAATTAGATTCGTTTTTTTTTTCAAAATCTTTGTGGGTCTGTGTAATCTGCAGGAAATATGTGTCTCTAATATGGTCATACATTTGGCAGGAGGTTAGGAAGTGCAGCTCAGTTTCCACCTCATTTTGTGGGAAGTGTGCACATAGCCTGCCTTCCCTTGAGAGCTAGGTCTGCCTACAGCGGTCTTTCTCAAAAGCAAGGCTATGCTCACTGAGTCTGTACATAGTCAAAGCTTTTCCTAAATTTGGGTCAGTGTACTGTCTGTTTAGGGCCAAATAGCATTCTAGTTTGCTCTGTTTTTTTGTTATTTCTTTCCAATGTGTCAAGTAATTTTCTTTTTGTTCGCTCTCTCTCTCGCTCCCTCCCCACTTTCAGTCTTTAGGCATATTTGTATTGGGTTCTGCTGCCATGTCCCCCAAGGCAAGGGGTTGATAACAAATCAAATTGCATTTGTCACTTGCGCCAAATTAAAGAGTTGTAAACCTTACAGTGAAATGCTTACTACCAAGCCCTTAACCAACTATGCCACATTTTTTTAAAGATTTTTTAAAATAAATAATTAAGGAGCAACAATAAAATAACAGTAGCGAGGCTATATACATTTTGTTAAGTTACAGCCTCATGCTAAAATGGAATAAATATTTTTTTCCTCATCAATCTGCACACAACACCCCATAATGACAAAGCAAAAACAGGTTTGTATACATTTTTGCAAATTTATAGTAAAAATGTTTCATTTACATAAATATTCAGACCCTTTACTCTGTACTTTCTTGAAGCACCTTTGGCAGCGATTACAGCCTTGAGTATTCTTGGGTATGATGCTACAAGCTTGGCACACCTGTATTTGGGGAGGTTCTCCCATTCTTCTCTGCAGATCCTCTCAAGCTCAGGTTGGATGGGGAGCAATGCTGCACAGATATTTTCAGGTCTCTGAAGAGATGTTCGATTGGGTTCAAGTCCGGACTCTGGCTGGGTCACTCAAGGTCATTCAGAGACTTGTCCCGAAGCCACTCCTGCGCTGTCTTGGCTGTGTGCTTAGGGTCGTTGTCCTGTTGGAAGGTGAACCTTCTCCCCAGTCTGAGGTCCTGAGCACTCTGGATCAGGTTTTCATCAAGGATCTCTCTGTACTTTGCTCCGTTCATCTTTTTCTCAATCCTGACTAGTCACTCAGTCCCTGCCGTTGAAGAACATCCCCACAGCATGATGCTGCCACCATCATGCTTCAACGTAGGGAATGTGCCAGGTTTCCTCCAGATGTGACGCTTGACATTCAGGCCAAAGAGTTCAATCTTGATTTCATCAGACCAGATAATCTTGTTTCTCATGGTCTGAGAGTCCTTTAGTTGCCTTTTGGCAAACTCCAAGCAGGCTGTCATGTGCCTTTCACTGAGGAGTGGCTTCAGTCTGGCCTCTCTACCATAAAGGCCTGATTGGTAGAGTGCTGCAGAGATGGTTGTCCTTCTGGAAGGTTTTCCCATCTTCACTGAGGAACTCTGGAGTTCTGTCAGAGTGACCATCGGGTTCTTGGTCACCTCCCTGACCAAGGCCCTTCTCCATCGTTTGTTCAGTTTGGCCGGGCGGCGGCCAGCTCTAGGAAGAGTCTTGGTGGTTCCAAACTTCTTCCCAGATCTGTGCCTCGACACAATCCTGTCTCGGAGCTCTACGGACAATTTCTTCGACCTCATGGCTTGGTTTTTGTTCTGACATGCACTGTCAACTGTGGGACCTTATATAGACAGGTGTGTGCCTTTCCAAATAACTTCCAATCAAATGAATTTACCACAGGTGGACTCCAATCAAGTTGTAGAAACATCTCAAGGATGATCAATTGAAACAGGATGCACAAGCTCAATTTCGAGTCTCATAGCAAAGGTTCTGAATACTTGTGTAAATAAGGCATTTCTGTTTCTTATTTTTAATACATTTGCAAACATTTCTAAAAACCTGTTTTTGATTTGTCATAATGGGGTATTGTGTGTAGATTGATGAGGGGGGGGGGGAGGGGGGTGGCATCAATTTTAGAATAAGGTTGTAATGTAACAAAATGTGGAAAAGTCAAGGGGGGTCTGAATACTTTCCGAATGCACTGTATATAATGGAAAATATTACAATAGCTTTTTGGTTGATAGACAAGTCTGAGAACATTCACTTTGAGGTATCTTACATCACTTTTCCAGCCTGAGGTAATTCAACTCAGAGAGAGTGCTCTCAGTCAGGCCAACTTGTAGGGGGGCCTTAACGATTTGGGGGCAATGCTATTGAAGGCCCCACTAACCCCAAATTGGACATTGAATCAGTTAATAGTGGCCCCCTATGTTTAATTTTAAACATCTATATATAGATTAGTCTCAATGCCTACCGTTAACTTTGTGCCCTGTTATACAGTGAGTGTAGAAAACATTAAGAACACCTTCCTAATATTGAGTTGCACCCCTTTTGCCTTCAGAACAGCCTCAATTCGTTGGGGCATGGACTCTACAAGGTGGCGAAAGCATTCCATAAGGACACTGGCCCATGTTGACTCCAATGCTTCCCACAGTTGTGTCAAATTGGCTGGATGTCCTTTGGGTGGTGGACCATTCTTGATACACAAGGGAAACTGTTGATCGGGAAGAACCCAGCAGTGTTGCAGTTCTTGACACAAACCAGTGTGCCTGGCACCTACTACCCTGTTCAAAGGCACTTAAATATTTTGTCTTGCACATTCACCCCCTGAATGACACATCATCTTTGTCTCAATTGTCAAAAGGCTTAAAATTCCTTCTTTAACCTGTCTCCTCCCCTTCATCTACACTGATTGAAGTGGATTTAACAAGTGACATCAATAAGGGATCATAGCTTTCACCTGGATTCACCTGGTCAGTGTGAATCCAGGTGAAAGCTACACTCGGTGTTTATATGCTACATTCGTTCATACCTCATAATGCTCTCTACTAACCCAGGGCACTGTGTTTCTAACATGACATACCTGTTTTTAAAATGCTTTAAATCAAGAAATTTGAATGACACTAAAAATAAAAACAACAATCTGAGGATTGTACTGGACCCTTTAGCCCCAAAAAAGAAAGAAAAGGGAACAGTTTGATGAAAAAGCTTGAAATAAAAGTTTCAGTCCAGGTATATGACATGATCATAACATCCCTGTAAAACATGAATATTGCAATGAATAAAAAGCCAACCAAAGATAGAAATTATAATGAGAGGTACGTATATGTTTTGTATTATTTAACAGAAGTCTTCATAAATCATATAAGGGAGAGAGACAGAAAGAAGAGCCAGGGAGCAGAAGTGGAGGGGTTACGACCTTTGAAGATTTCATACAGAAGAGTCTAGGCGAAATAGAGGAAGCATATATCTGCACCAAACACAGACAAAAGTCTCTTCACTACCACTGTGAAAGGCATGACTGTAATGCGTCTGTGTGTCGCTGGTGCAGATGAGGCAGGCGCAAGACAGCAGATATGACTAATGAAAGCAATTTACTCAACAATAAAACAATGCACGTCAAATAAACCAAGGCCACTATAACGGACCTCACTAGAACAAACAATGACTCACAAGCAAACATGGGGGAACAGAGGGTTAAATAATGAACAGGTAATTGGGGAACTGAAACCAGGTGTGTAAGACAAAGACAAAACAAATGTAAAATGAAAAGTGGATCGGCGATGGCTAGAAGGCCGGTGACGTTGACCGCCGAACGCCGCCCGAACAAGGAGAGGGACCGACTTCGGCGGAAGTCGTGACAATGACAACCCCAAAGAGAAGTCATCTGGGCAGCCTGATGAGACTAGGGCAAACAGCTGTAAGGCCTATGTGTCCTTTGACCTAATGAATGGACCCACCATCATAAGAAAGATGTTCCACACTGGACACAGTAACACGACCGAAGAGCAGAAAAACAACAGGATCCACCCAGACCTGACGTCCCACATTTCATTCCTCGCTGTTGAAGGGAAGGCGTGCCATGAGATTGCCATGAGTGTATCTAATGGAGTGGTCTAAGGCTAGAGGCTTCATGGACATGCAAGATAGGTGCTATGTCAAGAATGTCAAGAACAGGATGAGTCGCTAGAGAGGCATCACAACAGCGATTCTCTGAGTGTGGATTCTCAAGCGAAGACGGACCTGAAAAAACGAGTGTCACGCCCTGGCCATAGAGAGGCTTTTATTCTCTATTTTGGTTAGGCCAGGGTGTGACTAGCATGGGCATTCTAGTTTCTTTATTTCTATGTTTTCTATTTCTTTGTGTTTGGCCGGGTGTGGTTCTCAATCAGAGGCAGCTGTCTATCGTTGTCTCTGATTGAGAACCATACTTAGGTAGCCCTTTTTCCCACCTGTCTTTGTGGGAAGTTATCTTTGTTAGCGACATTATAGCCGAGTTAAGCTTCACGGTCGTCTCTGTATGTTTATTGTTTTGTTGGCGACATCATTAAAATAAAAGTATGTACGCTCACCACGCTGCATCTTGGTCCTCTTCTTTTAACGGCCGTGACAGAACTTCCCACCACCAAAGGACCAAGCAGCGTGGCCTCGGGTTGATGTCACCTGAGTCAGCTCTCCATACTCGTCCTGAGGGGCGTGCTAGCCGTCTGGTGAAGACTGTGTCAGCCCCACGCACCAGACCTCCAGTGCGCCTCCACAGCCCGGTGAGTCCTGCGCCGGCTCTACGCACGGTTTCCCCAGTTCGCCAGGAGAACCCAGTGCAGCCTGTTCCAGCTCCCCGCACGTGCCGGGCTAAAGTGGGCATGCAGCCAAGAGGAGCGGTGCAAGTGCTAAGCACCAGAGCTCCAGTGCTCCCCCACAGCCCGGTTCGACCTGTGCCTGCGCTCTGCAGGTGCCGGGCTAAAGTGGGCATTCAGCCGGGAAGAGTGGTGCCAGGGATACGCACTAGATCTCCAGTGCTCCCCCACAGCCCGGTCCATCCAGTGCCTCCTCTAAGTACCAGGCCTCCTGTATGTCTCCCCAGCCTGCTGGGCCCTGTGGCAGCCCCATGTACCAGGCTGTCTATACGTCTCCTCCCACCAGCGACAATCCCCAGTCCGGAGCCTCCAGCGACGGTCTCCAGTCCGGAGCCTCCAGCGACGTTTTCCAGTCATGAGCCTCCAGCGACGTTCTCCAGTCCGGAGCCTCCAGCGACGGTCTCCAGTCCGGGGCCTCCAGCGACGGTCTCCAGTCCAGGGCCCGCAACAAGGGTGCCCAGTCCGGGGTCGGCGACGAGGGTCCCCGTACCAGATGCGCCACCAGAGTGGGGGGAGCCAGAGGCGGAGGGGGGTCTACGTCCCACACCAGAGCCGCCGCCGTAATGGAAGCCCACCCTGACCCTCCCCTTTAGAGTCAGGTTTTGCGGCCGGAGTCCGCACCTTTGGGGGGGGGGGGGGGGGGGGGTACTGTCACTCCCTGGCCTGAGAGGCTTTTATTCTCTATTTTGGTTAGGCCAGGGTGTGAATAGGGTGGCCATTCTAGTTTCTTTATTTCTATGTTTTCTATTTATTTGTGTTTGGCCGGGTGTGGTTCTCAATCAGAGGCAGCTGTCTATCGTTGTCTCTGATTGAGAACCATACTTAGGTAGCCCTTTTTCCCACCTGTCTTTGTGGGAAGTTATCTTTGTTAGCGGCATTATAGCCGAGTTAAGCTTCACGGTCGTTTCTGTATGTTTATTGTTTTGTTGGCGACATCATTAAAATAAAAGTATGTACGCTCACCACGCTGCACCATGGTCCTCTTCTTCAGACGTCCGTGCCAACGAGACATTGAGCATCGACTGCTCCTCATTCTGCTCCTCTTTCTTCAAAATCAAGAGCAGAGGCAGAAGATGGTGAAATGTGGTAAAAACCTGTTGTTCGTGGATGCGTCCTATTCTGGTGTATAAACAAAATGGTAACACTTTACAAGAACAACATTCATATTCATTCAACATCAGTGAAGAGACGTTTTCAAGATGCGCACATAGAGGGTCGAACGAAAATGAAAGCCTGTGTGACAGCCTGTGTGGCAGAGGCACAATGTGTTACGGAGCCACTACTTTCTGGGTTAACTTGCTTAGACCTGCATTTCTTTTGCAGGCCACACTGCATATGGCTATGCCATCTACGCACTAGTTGTCAGGGATGAGGGTGGGAACGGCTTTCCTGTGGCAACTTTCATAACGAGCCACGGAAAATGTCGCATTCTGCTTGAGGAAGATCGGGAATGCTGCGCAGGAATTTGAGACCAGGTATTTGTTCTGCATTACGATGAATGACTGTAGATCTACAGCACATGTAGGCTAACTACAGTGCCTAGAAAATCTGTAGACAGTGTGTACGTGTGCAATGTGAGTGATTTATTATTATCTTTAGGACCTTTATGGTGGACAAGGACATGAAGGAAGTGGGGGCTATAAAATAAGTGTTCCCAAATGCCCACATCCTTCTGTGCCGGTATCACGTCTAGCAGGTAATTATTATTGTAAGATTTTTTTTAAAGAACACTTTTGACATTAAACATGTTCACTTTTAGGCTAGGGTAAAAGAATACACTGAATGATAGCGTTATCTTTCTGCAGGCTGTAAACCGGTGGATTACAACAAAATAACCTGGCATTACAGGAATGGACCGTCTGGATGACTGCATCACATACTGGAAATACTGTAATGCTTTTCTGTCAATACACTTTACAGGATAAAGACTTTGAAGACACTTCAACAACACTGGAGGAAGTGCTTCTGTATCCCTTTGTCCTGGCCTACCTGAGGAAGTACTGGCCTACCTGAGAAAGCACTGGCCTACCTGAGGAAGCACTGGCCTACCTGAGGAAGTACTGGCCTACCTGAGGAAGTACTGGCCTACCTGAGGAAGTACTGGCCTACCTGAGGAAGTACTGGCCTACCTGAGGAAGTACTGGCTTACCTGAGGAAGTACTGGCCTACCTGAGGAAGTACTGGCCTACCTGAGGAAGTACTGGCCTACCTGAGGAAGTACTGGCCTACCCGAGGAAGTACTGGCCTACCTGAGGAAGTACTGGCTTACCTGAGGAAGTACTGGCCTACCTGAGGAAGTACTGGCCTACCCGAGGAAGTACTGGCCTACCTGAGGAAGTACTGGCCTACCTGAGGAAGTACTGGCCTACCTGAGGCAGTACTGGCCTACCTGAGGAAGTACTGGCTTACCTGAGGAAGTACTGGCCTACCTGAGGAAGTACTGGCCTACCTGAGGAAGTACTGGCCTACCTGAGGAAGTACTGGTCTACCTGGGGAAGTACTGGCTTCCTTGTGCCATGAGAATAGCAACACCAAAAATCTCAGGCTATTAAAAGGCACTACTGTCTATTCCATGGCCATTTTAATTCATGTTGAAAAGCTATCCATTGATTGTGGACAAACAACAAACCAGTCAGGATCATATACTGCACCTGTCCCCCCAAGCAAAACCCCAAATATAAGGAATTATTCCTCCATTGTTAGGAATTTCTGTTGTCATTCAAGTCTTGTTATTTAAACAAATGATTTAACACTAACATGCTGATCCCTGTCAGTCCTTGTCTTTGAATTATTGCTTTGTGTATCATCACAGTCTTGGAATACCATGATGTAGATTCTTCCTGCGACTAAAATATCAGATCCTGAAAGACACAGCCAGCCGGAGATTTGACGATTTCCTGAAACTTCTAACGCGTCAAGTCAATGGAGGATGGACATTACTGCCTCAATTCTGTTTGACTGCCAGAATGTGCATTGCAGTACTCAGTGCTCAGCTATTCACTCTCTTATTAGTTGGCCCCGTCTGCAGTGCAGACATTCATCTTTCATCAATTTTAATCCTTTCAATCTCATCATTTGATTATTGTTAACATTTTGTCAAATGATCACAATAAGTGGATTGTTTGGTTACGTCAAGCAAAGTATTTACACCAGGTAGTTTGGGTCCTGGATGCTGATTGTCTGAAAGCTGACAATATACCACGGGTATGATGCAAAAATACTCTATTTATGTTGGTAACCGGTTTATAATACCAATAAGGCACCTTAGGGGTTTGTGGTATATGGCCGATATAGTCGGAAGTCTGAGATTTCCGAGTTCCCAGTTGTTTTGAATGCAGCATTCCTCCATACAATTGAAAGCAACGCTAGTGTATATAAATACACCCGCATTGCTAAAAGCACCGAGCTTCTCATAAAGTTTCTGAAAATTGGAAATATTCTGATACATTTTTTCATTGCGGGGCTTCCAGCATGTGCCATATATTTTCTTTATACAAACATTTAATGCTTTTATAAACTACTCAAAGCTAATGTCGTGTTTGACAGTCATCAAATAATTTTTTGTTTCCCCACCTTTTTCGCTCTTCTTAAAAAACAGGGCCATTTATGCTCCTGCGATGGTGATGTCAAAGGCAGTCTCTTGACAGTGTAGCAGTCAAATTTGTTCTAGGGATATGATTTCATTTCATTATAATCATAATTTCAAACAGCACGCTGCCTACTAAGATGGTTGTTTATTTGTTCACGTTTGGAACAATTATCTTCAATGTGCTGATATTGTTTCTCATATACACTACCGTTCAAAAGTTTGGGGTCACTTAGAAATGTCCTTGTTTTTGAAAAAAAAATATATGCATTGTCCATTAAAATAACATCAAATTGATCAGAAATAAAGTGTAGACATTGTTAATGGTGTAACTGACTATTGTAGCTGGAAATGGCAGATTTTCTATGTAATATCTACAGTTGAAGTCGGTAGTTTACATTCAAAGTGCCTGTTCCATCTCCTCCTGATCTATCTCAGATAAGAAATAACAACAAGACAATCACTGAACCCATGAGACCCTGCATCACTTAGTGGCACGCTGCATCTCTTAGTGGCACGCTGTATCACTTAGTGGCACGCTGCATCACTTAGTGGCACGCTGCATCACTCAGTGGCACGTTTACAGAGCCATATATAGAGATATGATGTACTGTGTATAGGGTGCAGCACACTTAGTGATGGAATCTCAGAACAAACAACATTGCAGGTTGCTATATCCTGTATCCTGATATAAGCAGCCACATATGCAGTTGTAGAACACGCCAAGGAATGTACCCCAGCTATGAAAAATACATGGTATTATCTTTATAGTCTTACCCTCACACTGGTGATAGGTCAAGAGGTGACTTACTATCTGTAGAGTGGAGAGATCTGCTCAGCTGGGAGTTGGGAGGAGGCCAGACAGAGCTGGGTCAGGTTAGGCTTGGGGGAGGGGGTGAGGGGTAGGTCCATCTCCATCTGAGTAGGAAACACCAAGTGATATGATAGGAGGGGGGTGGAAATTCTAATAATTCACACATTGATTTGGTTATACCATATGTCGATTATACATTGTACAGTGTATGTAGCCATTCTGTTGATTTATTGACTATTGACACAATGAGAATATACAGTAAAGTGAGATATACAGTAAAGTAAGATCTATAGTAAAGTGAGATCTACAGTAAAGTGAGATCTACAGTAAAGTAAGATCTACAGTAAAGCGATAGTTTTGTACCTGATGACTTGAAATCCAGCAGGATTTCATTAATCTCACAGTGAGAGTCATTGACTGGCAGCCTTGGCACTTCAAACTGGGATATGTCCACTGACTCCAGTGCATCTGAGGGAGTTGCTGAAAGAAAGAACATAAAACAGGTTGTTATTGGTAAGGAATATTTCTTCTCAATGACTTAACTGGCTAAAGGTTAAATAAACAGATGATACAGGACGTTGCGATTAGCCTCAATCACAGTCATTCAACACGGTAAATGCTGTTCCTAGATATACAGTACATAGGTGTACAGAGGCCCATTATCAGCAACCATCACTCCAGTGTTCCAATGGCACGTTGTGTTAGCTAATCCAAGTTTATAATTTTAAAAGGCTAATTGATCATTTGAAAACCGTTTTGTAATTTTATTAGCACAGCTGAAAACTGTTGTTCTGATTAAAGAAGCAATAAAACTGTCCTTCTTTAGACTATGTCAGGATTTGGCCAGGATTGTTCAGGTTTTGGTCACTAGATGCCCCCATTGTGCTTTTTTGACCCTTTAGTTTTTTCCCTTGTTCCAGTTATTATTTGCATCTGTGCCTCATTTCCCTTGAATGTATTTAAACCCTTAGTGTTCCTCAGTTCTTTGCTCTGTGTTTGAATGTTAGCACCCAGCCCCAGCCATGCTGTGAACATTTGTTTCTCCAGTTGGATTTTCTTGAGGTACTCTGGTTTTGTTCTTGTTTATTTTTGATTATTCTTTTGAGGTTTGTTTTTTCCCTGCTGTTCTTACCACTTTGTGGATTTTCCTTGTGTCTTGGAGGATATACATTTTTTCTCTTGGAATTACTTTTGACGTTGTGGATTTATATTTTTGCCTGAAGATCTTTTCCTTTTTCCTTTATTAAATCACCGTCTCAAGTACTGCTGTGTCTGCCTCATCTTCTGGGT
Organism: Salvelinus fontinalis; assembly: GCF_029448725.1. NCBI lineage: Eukaryota > Metazoa > Chordata > Actinopteri > Salmoniformes > Salmonidae > Salvelinus > Salvelinus fontinalis. Next base: position 9,515,554 of record NC_074692.1, read on the forward strand.
TCTGCCGACTATTAATGGCTCAGTTTACTAAGTGACTGTTTCTCACACCGGAGACCCGAGTTCGTAACCGGGTCCTGACAGACTAATTGAATATCTGGAACATCAGCATTTGTGGGTTTGATTACAGGCTCAAAATGTCCAGAAACAAAGAACTTTCTTGTGAAACTCATCAGGCTATTCTTGTTCTGATTAATGAAGGCTATTCCATGCGAGAAATTGCCAAGAAACTGAAGATCTCGTACAATGCTGTGTATTACTCCCTTCACAGAACAGCGCAAACTGGCTCTAACCAGAATAGAAAGAGTATGGCGGATACCAGGAGAATGCTACCTGCCTGAATGCATAGTGCCAACTGTAAAGTTTGTTGGAGGAGGAATAATGGTCTCTGGGTGTTATTCATGGTTCAGGCTAGGCCACTGTAGTTAACGCTACAGCATACAATGACATTCTAGACGATGCTGTGCTTCTAACTTTGTGGCAACAGTTTGGGGAAGGCCTTTCCTGTTTCAGCATGAAAATGCCCCCGTGCAGAAAGTGAGGTCCATACAGAAATGGTTTGTCAAGATCGGTGTGGAAGAACTTGACTGGCCTGCACAGAGCCCTGACCTCAACCCCATCGAACACCTTTGGGATTAATTGGAACGCCGACTGCGAGCCAAGCCTAATCGCCCAAAATGGACACATCAGAGCCAGATGAAGTGAAGACACTAGATATCAATGTTCCCTGGACTACAGGGCTGAAGTTTTTGTGGGCTTTCCCTACTACTCTCCACATTTTCTCCCCCTAACTTCCTGCCAAACTCTCTGGCTACAGATATCCCCATCTCTGTCACCACCCAGTTCAAGAAGCCGTTGTTAGTACCAGGAATAGTGACCATTTTGTTTTGGGAGAGTGCACGAGTGTAATCCTCTCCAGTGTGTCAGCTTCCAAATGGAGCAGTACGGGAGGAAGATACCTCACATTGTGGTTCAAATCTGCAGGACTACAGTAGAGAAAGTGAATTAAAATGATTAGTTATGACTTTGTATAAACATCATATAGATGAAAGTCGTAATAATAAGGGTATGAATTTGTATGAATCGCATCTTTGGCAATATGTGGCATCATGTGGCATAGGCTTTATGGTCCAGCAGGTGTTTTACACAAATGCATCTTCGATCCAAAGTACCCCAATACTGCTACCCTGTACAATAAATATTTGCATCAAACATTAACTGAGGTGTAAACGCATTTTCTGTGTCCTCCTCTACAACTCCAATGCTGCTATGTTCACAGAAGCGGCATAGGCTACAGGGAATGGAGACGTTTGAATATTTTATATCCTTGTTCGTTGCCTTCGTGTATGTGAAAGTATTTCCTCTTGTATTATTCATTGTAAAACATTTGGTTATAGGGGACGAAGAGAAGGAATTGTCATGCTTCCCTGCACTAGTGTGATGTTTCTTAGAGGGGGAGACTGTTCCTAACGTGTTCTCCCTGAGGTGTAGACAGGGTAGATATGTAGAGGAACATCAACAGTATTGTATAATGGAAATGCTTTGTAGAGATCCATTAATTAAACTATACTAATGTTTAATGTTAGTGTCTCTACTCAAACATATTTTCTGAGTGGAGATTAGATTCTGGATTGTATGTAAATGTTCAATAAATATAAATACAATTAATTGCAGTTTCAGCTAATGTGGTAAAGAAATCATCTTTATTGTGAGTGGATTAGGGGGCGTAAAACCATTATATTGTCTGCACGCCCATAGAGATGTAATTCTGCTGTTGTAGAGTTGGAAATACCATCTTTAAATGATGTGATCAGAAGCTCACATCTCTTCCGCCTTACTGTATGTGGTAGTCGTGTGAGTGTAATCAGTGGAGCATCCCATGACTGCCTATCCTTGCACAGAGAGTAAATGTATTTTCTGAGTGCATGAGATGAGGGAAGGAGAGGGGGGGAGGTTGTGAAGAAAGGCATCTCTGTTTGTAGACCTTCATATCATGGGAAAAGTGAACCGCGCCTGACAATATTTACTGTCTGACTGCCCACTGATCAAATCCTGACAATATGTCCTACATGTGATGTGACGTGATTTACATTAACCCCCTGACATCTTGAAGAAGAAGCTTGAAGGAGGTTTACTGCTCAATGGAGGACTACACAACTTTTGGTAAAATAAAATTATAATCACTTTGTCTGTAGCTCTTGTACATTCTGGAAACATTGCTCAGTTATTGTTGTTGAATGGGATTGACGAAACAGTAAATCATACTGTACCTATAGCTTGATTGTAGGTAACATAATGGCATGTTTGGTCTTACTACAGCTTATTAGGCTGTGTAGCAAAGCTTTGAACGAATCATACTTGTGTTTTTTGTTGCGATGAAAATACACCTAATTCCCCATTTTCTTATTCCCCACTCAGTGACCACAAAGCAGCATTTGCACTTCATGTATCATGCAGAGACAGATGGCTGGATTCTGGAACTATTCAAGGACATATGAACATGACTATCCACTATTTTAATAAAAGTAAGTCCAAAAATGAAAATGTGTTTAAAATCCATGATTGTGAAACCAAGCAAATTAGCTTTGATTTCGTTATACACAATCAGACTTTGTGCAACTGTTTCTGACTTGAAATGCAAGCCAAAAAGCACACTGATGCTTTACCAAATGGGTGTTCACTGGGAATTTATTGGGACCCCATTTTCCTTCCACAATTGTCTTCACAGTCAGATGTACCATGCCGGTGTGAAAGTACACTGAACACAAATATAAACGTAAAGTGTTGTAAAGTGTAAATGTAAAGTGTTGGTCCCATGTTTCATGAGCTGAAATAAGAGATCGCAGAAATGTTCCATATGTACAACAAGCTTATTGCTCTCAAGTGTTGTGCACAAAGTGTAAATGTAAAGTGTTGGTCCCATGTTTCATGAGCTGAAATAAGAGATCGCAGAAATGTTCCATATGTACAACAAGCTTATTGCTCTCAAGTGTTGTGCACAATTTTTTTTACATCCCTTTTAGTGACCATTTCTCATTTGCCAAGACAATCCATCCACCTGACAGGTGTGGCATATCAAGAAGCTGATTAAACAGCATATATCATTACAAAGGTGCAGCTTGTAATGGGGACAGTAAAAGGCACTCTACAATGTGCAGTTTTGGCACACAACACAATGCCATACAGATGTCTCACGTTTTGAGGGAGCTGCAATTCTCATGCTAACTGCAGGAATGTCCACCAGAGCTGTTGCCAGATAATTTAATGTTCATTTCTCTAAATTAAGCCTCCTCCAATGTCTTTTAGAGGATTTGGCAGTACCTCCAACTAGTCTCACAACTGCAGACCACATGAATGGTGTCATGTGGGGGAGCAGTTTGCTGATGTCAACGTTGTGAACAGAGTGCCCTATAGTGGCAGTGGGGTTATGGTAAGGGAAGGCATAAGCTACGGACAACGATCACGATTGCATTTTATCGATGGCAATTTGAAGCACAAAAATACCTTGACCAGATCCTGAGGCCCATTGTGAGGCGGATTTTTTAAAGGTGTCTGTGACCAACAGTTGCATTCAGTCATGTGAAAACCATAGATTAGGCACTAATACATTTATTTCAGTTGACTTATTTCCTCATTCGAACTGTAACTCAGTATAATCAATGAAATTGTTCCATGTTAAGTTAATATTTTTGTTCAGTATAGATTTATTTAATTACAGATATGGGACACAAGTGGCACACGCAGTTTTTTTACACTACTAAAAATTACATAGTAGCCTCTCACGGACGATATGGCTGATGTTCTCCGCAGGTGCCAACAAGATAGGCCACTGTTCGCTCAATTAAGTTACACATTTTGATAGGCTAACTAAAATACTTATTGGAGTCTTTTCATTGTCATCTCTTTACAACTATAGCCAATTACTTTCCAAACAGTTTTTCCACGATTGTATTTTTAAATATTGCGATATGCCTGGCTGGGTCTCTCTGATTTTCACTGAAAATTGTAATTTAACAATCATCTAGTCGCACGCTTCCCAAATTGCGGCCCTTCCGAATGTAGGTTATGCCATTTCAACCATAAAAAAAAAAAAAAAAAGCTAATCCTCTGTGGCCAAATCATGCTTGCTGGTGTAGTAGCCAATTTTTTAATGATTTGTATTTATTTACGTATAGACAGGAGTAAGCAAATTAGACTATATACTTTTGGCAATTCATTTTATTTAGCTTCCCCAGCCGTATGGACACGGTGCCTATGCCTTTTGATGTGACATAAACAACCAGTCATGATGTTTTCATCTGATTGTCAAACGATCACTTAACAAAGGCGCGCCCGCGCACATTCGTTCACTCACAAAATAATTTCAGTATCCAACCCCCAACAGTGCACTGTGCACCCGCAATTTGATGAATGGAAAGGGACATCAGTTACAAAACACCTACGTGTAGTGTAATGGAATTCTGCGATTGTCATTAGGGCTACACTTGTAGCCTTAATTGATGCATCACTGTTGTTAACGCTCGCCTCGGTCTCGGCCACTCATCTTCACCTTGTCCGCGATGTTTCTGCCTCTGCACCTTGACAAAATGTAAGTGTTCTCCTCAAACCACAAAGCAATTTGGAGCGTAATACCATCCGGTTTCCAGTAAATTGTCACAGTTATCATGCGGCTGACATGCAGTAATGTTAAATAATGGTGTAATCGCCTCTAGTTTTTTGGGCATGTTGTATTAATTGTGATAGGCTCACGTTTTACCAGTATGGCGTACCCCCACTATGTATTTTACCCGGGACGCCATACCGGACCATACCGCCTTACTTTCATCCTTGCTTAATAGTCTCTTCTGTGGATAGCAGAACCTATTGTTAAACTACTGTACTGTATGTGCAATGTCACAGCATACCCCCTTACAATATAATGCAATAATTGTGTAATTTCAAATCAGATTTTCATTATTGATCCATTTTCCCTCGACCACTAAGCCTTTTTTAAGTGTTGTATTATTAATTCATGGAGTCCCCATTCTGTAATGCTTAGAATTCAGTCATGTGTAACAGGGCCAATCCTTTAAACTATGGAATGCATTCCAGTTAGTGTGTCTGGAATGGCAGAGCCCTGCTGATGACTAAAAGCCTGGGCTATGTCTGGTTGGATGATAGTGTGGTTTAATGCCCCATCATGCCCTGCCCACTGGGAACACACTGGCTGAATCAACATTGTTTCCAATTTTCAATGAAATGAGTTGAACCAACATGGGATAGAAGTTGCATTGAAGTCTGTGCCCAGTGGCTAGTACCATTCTCCCTCAATTTAGATTATGTAAGGCGTTTAGGGGCCAACGGTAGAAGGAGCAAAGTTTGCATCATCCCATTACAACAATTTCAATAACATCTATAAATAAATTGTTAGACTAACAAATTCATATCCTGAATAGATACTTTGCCGAGACATGTTCTTACTAACAACTGCTCACTGTGTGTGTGTGGCAAGGTAGTGTCTTATGGAGCTGCTACTTTTAGCAACTGTCCCTCAGTTACTCACACTGTCCTCTCCTGAAAGGGTTTAGATCCTATGGGAATTTCAGTTATTTTTGCCTCTTTTAAAGTACTCACTTTATTAATTTATCTTAAAAGGCCTATACCAAATGGAAGCACGTTCCCTCTTTGTACCACTCAGTTTGTTATCATAATTACAATTTCACACGCTCCTGAATGGACGGTTTTGTTTGATACAGTATTGTGTGCTAAACTAATTTAAAGGTTTTAACCAGTCCACACTGGATAAATCAGAAAAAAAGTAATTGAATAAGAGTTTTATTGTCTTTCACAGGTGTTCACATAATCGCTAAGCATGGTCTCTGAGGACAACTATCACAACGTTACAACTGGTAAGCCTGGAGCTCTTTCAGCTCAAGTGAAATAAAGATGTCTAAGTTATGTTATGACAAAAGGGTGGTGATGATAATTCCCTTTTCTATTTCAGTGCAGCGCACCTCAGAGAAGTGCATGAAGAAACAAAGGAAAAGCGAGACTAGCGCCATCCACCTCTCCTCTCTAGTGGTGGAGGGCGAAAGGAAGCTTGATGCAAGCAGTTTGACAGTTTATGATGACGGCCAGAAGGTGAAGGTGGTGTATGAGGTATACCCTGGTGATGTCCGCATCATGGAGAATGATGCCCACTCCCAAAGACTGTTCCAGGTCACCAGCAGAGATGGTGGAGGAAGGGTGCCCTCTCCATCGGACGTAGTCACCAACGGCACGGGACAGAACGACCTACAGGACCAGAATGCTCCTAAGGTCTGTAACGTAATGTTGATTTGTGATGCCTCCAGCAGCCAGCCCTGCTCTGGGCCTGAGGACAACTCAACAGACACACACGAGACTCTAACAGAGACTTCAACTATGACCTTTGTGGATGCACACACCATTGATGAGTCGGGGGAGACACACAGCCTTCTCTGTGTAATAGAGGTACACATTAATAAGGAGTTTGTCCTCATTGATGATGATGATGACGGTGACATGTCCCTAAGAGAGAAGACTGTCACTAACATGTCCATCATGGATGGTAATGCTGCAGACCTGGTCTGTGGCAGACGGCTGTCCATCTCTACTGACACTTTCTCTGAGTGTAAAGAGGAGAGTGTGGCCCCGGAACCCACTTCACAAGCAGACACACACACTAAAAAGCAGGCCTGTTGCTTCTGTTCCATTCTATGATCATTCTATCTGTTCCTTTTTATGACCATTTCATCCGTTCACACTGTATCAGAGGCAGAGCACATACTGTAGTAAATTTTAGTTTTTGTAATTTTGTATGAATTTTCTATCAATCAATCCCTATTGTCTTCAAAAGCTACACACTACTCTGCACAAAATGTGTGGTAATGTTACAATTATGGTTATTTGTCATGTCATGTCACTGCACTGTATTTGCATCGATTTTGCGTTCTTATTTACAGTGTTGGGTAATACGAAATAAAGGTGCATAGTGAAATAATCAGCATTTCTCTTAGCTACTTAGGACCACTTTGAATGCCTCTTGAATCAAACACTGATCTGAATAATAGGTTCTCTACAGAAAGCCTTTGAGTGTGTCAAGACTTCCGCCGAAGTCGGTTCCTCTCCTTGTTTGGGCGGCGTCACCGGTCTTCTAGCCATCGCCGATCCACCTTTCATTTTCCATTTGTTTTGTTTTTTCCATTTGTTTTGTCGGGGTGGTCGCGAGAGTGCTCGGGGAGGTGTTAAGGGGTTTCCGTTGGTGCTACTACGGTGGAACGTCCAGACCAGGTCTCCACCATGCGCATTCCCCCCGAATATTCCGTTTTGGCTCTCTTTTTGAGTCAATTACCACCCCATCGTCGGGGGGATTGTGCGATAAATCTCCTGGTAGACGCCGCACTTCCCCGGAGTCACGTGTATCCCCTGTCACAGGCGGAGACAGCGGCTATGGAAACATATGTCTCCGAATCCCTGCGTCAGGGGTACATTCGGTCCTCTACTTCACCCGCCTCCTCGAGTTTCTTTTTTGTGAAGAAGAAGGAGGGAGGTCTGCGCCCATGTATTGACTATCGAGCTCTTAACCAGATCACTGTGAAGTACAGTTACCCGCTACCTCTCATAGCCACAGCAATTGAGTCAATGCACAGGGTGCGCTTCTTCACTAAACTAGATCTCAGGAGCGTTTACATTCTGGTGTGAATCCGGGAGGGAGACGAGTGGAAGACAGCATTCAGTACCACCTCAGGGCATTATGAGTACCTTGTCATGCCGTACGAGTTGATGAATGTTCCGTCAGTCTTCCAAGCCTTTGTGGACGAGATTTTCAGGGACCTGCACAGGCAGGGTGTAGTGGTGTATATCGATAACATTCTGATATACTCCGCTGCACGTGCCGAGCATGTGTCCATGGTGCGCAGGGTGCTTGGTCGACTGTTTGAGCATGACCTGTATGTCAAGGCTGAGAAATGCTTGTTCTTCCAGCAGTCCGTCTTCTTCCTAGGATACCGCATTTCCACCTCAGGGGTGGAGATGGAGAGTGACCGCATTTCAGCCGTGCGTAGTTACTGTCACGACTTCCGCCGAAGTCGGTTCCTCTCCTTGTTCGGGCGGCGTTCGGCGGTCCTCGTCATCTGTCTTCTAGCCATCGCCGGTCCACCTTTCATTTTCCATTTGTTTTGTCTTGTTTTCCCGCACACCTGGTTTACATTCCCTCATTACTTGACGTGCATATAACCCTCTTCTCCCCATGTCTGTGTGTGGAATTGTTTGTTGTAAAGTTATGTGCACTTCAGACTGGTTTGCGACGGGTTATTTCAACACGTATTTTGTTGTTCTGGGTGCAGTTTGTTTTGCCTCATTGAAGTGCTCCGGTTGTTACCTATTTCTGCTCTCCTGCACCTGACTTCCCTGCAGCCAGTTACGCACCGCTTACAGAGTGATCATGTGTTGATTTCCATTTATGTTCTGCTTGCTCTTCTTTACTTTAGATACACTTTGAGTACTTGTACTTTTTGTACTAATATGTGTCCTTTGTTTACCGTACATTCAATAAACTTCACATTTTTTGCATTCCTAAATATTGTAATCAAATGTCTTGAGAAAAGTCCTCTGAAGTAGAGGTCCATGCCTGCTCTGTACATTCTACGCCTATCTAGTTACAATGTTGTGTTCTCACACATTGAATCCTCCTCTGTACAGTATATGTGGAGAGACCCTAGTGGAGTGTTTGTTTGGTGGTTTTGAGGGACAGGCTGGTGCTTAATCAGGCCTCTCCAGCAGGCGCAGTGTGACATGGGCTCACTGGAGGAGTGATAGAGGGAGACCAGGACCACCTCTGAGTCCTGGTGGGCTGGGTGATGATAGCAGCATGGTGGACTTATCTCCCCCTCCCACACTACTGTATACTAGACTAACTAACTCCCCCAAAAACCAACTGGAAACACAGCTCAATGGTGAATGGGTGTTCTCACTGTGTTGACCCTATTGTTGCGATGGTGAGCCAGTTTTACTCCATTTCACACCTTGTTTTTTTAGCATCAGGGGACAGGGTTTTCCTTAAATACATGTGACAGAGCACCTAGTGTGGGTTGAAGTTATGATGGGTCTCACAAACACTGTGGATTCAGGAAAAGGTAGGCTGTTTAAACAAGTAGGCCTGCATACACTTTGAAGATTAATTTACTTTAATTAATTGTATATCACCAATTGTTCATGTCACTCCCATATCTATGTTTATCATTTATACATTGGACTGTTTATTTACCTAGTTTTAAACTTCTCTAATTCATAATGTTATGTTCAAGATGAAGCCCAGGCGGGTTTGCTATGTCATATATAGTAGCTCTTATTGGCGTACACAGCATAACTGTGGAATTTGCTAACGTGTTTTATGTCTCCCAAAGTGTGGAGTACATAATCATATATATGAATATGTCAAAAATGCTGATGATGACAGACATGTCCCCAAACCACCATTGCCAACATCACCATTGAGCAGAGACAGAGCGGTGGTTGGATTTCATTGTGACCTCAGCTAACTCTGATACCCATCTCTCAAGTCTGGTTATCAAATCCGCTCAGCACCGTGGGGTCTGCAAAACGGAAATAAATACAGATGCGGATAAGAGGATGTGTAGAGGAGGTTCGTAAACGAGTCAGAGTCAGACAGGTACAGAACGGCAGGCAGGCTCGTGGTCAGGGCAGACTGAATGGTCAGAACCGGGGAAACAGAACTTGAGAAAGCAGAGAGATGGGAAAATATGCTGGTAAGACCTGACAAGACCAGACGAACCTGCAACAGACAAACAGAACACATCTATAAATACACTGGGGAAGATGGGCGACACCTGAAGGGGGGTGGAGACAAGCACAAAGACAGGCGAAACAGATCAGGGTGTGACAAGACAGACAAGATTAATAGGAGATGAAATGTTGAATTCCTAACAAGTTCAGAAAGCCAAATGCTAGAGTTCTGTGAGACATTCACAGCGATGGGGGCAGACGTTTTGATCAAGAGAGACCTTTAGAAAATAAACATACAAATATGTATTTTACAGTTATAAGGAATCTTATAGTTAGTCATTTTCTAATTTGATTATACTATATTTAGAAAGCATTATTTCAAGCCTTATTCAAACAGTTTTGTTGAATAGGAAATACATCATTTAAACATTTTCATATTTTCACATTTGTATCGTCTTTGTACTGTGCACTTCAGCTTGGAATCTCAAAAGTGACTTCACCTCAGCAATTTATAACTATTTTTACCAGAAAGGTGACATTTTAACCTTTATTGGAGTATGCAGCATTACTAGTTATTGTTTATGGCCCTTTCATGATAAAGTATTACTTTTGGGGATTACTTAGATTACATTTTAAATTACTCTTAGCTTAATTTAACTGGTTAAATTCTAGAGATTGGCTGTGGGGAGACAGTGTTTATATCCCATGCTAAGATGCTATGGAACCGGACATCGTTGATTGGTAGTGTGGTTTATTACCAATGTGTTGAAGGATATTACACCACGAGTTGGAGACATTATACTGAGTGTGGAGATATGCACTTTGGGAGGATATAGAACTTCATGAATTAATGTATTTTAAAGACATCTATTTAAATGTACAGTATATTCAAATGCAAAATTGCTTTGTTGTTGTACTGTATGAGTCAGGAAAGGCAAACTTGTAGTGCATTTGAATTTTAAAAAGGCTTCTAAAATTGGTCATTTCCACTTTGAAATTTCAAACCCTATAGAAGGTCTATTAATTACAATCCACATAACAATTCACATTTCCTTTTGCTGCCACCCATATGGCCACTAGAGGGTGATTTGGTCATTTGACTGTAGGAAAGGGCTACCAAAAACAAATTGATTTCAATGAGAAGAGGTAAACTGTGGGGCTCCACTAACCCTTCCCCATACTAACATGTTGTGGGTCAATACAACTGGCCTGGGGAGAGTTATTGAGTTTGTATGTAAGGATGGATTATACCAGGAGGGTGGACATAGTCTCTCAACTTGTACACCGTCAGGGTAGTGGGGAATTGTTTCAATAATATGCAAAGTTATATTAACAATATAACCGTGAACTCATTATATTGTGTTAAATCGCTCACATTCAAATTGATGCTGTGTTGTTTGTCATGTTTGCACCTACCAATGGAAGAGAGACGTTCATCACCTAGCACTCTGTACCAGAAGGGGGTGATGTTGTATTGGGAAATTGGTTGTATTGAGAGTGTGCGTCTGTGTTGTAAATTCATGTTTAATCATGATCCTGATTATGTTACAACAAAATAATCAAAACTAGTATTTCTATATACTGTATATTGTGATCTAACATTTTATGGTAATCGTCACAGGATCTCCTTTGTATAATTCAATTGATCTGACTTCTACCATGTTTTTTACAGCTAAATGCGGGCTAGCCCCTGCTCTGGCCTACTCAGAGGAGATGTGGCAGAACACACGTGTTGTGTTCCATCACTGTCTGGAGGGATTCCACAGCTGGAGAGGAAGGAACACCTCTGTGTGTAACATCACCGGGAAGTGGCAGGCTTCCACACTGCAATGCCAAGGTATGCCATTCATGAATCTGTAAACCATAGTTCACTTGAAAAACCTTTCAGTATATGGAAGGAATTTGCAAATCAGTAACCTTTTTTAAAAATGTTGTTTCTCATCTCTTGTGAATACCAGAAATCAAGCCTGCCATCAGCGACTTGGTTGTTTTAATGAAAAATGTTTGCGTTGGAATGCAGACAAGTATGAAGAAGACACAGAACATTACAGAGTAAGTTTATCTGAACAAGGACCATAAACTATACAAAATTGTTGATTAGAAAATGTGCTCTCTGAACTGCATACACCTACAGTATGCATACACCTTGACATAGTTATTTGATCTGTCTACCTGTCTATTACAGGTAGCATTTGCAGGATTCAGGGACAATCAAAGGTCATTCCATGACAAGAGGAATGCTCCACAGCTCCACTTCAGACCTTCCTGATATCCACCTGAACCTGCTGCCTGTTACCAGCTATACCATCAGCATCACTGCACTGTGCAGGTTCACTTCCACGGTCACAGCTAACACCAGCCTACAACAAACAACCTCAACTAACAATAACAGTTTGATGATTAAATATTTTAAGGTATTATGAGAAATATGAAGCAGAAATATTGCTTTTAATTTTGACTTTGACTTGATATTTAAATGTGTCAATAACTTACTTCTTCTCTTATAGTGCCTCAAATCAAATACATTTCTATAGAGAAGTTGAGGCTCCATTGCCATTTTGGCTACACAGATCAGCTAACACTGTGGACCCAGTTAGATAATTACTATCCCTCTACCTCACTAAATGCTGATTTAGTATCTTGAAATGGGCCCAGTGACGTCTGCCACTCTTGACTGGCTATTATGACACAAACACTTTTCTCTTTTGTTCCTGGGTTTACAGTTTCTTCCAGGTGCCACTGGAGGGGACCCGTGTGTTTGACTGCAGCTCTCCTAAGAATCCAGTCTCCTCCAGTCAGAGGAAGTCCCATGGACAGTACGTCACTGCCCAGGTCCATCTGAGGGATGAGGGGAAAGAGATTACCCTACTATGATTTCTTCTACAACGCTCCACTACAGAATGGCAGAGACTATTACATCATATTACAAGCTGTCAGTCAATGGGGAGGGGTAAGACCAACTGCTATGCATTAAAAATAAATTATATGTGGAGTTTATTCATCAAAAAGGAATGACAGTTTTGAAGGTCTTTAACAAAGTTATATTGATTTTTGATCTTATTGATCTCCTGTGCTATTAGTCATACTGTGCCATTTGAACTATTTTCTAGGATTTCAAGCACACTTGTGTTATTTGGGCAAAAGGGAGAGGTACGGTTACCGTTCCTCATCTTTATCCCTTTGGCTTTGTTGTAGTTTAATCAGATTGTTGTAAGATGTTTTCTCTCGTTTGGTAGGTACATCCTACATGATGAAGGTTTCATCACTTTTTGCTGGAGGATCAATTGGAGTCTTTGCTTTGGTCATTTGTGTGTATGCCTAATTATGACATGTTCTATATGTGCAATTCTTTTTCAGTATATTGATCAAATCTGACTTAATACATCGCCTACTAAACATTTTGTATCCCTTTGTCAGGTTTTGTAAGAAGACATGACAGTCATCGTGGTAACTGACTTTTTCAGATGGGTCACACTTGGTAATATCAGCATAATGTTCAACGACATCTATCTGTAAAATTGTGACTGTGTAAAAAATGTTTTGTATTATTATTTGTGATAAAATACAAGTGAACATGTTTTTAGTTTTTTAATTGTTCATATAGTTTTATTATCAGCAATATCATAAATAATATGTTCTTAAAATAGCCTACATGCAATACAATACACACTCTTTACTCTGTAGGTAGCAAAACCTTTTATATTTACATGCATTAATAACAAGTTCAGAATGAAATAGATGTACTATGTTATAATAGATGATAAAAACTGAAGGTGAACATTTATATTATACACAAAATTACAATATTTCATGAAGGAAAGATCAATACAATTTTCCTCATGAATGTCAACTCTGTGTTCAATGTCGAATAATCAGATCATTGAGCTCAAGGAAGCATACAAATATAATTCTGCGTGATGGATGGGAGCAGAGATCCTGGGTCGTCACTATTTAACACAGCCACAAAGTCATCATTATGGCTAAACCCCCGGCCATTTCTACAATGTATCTTCTTACAATCAATCTAACCCTAACTGTAACCTTAATCGTAACCACACTGCGAACCCTACGCCTAACTATAACCTTAAATTAAGACCAAAAAGCAAATGTATGTAGACAATTTTGACTGTGGCTGTGAATCTGACTTTGTGGCTGTATTGTCTAGTGGAAACCGAGATCCTGGGAGAAAGGTCGACTCGTGACGTCATGATTATCTGTCAAGTGAAGGTCACGAGGGCATCGAAAGGTGAGGTAAGACAGAAGTAAAGAAGAGGTTGTTATTTCATTTGTTTTTAGATGAAGGGAGGTCATTGGCGCCGCCATGTAAGTGTCATATAACGTAGCTAGCTAGCTATAAGTATTGAACAAAAATGTATGGTTGGTCATATACAACTAACTTACTTTTTATTGTTTTTTTTTAGAGAGCTTGAGTCCATGTCCAGAGCTTGATAGCTAGCTCAGCTAAACCACATTTGATTTATTTTGGCAGTGAAGATAGCTAACGTTAGCTAGCTTGGTTAGTTAGCCTCTGTGGCCTGGTTGGCTCTAGCTATCCAACATCATACTAGAGAACGAATGTCAATTTAAAAAGTGTTAGCTAACAGAATCCTTGTAATACCTCGCTTAATGTACTTCATGAGAATAGAAAATAGAAGAACTAAATTAGGCATAATTTCTATTACAACGAAGACATTGGTTTTGTATAACACTATAACGTTACTCATTATAATATAGTTAATATCTCTTTAGCAACAAAAAGCAACATACAGTAAGCTCATTTAGGCCCTGGGTAATGTATTGTACAAAATACAGTACAGTATCGGCCAAGTGCTCCCTACTAAGGCCTATATCAGAGGAGTTGTATCTTCAACAGGGTGTACTAACTAATTAAAATGAATCACAAGCTACAGCTACAATAAACTATTAGCTACCAGAAGAACATTTAAAAATATATATTTTACCATTATTTAACTAGGCTGGTCAGTTAAGAACAAATTCTTGTTTTCAATGACGGTCTAGGAACAGTGGGTTAACTTCTTTGTTCAGGGGCAGAACGACAGATTTGCACTTTGTCAGCTCGGGGATTCGAACTTGCAACCTTTCAGTTACTAGCCCAACACTCTAACCACTAGGCTACCCTGCCTCCCCTATAGCCTAGTCCAGGGGTTCTCAATTTTTTGGGGGTAAGGGATCCCATTTTGTGATAGCAAATTCATCAGGGACCCCCTCATAATCATAACACAACTGGAGTGCGATAAAAAATAATCTACAAGGAGTTTTAATATGACATCTGCAGTGCATGGCTGGATGAACCACGTCTCGGCCTGGAGAGGAAATTTTGCAGTTTTCAAGCAAATTTTCTACAAGTCTAAATATTTTTCCATGGGGCAGAGATTTTGAGTTGTTGCCGCTTTAACGCTAATATACTGCAATTCTACACATTTAGCCACGAGGCAGAGAGAAAACTTTAAAGTTTTAAACCTTAAATTACAGTGCATTGATGTGAAAATAAATACATGTTTTGAGTTAAGAAATGTATAAGTGGTGGAGTACTGTGCCTACCAATATCCCTGTGAGCCTCCCAGGCCCATGTTGCCCAGGGTTAAGAACATAATATTACATTGTATTACACACTTTAAACTTATTTCACAGATCCTTTGGCCAAAAGTTGTTTAATCTGTTAGTAATATTCATTATTCATGTATTTTCCTTTTGAGGTCTGCCTGCGGACCCCCTGCAGACCCCACTTTGAAAACCCTTGGCTTAGCCTAATATCAGGATTTTAAAGCTACAGTCTGGGAATATGTTTAGTTGTTTAATTCGCAAAGAATATAGGCTAACATAGCTACATTTGAGCTATAGTGTCCACCTCAATGTACATCTTTTGGACCCCTAAAACTGCATTGTTGGTTAAGTGCTTGTAAGTAAGCATTTCACTGTAAGGTCTACCTACACCTGTTATATTTGGCGCATGTGACAAATAAAATTTGATTTAATACAGGGCAGTTTCCCAGCCCTGTGGAGGTAGAGAAGGGGCTGCACTAACCCAAAGAACACAGCCACGGTGATGCAAACACCGGGAACAATTCCGCTATATTTGATTGATCAAACAGGATGAAAACAACTAGTAACGGGACATAGTTTACCGCCACATATGGAAGTCATGAGAGTCAAAATGATCCTAAAGACCTTCATGTTATTTCCTGCCTTCCCCAGGCCCGGGCTGTTTAAGAGCCCTGAGAACTGAGAGACAGCAAAACAACATCACCAAAAGGAATCAGGAACAAGACCTAGATCGCATAATATGGTACATGAGGATAGAAGATCCAAAGACCACATAATTAACCACAACTACAAACCAAACTAAACCACTACATTACACCCTGTATCTAAGGGGTCTGAACTTTAAGAAAACCACAGTGTGGACCACCACCAGGTAGCGCTCTGCACAGACACAGCACTGGAACAGGGGACAACCAATCCAGATAAAATCCCACATGAAGGCTGCCACTTTGCCAAGAGCCGCCTCAGGGATGTTAACCTCCATTACGGTTGTATACGTTATCTATGCAGTGGAGGATCTCAGTCATGCTCAACTTGAGGAAGAGGATTTCTGCAGCCAACCCAGTCAGTAAAAATCAGCCACGTCACCCAACCGTTAACAGGAAGGCCAACTACAAAGTAGGAGACTTGGCAAACAGTATACAGTGCATTCGGAAAGTATTCAGACCCTTTGACTTTTTCCACATTGTTACATTACAGCCATATTCTAAAATGGATTACATTTGTTTTTTTCCCTCATCAATCTAAACACAATTCACCATAATGGCAAAGTAAAAATAGGTTTGTAGAAATGTTTGCAAATTCTTTAAAAAAAACAAACATATTACAAATATTACATTTACATAAGTATTCAGACCCTTTACTCAGTACTTTGTTAACACCTTTGGCAGCGATTACAGCCTCAAGTCCTATTGGGTATGAAGCTACAAGCTTGGCACACCTGTATTTGGGGAGTTTCTCCTATTATTTTCTGCAGATCCTCTCAAGATGTGTCAGGTTGAATGGGGAGCGTCGCTGCATAGCTATTTTCAGGTCTCTCCAGAGATGTTTGATTGGGTTCATGTCCGGGCTCTGGCTGGGCCACTCAAGGACATTGAGACTTGTCCCGAAGCCACTCCAGCATTGTCTTGGCTGTGTGCTTAGGGTCGTTGTCCTGTTGGAAGGTGAACCTAAGCCCCAGTTTGAGGTCCCGAGTGCTCTGGAGAGGGTTTTCATCAAGGATCTCTCTGTACTTTGCTCCGTTCATCTTTCCCTCGATCCTGACTAGTCTCCCAGTCCCTGCCGCTGAAGAACATCCCACCCAGCATGATGCTGCCACCACCATGCTTCACCGTAGGGATGGTGCCAGGTTTCTTCCAGACGTGACTTGGCATTCAGGCCAAAGAGTTCAAGCTTGGTTTCATCAGACCAGAGCATCTTGTTTTGAATGGTCTGAGAGTATTTAGGTGCCTTTTGGCAAACTCCAAGTGGGCTGTCATGTGCCTTTTTACTGAGAAGTGGCTTCCGTCTGGCCACTACCATAAAGGCCTGATTGGTGGAGTGCTGCAGAGATGGTTGTCCTTCTGGAAGATTCTCTCATCTCCGCAGAGGAACTCTGGAGCTCTGTCTGAGTGACCATCAGGTTCTTGGTCTCCTCCCTGACCAAGGTCCTTCTACCCCAATTGCTCAGTTTGGCCGGGCGGCCAGCTCTAGGAAGAGTCTTGGTGGTGCCACTGTGTTCTTGGAGACCTTCATTGCTGCAGACATTTGTTGGTACCCTGCCCCAGATTTGTGCCTCGACACAATCCTGTCTCGGGGGTCTACGGACATTTCCTTCGACCTCACGGCTTGGTTTTTGCTCTGGCATGCCCTGCCATCTGTGGGACCTTATATAGACAGGTGTGTGCCTTTGCAAATCATGTCCAATCAATTTAATTTACCACAGGTGGACCCCAATCAAGTTGTAGTAACATCTCAAGGATGATTAATGTAAACAGGATGCACCTGAGCTCAATTCCGAGTCTCATAGCAAAGGATCTGAATACTTATGTGTAAATGTAATGTAAATAATGTAAATAAGATATTTCTGTTTTTGATTTTTTATAAATTTGCCTACATTAAAAAAAAAAATCCGTTTTGTCGTTATGGTGTATTGTGTGTAGATTGATGAGGGAAACAGTTGAATCAATTTTAGAATAAGGCTGTAATGTAACAAATTTTGAAACAGTCAAGGTGTCTGAATACCCTCCGAATGCACTGTAATATTAATTGAAGAGTAGTCCGGTTATGTTGCTGTAGGAGAGGTTAGAGACTGCAGGGTGTTAATTATCAGTGGTGTTCATCTCCTCTTTGGTTGTAGTCTGGCTCGTCTGAAAAATACACCTGGTAGTATCTGTGGACATGAAATCAAAATAGTGGTCAGGAATTTCCAGTCTCTGAAATGTGATTTAAATCACATTATATTGTAGGTGTAAAACTCATTACAGCCGGCACACCACCCACGTTGCTTCCTACTGTGTGATCTAACTGAGTTCTCAAGGATTGCCATCAGACATTTTCATTGGATATTGACGACATGAAGCCAAGTACATTCTTAAAACATACGGATGTACTCATTGTGTACCTTTTTAAATAAAATATCTGTCAAAAGTACATTCATCTTAATCTCTAAGTTGGAGTGCATTTCACAAGTCAAACAAATGCAAATGTTTTCAGACAAAATATGATGAGGAGCCATGATACAAAATACTCTATCTTGCTCGAATTAATCATTTATTATTTGAAAATATTTGAAACTCGATCAAACCTGGGCTGATGGAATGCTCTTCTCTTTAGTAGTGATACATTGTTGTTGTTTTTCTTTCTTAGTTTTTTGGTTTACAATCTGTTGCATCTGACACAGTCCAAATACCTGTGTTTGTGTGTTTATGTTCATGCAGCCACTGGCTCACATGTCACACAATACTATAGGCTAGTAAGTCATGCAAATACAGTATGTTAGTGTTACGGGCCCAATATCCATAATTTAAGTCTGTTTCTCTAATATGATCAATCTATTACAGTTTTAACAATTCTGCACAAGTGCTACTCAGATCTTGACTCTCCATTCTTGCTCTACTTTTGTTTGTCCCCCTCCAGGTCTGAAGATGGGTGCTCTTTCAAGTCAAGTCCTATTTTCTCAGCAGTCAAATATAGAGCTCTCGACTATTCTTCTGAGGTGAGTTGACCACTTAGGCCTTTCCCCTCTATCTGAAGCCTGTGTGTTAGCCAATGATTTATCCCCTGTTTATTATTTCTAGTAAACATAAGTTAGTGTTGTATATTGTTACCAAACATTTTTTTTTTTTATTGCTTCCATTGCAACAGGCAAACTCAATCGAGTACAGCTAAAGTATTTGAAATTATTTATTCAAGGTATTATTTTCGGCTTTGCCTCATACCTATAACTGCAGCCATGCTGAAATAAGTAGTTTACTATGCCGTCTCGTATAAAATTGCTTTATTTGAACCTTGGTCTGATGTTAGATTGCATCGTTGTCTCAATCTATAGGCTTCTACTAGTCTCAAATTGACCATGAACTGGCTGGCCCTGCCGATGCCCTACCATCTGGGTAGCAGTGACCTCTACCCCCACACTGGTAACCCCCCTGAGGTCACCTACAGGAAACCATGGAGCAGAGGTATGTTGAGTTACTCTTTTTAATGACTTATCTACCCGACTACCCAGCAGTTGGCCCTATTCCAAGGTTTTTCAATGTAAATGCTTCAATTATATATGGGCCAACATAGATTTGTATGATTATGATTATCTATAGGAATTAGTCTAAACATTTACATTATTGCATCAGCAGTGGTTAGATAAGAACTCATAGACAAGTTTTTCCTATTCCTTGTTTTGACAGGGAATGTGATTTCCAACTGCAAACTGTTTGTCAGTGGATCTGTACTAGATGACTTGGGCATTAAAGGACAACCAACATGCTCTCTTGAGAAGTAAACACTTCATTTGAAAACATGTATATAGTCTACTGTACACCTACAGTATGTGTGTTTAAAGACAATCCAAATGCTTAAAGTTCAGTTTACACCTGAGAAGTTACTGAAGGATTGTATGCGCTACATTTGACAGGGTTTTCTCATCATTATGTAATTTTTCAGGCTGAGTGTTAGTCTGACCCAGGTGAGAGTGGATCTTCTGGAGGTGATACCGAGCTCCAACCCTAACTCGCAGCTTGATTTAGATAGAGATGAAGCAGCGTGGCTCCTGAGAGAGGCTAGGAAGGACAAGGGACACTTTGTCTGTAATGAATCCTTTAGCAAGAGCACAGGAGAGAAAATGAGCCCAAGACATCAGCGTGACGGTCAGTTCATAACATAATGCCTCAATGCAAATATTCCTACACTGTGTATCAGACAATGTTATTTTCCTATTACTGGATGAATAACGATGAAGAGGGAAATCCCTTGAATTATTTTGAATTACATATCCAGAGATATCCTGTCCTAAGGTATCTGCTATAAGCTGTGTCTATGTCAGTAGAGGTAAGTTAAAAGAAACAAGTCGCAAAATAACTATGTGGACATGTACTGATATAACCAAACTTGTATTTTCCTCTCAGATCTTGTCATGCCAGAGGAGGTTCTGTTTGCTGATCACTTGCCACAGTTCAGGAAACATCTGCCCTCCATGAAAGCCAAGTTGTCCAGACTCAGGAACCTGCCCGTGTCAGATCCTCTTCTCAGCTCCACTGGAGGCACCCTGTCAGAGGAAGCTATTTTCAGGTAGGCAACAGTATTGGGGTCATTTCAGTGAACTCAGTAAGGGAATTGGAATTAAATTAATGAATCATCCTTATAGAAAACCATGGACAATTTTCAATTCATTAAGGATATTTTCATTCATGGTGGTAATATACAGTTGTCTTTGTTGTGTAGTATACTTAATGATCCGTTTTTGTTTTGTAAACTATTTAATGTCATTTGGGCTTTCAGGCACTGTGTGGCCTATGAGGTACCCCTTGATGCAGAGACGGAACGCTCCGAAACCTGTTCAAACACTGACGAGGACTTTAGCAAAGAGTCGTTGTTGAATGAAGAGGTCATTTATTTGTATTATTATTATTTTAATGTTTTATTAACAACAAAAAACAAAATACAGTCATACTTTGCAACACAGTATGCAAAATAAAGACAATCTTTATACACAGGGTATACACATTTAAAGCTTTTCTGGCGACCTGACTAAATTCACATAGAAATGTGAGTTATAGGTCTAAAGAAGCGGTAGATCTGTTCTTTGTGCGCTATTTTTATGCTTCCCGTTCTTAAGTTTCATTTTTTTTGTCTTTTCCATAACCATAAATATTGTAGTTTCAGCTGTTTGAAGCTGGTGTACAAAGCTGAAAGTAAAATATGTTTCGCAATGGTTTAGATGGTACAATGATACTCTACACTATGACTGCTCGTTTTGTCACATGAACTGAAATTAAGCGAACTATTAGAATTTTAGCAACCAGGAAATGGTGGAGCGATTTCTGCGTAGTGCATCTTTAAACAAAAATATATAAGGCTTCACAGGCATTTAGGGTTCGCTTTGCATTACCATTTTTAAAATGTATTCATGCAGCATTTTAAAGTAATTTTCTTGACTTTTCTTTAGCACTTGCATTTATGTATAAAATATTTACAATACATAAAAGAGATTCATTATGTATACTTTGTTCTGATCCAAATCCTGAGGATGAAATCAAAGTAATGCATCCTTACCGTCAAGCTGAACCCCAGCACCAGTTGATCTAATAAAGAAAGGATCAAGGTTTGTCCCAAAAAAACCTTAGTACAATCATAGAGAATGAAGAGATGATCATACAGGACACTGAGGAGGAAGATTATATAACAAATCTGTTTAGCAAATAGTTACCAGATTGTATAAATTATTCAATGTTTTTCCTTTCTTATAGTCTCTGATGTTACCTGTTGAAATGGACACCTGCACACCCAAGAGGGAAGATTGCCTCCCTTTTTCAAATATTCCTAAACTATTGAATGTTCTACCCGAATTGATAGAGGAGCGAACCTCTTGCCTGGATATGCTCACTAAAGGTGGGGGTGTAACTATATCTAGGAACAGCATTTACCGTGTTGAATGACTGTGATTGAAGCTTACCAATAACAACCTGTTTTATGTTCTTTCTTTCAGCAACTCCCTCAGATGCACTGGAGTCAGTGGACACATCCCAGTTTGAAGTGCCAAGGCTGCCAGTCAATGACTCTCACTGTGAGATTAATGAAATCCTGCTGGATCTCAAGTCATCAGGTACAAAACTATCGCTTTACTGTAGATCTTACTTTAGTGTATATCTTACTTTACTGTATATTCTCATTATGTGTCAATAGTCAATAAATCAACAGAATGGCTACATAGATCTTACTTTACTGTAGATCTCACTTTACTGTATATTCTCATTGTGTCAATAGTCAATAAATCAACAGAATGGCTACATACACTGTACAATGTATAATCGACATATGGTATAACCAAATCAATGTGTGAATTATTAGAATTTCCACCCCCCTCCTATCAGATCACTTGGTGTTGCCTACTCAGATGGAGATGGACCTACCCCTTACCCCCACTCCCAAGCCCAACCTGACCCAGCTCTGTCTGGCCTCCTCGCAACTCCCAGCTGAGCAGATCTCTCCACTCTACAGAGAGTAAGTCACCTCTTGACCTATCACCAGTTTGAGGGTAAGACTATAAAGATAATACCATGTATTTTTCAGAGCTGGGGTACATTCCTTGGCGTGTTCTACCACTGCATATGTGGCTGCTTATATCAGGATACAGGATATAGCAACCTGCAATGTTGTTTGTTCTGGGATTCCATCACTAAGTGTGCTGCACCCTATACACAGTACATCATATATATATGGCTCTGTAAACGTGCCACTGAGTGATGCAGCGTGCCACTGAGTGATGCAGCGTGCCACTGAGTGATGCAGCGTGCCACTAAGTGATGCAGCGTGCCACTAAGTGATGCAGCGTGCCACTAAGTGATGCAGCGTGCCACTAAGTGATGCAGCGTGCCACTAAGTGATGCAGCGTGCCACTAAGTGATGCAGCGTGCCACTAAGTGATGCAGCGTGCCACTAAGTGATGCAGCGTGCCACTAAGTGTTGCAGGGTCTCATGGGGCCGGTGATTGTCTTGTAGTTATTTTGTGTCTGAGAAAGATCAGGAGGAGATGGAAGAGGCACTTTGGAGGGCAGAGAAGCACCTTGACTTGGTATTGGGCTTTCTTTTGACAGGTAAGAGCATAGTACTGTAGTTGGATGAGGTGTGTGACATAACAAGACTTATCACAACTTACAATATGCACTGTTACCAGTTCAGAGTTACCTAAGTTCCCTCTGTCACACTTCCTTTGCCTGCATTCATGCTGCATTTTGCACATTGCGTTGTTAGCAGCAGTGCATTACTAAGAATACATTTTATTCTCTTTGCTAAATGCTAACAGAGCCTCAGAAGTCAGAATCCGTTGTGCAGCTCCAGCCTTTGACCGAAGTCTTATTAGGGATTGGTTGGGACAACTCTGTGAGACTCGATGAAGGAATGGAACTATCATGTCTGGGAACAAACTCACCAGGACTGACAGGGATGTATGGGAATGGTTCCTCTGACTTCACTGAGAGTATGATGATCTCAGACCAACCCCACCTTATGGAGACTTTGAGCAGTATGATAGAGGACTTCACACTACTATCACCCTGCCAGATGGACAGTAAGTTTGACTCATCTATAAAACTGTTGACCCACTGCTGTATTGCTAGCTACCTGTCTAGGTAACTGTAAATTCTTTCAAAGCGTGAAACTTATTGAGGATGTTGTGTTATCTTGTTTTACAGATATATTGAGTGAATCTGTAGATGACTCTGGTAAGTTTAATATCAGGCCGATATATGAATCAGTTTATTACCATATAATATAATAAGCACCTTGCTGCCGCTATCTTCCGCAGTGCCTCAAAAAAACATTGAAAAGGTGTATAATATGGCTGCAGCAAAGTTCTGGATCTCACTCCTCTCTGTCCCTAGAGTTGTCAGGCCCACCAAGTGAGATCAAAGGCAGGTCTATCCTGAAGAATGCAACGCCCATGGTTGTGCCATATCATCAGGTGAGAGAGAGAGCTGGGAACACAGTCATTTCAGCACCAGCTGTTGCCACTTCCCAGGAGAGAGAGAGAACCGGGAATGTGGCCCTCACAGCCCAAGCATCTACTTCTTCCCAAGAGAAAGAGAGATCTGGGACTGTGGTCTTTTCAACGCAGGCTGTTTCAACGTCTCGTGAGAAAGAGAGAGCTGGGAGTATGGCCATCTCAGCAGCACAGGCTACCACCACTACTTACCTGGAGAAGTTCAACCATGCCGTTAGACCTCAGAAGAAGGAGGGTTTACCTGACCAGAGAGCTAATGTATCCAAACCCGGTGTGAGAGACCGTCACATGAGTCTCCCAGTGGCTAAACCTCAGAAGGACTTAGACCCTCTGTCCACTTTCATGATGTTAAGGGCCCAACAGAGAACCTACGTCTCGGTGTCGCCTCAGAACCATACAAGCACCCCAGGTAAAGTATGAAGTAGATACATATGATATTTTACTGTCCATGTTCAGGGCAATTCACCATGACAAGCAGTATTCACAGCAACATGGGTTTGTGAGATTATTTTAGGCCCTCTAAGCATTTAACTTATTTAATAAGTAAGTGAATGATTTTCAGTGGCACAGGTGGAGCAGCAGACACCACAGCCACCTACGACAGAAATGAGGCCTGGCTTCGATGTAAAGCCTGTTGCCTATGCAGTCACAGGAAATGACATCAGAGCCCCTGAGGAAATAATTCAGCCTGTCCCTGAGGACAGACATAACAGCAAAGTCATACAAATCCAAGCCACAGGTACAGTGTGATACTGTGGTACACATTGAACTAAATAATCCTACTAAATATGTTCACCTATATTAACAGCTAAATACTGTTACTAAACATGTATATAGCTACAGTATATTGATAACCAAATGCAGACGATTCTGTGAAAACTGATTCCATCGTCCCCTAACCTTGAGCAGGTTGGCAATCATTGTGATGACTCATGTACTGGAGGCAGCTTTGCAAGGTAGTCACTAGCTGGCACAGCCACAATGTCCTAAAATATATTTTTAAACCTAACCTTAACCACACTGCTAACCTTACGCCTAACCCTAACCTTAAATTAAGACCATTTCATGAATTATTACGATATATAGTCAATTTGGACTTTGCAGCTGGCCAATCTAGAGGATATCACTCAGCTCTGCCTCCAGGACAAGATTCATCCCAATAAACATCAAGCTGCTAACCATGACACATGTCCAATTCTGAGCACAGTTACAGCCGCCTCCCCTCCCTCTGTGCTGCAGAGAGTCAGTTCTGGGCGTACAGAGAGCTGCAGGCATTTGCTCTGCCCTGCCTGTCCAGAGCCAGGGAGCTGGGGCTGACTAACACAGCCTGTGGAGACTTCAGCACCCTGTACCCGGACCATACACGTTTCCTACTGAAACAGCAGGAGAAGGAGCTCAGCATTCGACAGGGCCAGGGTGAGACACACACACATTTACCAAACACAACCAGTCAGGCACCCATCATGCTTGGACACTGGTGTATATATGTGTTGGCTTATTCTGGCGTGTGCTTCCTTGACTTTCCATTTGTTTAGTAGATTTCTGATCTGATAAACTGTGTTTAAGCCACGATTGAAAGGATTAAAGTAATACAAATTAAGGTAATAATATACTGCAGCCTAGTTATTGAATCTGAACATCTCATTTTATGGCCTGACATTGAAGAAGTTGTTTGATGTTGTGTTGCAGACCCAGAGGCTTTGTTTAACTATGTGGCACTGATACATGTCCTTGTGACAGTGAAGGACCTGCTCTTCAAGTGTGACCTCAGCACTGCAGTGGGTCAGTATACAGGAGTTGAAAATGTCAACTCCAGCACACTGCTATTCAACAATGCTTTTAATTGATCGCAAACCACGGTTTTGTCCTCTATATATATGGAATTCCCCTCTTTTTGGTCCTGTAACAGAGTACCTATCCAAGGCCACAGAGGCCTGTGCGGGGCAGAGTCTGGACAAGCTGGTGAGAAAGCTGGAGATTGTTCTGTATCTCAGTCAGAAAAATCAAGAGCCCAACCCTAAGATACTGGAACTGCAGGAACAGCTTACCACATGGGTGCAGAGCAAGAGCAATGGGGTCCAAAACTCCAATGTGAGTTTTCTTTCCTATCAAAATGCATATGTATATGAAAAGTATTGCAATTCATTCAACATGACAGCTAAAAGGCACGATAGGATCTACAGTATGTGAACTTCACCACAAACCCGACTACGTTGTGAAAGTCACCACAATTGATGACCGTAGTATTTCAGAGGTAAATACGTTTTATATTGTAGGTTCTGGTGATAATAACAATGGACTTGGACTGTGCCAGAGCTATGCTCATTAAAGCCCTGAGCCTAGTCACAGGTAAGGAAACTTTCTCGCTTCTCTCAGACTTGACCTAATATTGTCTAGTTTGTATTACTCAGTAATGCCAATTCAAGCAGACATGGCCTGTTGCGGTGGATTTATCTTACACTTGCTCACGGTTTTTATTTAATAGTCTTATGCAAGATTACTTTAGTAATCAGCCCCACCGTGTGTGTGTGTGTGTGTGTGTGTGTGTGTGTGTGTGTGTGTGTGTGTGTGTGTGTGTGTGTGTGTGTGTGTCCCAGGTGAGGCTGTAGCTGCAGTGTATCCTGAGGAGAGTCGAAGTAAGCTGGAGGGTTCGAAAATTCTAGATAGGTGATTATCTTCCAAAACTCTATTTATACATACTTCTTTTGTTTATTGGAACTCCTATTGAGAAATTATACTGTCATGCCTTCTCCCTTCTCCCAGCCTGCAGCATAGCTGCTGTGTGGTGGTGTGTAGTCAGCACATGGGAGCAGACTTCCCCTGGGACTGTTTCTCCCTGGTGGTGGAGTACAGCAACACAGAACACTCGCCCTGGGCTGCCATCTGCACAGAGAGGAACATTACACACATCACCTTCCAGACCAGGATACCTAATTCCTCTGGTTTGTATTGAACTCGGCAGGAAGATGATTCTTTAAAATTGTGTTAATTGCTTCTTGGCCATTTCTCATGAAATTCTGAAATGATCGATCAATTATGATAATCGAATGTATTTATAGAGCCCTTTTTACAACAGCAGTTGTCACAAAGTGCTTATACAGAAACCGAGCCTTAAACCCAACAGAGCAAGCAATGCAGATGTAGAGGCACTATGATAATCAATACTCCTTTCACCAATTACCATTTGTGTGTGCTTGCGTGTCTGTGTTTGTATTAATCCACCAGTGAGTGACCCTGAGTCTTGGTCCCTGGAGCAGAGTGTCCCCTTCGTGTTGTTTGTGACCGAGGGTCTGCTCAGCTGTCCTCTGTTGCTTCAGATACTGGAGTCAACGTGGGTCTTCTTTCCACTGAATCATTTGAAGTCACTTCTGAAATCTGTTGACTTTATTGGCCTTATTTTTTGGAGTAGGTTTGAGGGTGTGTCTCTTTGTTGCAGGTGTAATATGACTGTATTGGAGAGGAGCCACTCTCAGTCCTTACAGATGCTTGGAGGGACTCACCACTATGCTGTGATTACAGTAGACGAAAGCACGGCAGTCATCATTCAAGTAGGTCCTCCTGGCCAGTCCCAGTGAGGAGAGGGCCTTGCTCTGTCTGTCTTTAGAAGGATCTTATCCATTGTTTAGTTGTGTCCCAATAAATGTTCTTCAGAAGAATGTCTCTCCATCAAAATGTACTGTATGCCCATGGCCTTTTCCCTTCATACACTCCCCTCCCTATCCTATTATTACATTGTTGAATAACACATTTCCCCAGTTGATAACACTTTTCTATCTGTTTCTGTCTCATACCTAGAAGAACTGTAGGTTAAGACATTATTCTAAAACTGTGCATATGTGTTCTTTGCTCTGGTCTCCCCCATCACCAGGAGCAGGAGGAGCTGTGTCAGGAGCGGGCCTGTGAGAGTCTAGTGATTCGACTGACTGCTCTGTCTCTGCAGTACAGCTGCTGCTGGCTCATCCTTCACTGCCAGCAGGACTCTGGGTTAGTACTCAACACCAACGCGCACACATTTCCCACAGATTACATTTTTGAATTGTCTTTGTGGTCGTCTTTGTGGTCGTCTCTGTGGGTGTAGGTTGACCAGCGAGGGCTTCAACAACCTGGTGTTGGTTTACTCCGCTCTGGTGCTGTTTGGCCTCAAGACTGAGGACCTGGATGTCAAGGTAAAATACATTCAGCTCTCATCAAAATCAACCATGCAAGTCTGATACAACATTTCTATGAATATTTTTTTTCTCTCAATACCAGGTGCTGATTGTATCAGAAGTGGTGGACATTGCCAAATGGATCTGCCAGATAGCCTTCCATACACTGCTGTCCAGTGACAGAGATCCTCTCAGCTACCTGGACAGAGAATGGCTTTCTGTGATTTCCTCAGAGGTGATTAGTAACTACTGTAGTCTAACCAAACTGCCTTTTTATCTCTCGGTAGCATGTGGTATTTTCATCCTTTCCACTGCTATTATTATCATTTGGTTCAGGTTATTAATCAACCTACTGGGGTGTTTACAAACACAACAGGAACAAGATTATCCACATGTATTGATTCCATTTTTCCTAATACTGTAGAACTTTGTTCTAAAGCTGTATCCGTACCCATTGGATGCAGTGATCACAATATAGTGGCTATATCCAGGAATGACAAAGAAAGCCGAAAGCTGGGCCTAAAATAGTGTATAAGAGATCATACAAAATATTTAGCTGTGACTCTTATGTGGATGATGTTAAAAAAATGTTGTTGGTCTGTTGTTATTAATAAGGTGCATCCAGACACTGCACTTGATGAATTTATGAAATGGCTTCTTTCAATTATTGATAAACATGCACCTTGAATGTTAGAACTGTGAGGGCTCCGTGGATTGATGAGGATATTGAAAAACTGTATGGTTGAAAGAGATGGGGCAAAAGGAGTGGCTAATACATCTGACTGCACATCTGACTGGCTGACTTACTGCAAATTGAGAAATTATGTGACTAAACTCAACAAAAGAAGGAGAAACTGTATTATGAAGCCAAGATTAATTGTATAAAAAACTTGAAATTAAAGTATGGGCAGAAAGACAAATTCAACTCCATCTTTCATCTAATCAGATGGCTTATTCATCACAACCATTTGATGTTGCCAATTATTTTAATGACTACTTCATTGGCAAAGTGGGCAAACTTAGGCAGGAAATGCCAACAACAAACAGTGAGCCATCATACTCATGCATAAAAATACAAATAATGAAAGAAAAGCAGTGCAAGTTAGAATTTTGGTGGATTCTTTTTTATCAATCAATCAATAATGACAAATCTCCTGGCATTGGCAACTTAGATGGAAAGCTACTGAGGATGGTAGCTGACTCTTTAGCCACTCCTATCCGTCATATATTTAATCTGAGCCTAGAGGAAAGTCTTTGTCCTCAGCCTGGAGGGAAGCCAAAGTCATTCCGCTACCCAAGAGTGGTAAAGCGGCCTTTACTAGTTCTAACAGCAGACCTATCAGCTTGCTGCCAGCTCTTAGCAAACTGTTGGGAAAAATTGTGTTTGACCAAATACAATGCTATTTCTCTGTAAACAAATGAACAGACTGTCAGCATGCTTATAGAGAAGGGCACTCAACATGTACTGCACTGACACAAATGTCTGATGATTGGTTGAAAGAAATTGATAAGAAGATTGTGGGAGCTGTACTGTTAGATTTCATTACAGCCATTGATATTATTGACCATTAACTGTTGTTGAGAAAACGTATGTGCTATGGCTTTTCAACCTCTGCCATATTGTGGATACAGAGCTATCTATCTAATAGAACTCAGAGGGTTTTCTTTAATGGAAGCTTCAATAATGTCAAACACGTAAAGTGTGGTCTACAGCAGTCAGCTCTCTAGGCCCTCTACGTTCTTCTATTTTTACCAATGACCTGCCACTGGCATTAAACAAAGCATGTGTGTCCATGTATGCTGATGATTCAACCATATACGCATAGCTAATGAAGTCACTGAAACCCTTAACAGAGTTGCAGTCTGTTTTCGAATGGGTGGTAAACTTGTCCTGAACATCTCTAAAACTAAGAGCATTGTATTTGGTACAAATCATTCCCTACGTTCTAGTCCTCAGCTGAATCTGGTAATGAAGGGTGCGACCCAGAACAAGTGGAGGAGACTAAATGACTTTGTGTTACCTTAGATTGTAAACTGTCATGGTCAAAACATATAGATTCAACATATAGATTAAATTGTGAAAATGGGGAGAGGTCTGTCTGTAAAAAAGAGAAGCTCTGCTTTTATAACACTGCACTCCAAAAAGCAAGTCCTGCAGGCTCTAGTTTTGTCTTATCTTGAATATTGGCCAGTTGTGTGGTTGAGTGCTGCAAGGAAGACCTAGTTAAGCTGCAGCTGGCCCAGAACAGAGTGGCACGTCTTGCTCTTCATTGTAATCAGAGGGCTAATATAAATACTATTCATGCCAGTCTCTCTTGGCTAAGAGTTGAGTAGAGACTGACTGCATCACTTCTTCTTTTTTTATGAGAGACATTGTGTTGAAAATTCCAAATTGTTTGCATAGTCAACTTAAACTCATCTCTGACACACACACTTACTCCACCAGACATGCCACCAGGGGTCTTTTCACAGTCTCTAAATCCAGAACAAATTCAACAAAGCGTACAGTATTATATAGAGCCATTGCAAAAACAGATAAAGCAACACCACACGGCACAACACCTCTCCCCTATTTGACCTGGATAGTTTGTGTGTATGTATTGAAATGTAGGTTACATGTGCCATTTTTAAATGTATGTAATTCTGTCCTTGAGCTGTTCTTGTCTATTAATGTTTGGTATTATGTCATATTTTGTGTGGACCCCAGGAAGAGTAGATGCTGCTTTTGCAACAGCTAATGGGGATCCTAATGAAATACCAAATTCATGTAGTTAATTTCAGAGTGCTGTAATAGTGCCGATGTCATCATTTAGTTAATTAATGACGGAAGCATACAGTTTACACAGAGGGAATTAGTTGTCCCAGTGGACGGTCTGTGTGTGCGAATGTGTGCGAATGTGTTTGTATGTGTATTTGCTCTTGTGTATTTGGATGTACAGTACCAGTCAAAAGTTTGGACACACCTACTAATTCAAGGGTTTTTCTTTATTTTTACTAGTTTCTACATTGTATAATAATAGTGAGGACATCAACACTATGAAATAACACATGGAATCATGTAGTAACCAAAAAAGTGTTAAACAAATCAAAATATATTTTATATTTGAGATTCTTCAAATAGCCACCCTTTGCCTTGATGACAGCTTTGCACACTCTTGGCATTCTCTCAACCAGCTACATGAGGTAGTCACCTGGAATGCGTTTCAATTAACAGGTGTGCCTTTGTGGAATTTCTTTCCTTCTTAATGCTTTTGAGCCAATCAGTTGTGTTGTGACAAGGTAGAAAATAGTAAAAATAAAGAAAACCCTTGAATGAGTAGGTGTGTCCAAACGTTTGACTGGTACCGTGTGTGTCTTTTTGCGTGTATGTATGTGTTTGTTTATTTGGTCTCACCGGCTGCTCTTCCCTTATGTCTTCCCCCCAGGAGGAGAGGTGCCTCTTAGGTTTCCCCTGTGTGAACCCTTTGGTGGCCCAGCTGATGTTGAGTAGGGGCCCCTCTCTCCACTGGCTCCTGGGGGCCTCCCTCTCCCAGCTGCAGGAGCTGCTCCCTGAGGTCCCTCACAAAGTCATCAAGGTGACCTGGCCAGCCATCTCCTCTCACGAGTTTCCTAGTCTTGTCATACACCTTGCCTTCATTGGGAAGTAAATATGGGGTTGTATCTTACTTTTTTGTATATTACCATGTAGATGTATGCGTTTTCCATATGCTATGGAACATATGCATCGTCATCGTTACGAACTTTGTCTTCGGTTATGTTTTATCAGCCAAACTCTGTGATGGTGCTATATTGATAATACAAACTTGAAATAATGACCTTCCTTCTTATTTCAGCTCTTCAGTGACACCACGTCTCTGTACAAACTGACTGCGGCTGCCTCCTCCACAGAGTCTCACACTGACTTCACTCATCAGAAAGACCACAATAGCCTCACTGAGCCTTGGGCCACAAGCAGAGACAATAAATACACACACACCGACCCTAATACAAGCCGCGACCCACACGCCGACTGCAACCGTCACACACACCGCGACCCAGAACCATTCAACTCCAACTGCTTCCTTGCTGGCTCCCCCAGTGCTGAGAGTGTAGCGGGGAGCTTCTATGAAGAAAGCTCTGTCATGACCAAGGAAGGCGGTGACTTCCAGGTGGACTTGAGTCCCTCCTTCGGCTCCCAGCAGGCCCCTTTTCAGCACACCTGGAGCCACAACCCATGGGAGGTTGAGGAGAGCGATGAGCTGAAGTTTGTAGGCTGGAATAGAGGAGGAGAGGAGTGGACGGGCAGCGCACCCCTACACCAGGAGTCCTGTGGCTCCCCCAGAGACTACGCACCAGAAAATCAATTTCCGACGGGCCTCTCATCCTCATTCAGCTACAGCACCAACACACAGAGACCAGCGTACTCCGACAACCAGATGTACTCGTTCTCTACAGTAGGGTACAGTGACCGGCTGCACTACCCTAATGTCAGCCACTACCCCAGCCTGGCCTCGCCTAGAGGATCTCTGTCATGGGGGGGCAGTAGCAGTGGCAGCCCCTACAACACTGCCCAGGGGAGGGGAGACATGAGTGTGTCACCTGACTATGGGACCAGTTACAGAACGGGGATGGAGAGGAAGAGGAGAGCAGAAGGCCCAGAGATGGCTGGCACAGGTGAAGACTGAGAGTAACATGTTTAGAGTGCTGAGAAATCAAGTTTACATTTAAATAGGTTTTCAGAGAACTCCTTTAGTCGTTTGGAAAAGTTCCAATATAGCCTGAAGTGTGAAAAGAACATAATTATTAATGTAAATGTGAGCAATTATGAGATTATTTTGTCCTGTTCATGTATTTTACTCTTCTTATTTCCCCACAGTTTTAACGCCATTGAAGAGGGGAAAGCTCAGTTATGAGAAGGTGCCAGGCCGAAGTGATGGACAGACAAGACTAAGGTTTTTCTAAAATGTCTCATATTTATGAAGTGGCAAAATAGTAAGATCGACCTGAAAAATGACCAGAAAACTCTTAAAACATACAAGGATAGAATCCTGTCACTCCCTTGCCCTGTCTACAACTAGTGATATTCAGTATGTAAGAAATACAGGTACAGTGCCTTCCAGAAAGTATTCATACCCCTTGACTTATTCCACATTTTGTTGTGTTACTGCCTGCATTCAAAATGGAATACTTTTATTTTGTTTTGTCACCCATCTACACACAATACCCCATAATGACAAAATGAAAACATATTTTTAGAAATCTTGGGAAATGTATTGAAAATGAAATACAGAAATATCTTATTTACATAAGTATTCACACCCCTGAGTCAATACTTTGTAGAAGCACCTTTGGCAGCGATTACAGCTGAGTCTTTCTGGGTAAGTCTCTAAGACCTTTCCACATCTGGATTGTGCAACATTTGCCCATTGAATTTTTTTCAAAATTCTTCCAGATCTGTCAAATTGGTTGTTGGTCATTGCTAGACAACCATTTTCAGGTCTTGCCGTATATTTAAATCAGAAGTATAACTTGGCCACTCAAGAACATTCAGTTTCTTCTTGGTAAGCAACTCCAGTTTATATTTGACCTTGTGTTTTAGGTTATTGTGCTGCTGAAAGGTGAATTAATCTCTCAGTGTCTGGTGGAAAGCAGACTGAACCAGGTTTTCCTCTAGGATTTTGCCTGTGCTTTGCTCTATTCCGTTTCTTTTTTATTCTGAAAAAAACCCCAGTCCTTAACCATTACAAGCATACACATAACATGATGCAGCCACCACTATGCTTGGAAATATTGAGAGGGCTATTCAGTAATGTGTTTTATTGGATTTTCCCCAAACATAAGACTTTGTATTTAGGACAAAAAGTGAATTGCTTTGCCACATTTTTTTGCAGTATTACTTTAATCACTTGTTGCCTACAGGTTGCATATTGTTGAATATTTGTATTCTGTACAGACTTCCTTCTTTTCACTCTGTCAATTAGGTTAGTATTGTGTAGTAACTACAATGTTGTTGAACCATCCTCAGTTTTCTCCTGTCATAGCCATTAAACTCTGTAACTGTTTTTGGCCTTGGTGAAATCCCTGAGCTGTTTCCTTCCACTCCGGCAACTGTGTTAGGAAAGACGCCTGTATCTTTGTAGTGACTAGGTGGAGTGACTAGGGATATTCAATGTCTTGCTTTCTTTTCTTTTTTTTAATCATTTAACAATAGGTGCCCTTCTTTGCGAAAACCCCCCTGGTCTTTGTGGTTGAATCTGTGGTTGAAATTCACTACTCGACTGAAGAACCAATTTATCTGTATGTGTTGGGTTCAGAGATGAGGTAGTCATTCAAAAATCATGTTAAACACTATTATTGCACACAGAGTGAGTCCATACAACTTATTTAGGCTTGCCACAACAAATCGGGTTGAACACTTCTTGACTCAAGACATTTCAGCTTTTCATTTTAAATGTTTAATTCCACTTTGACATTATGGTGTATTGTGTGTAGGCCAGTGACACAAAATCTCAATTTAATCCATTTAAAATTCAGGCTGTAACATAAAATTTCTAAAAAGTCAAGGGGTATGAATACTTTCTGAAGGCTCTGTAATATACCATAGGTTCTTGAGTGTTTTATAGGACACTATTAAATGTTCAACTGTTGTTAGGAAAATAATCATACATTTTTGTGTAAGTTGTTTTTTTAATAAAAATGTTGTGAATCTTTTTATAAGAAGAATGCGTGTAGACAGATTTGTGTAATTTTGACTTTTACAAATTCATATAAAAATTACGTTAAAGATACTTTTTAAATAAAAGCAATCTGAAATGTTGTCCTCTATCTTTCTTTGCTTTTGCCAGAACATGTTAAGCATTGTATCAGGACCATGAACAAGACCGGATTAATATTTATGAACTCAATTGAATGTATGTCAGTAATTTCCATAAATTCAAATGTTCGCTTAGTGCATTTCTAAACATCTTCTGTCTAGTCTAATGCTTTCGTCCTGTGACCTTTCCGTAGCAGTCCACTGTCTCCATGGTTGGTGTTTTTAGCTGTGCCGCAGTGAGAAACAGCAGGTGGACTGGACATCAGGACTGCAATAAAAGCTCCGTTCACAAGCATAGCCACTGTATTTACCGACAATAAGGGACTAAGACTATACTGGTCCCAAATACCTCAGTTACAACTTGTAAAAATGCTTTATGTAGTCAGATAGACACTGCATTTCCACTGCAATGTGAATAGTTGCTGAGAGAAACATTTTGCAGGGTTCGAGAGAATTCCAAAAGGAATACTACAAATATTCTATTTGGGAGATGTGTGTGAAATAACCATTGGGAAAGTAAAACGTGCTTTGTATTCGTTTTTGCTGGGGATTCAGGTTTATATGGATTGTCCCTGCACTGAAAATAAGGATACTTTTTGCTCTGTAATTGACCTGCAATTTAGTCTTTGCCATTCCGACTTGATACATGAATAATTTTAGACTCTAAAATTAGTCAGTTTACGTTAGATTAAATACCAAGATACATTATTATTACGAATACTACTTTTACATAGAATAATATTTCATAATCAGAACATTTTATGAAGGTTCTATTTTTCCAGCTAAAACTGATAGTCTCCCCCCCCCCACTTCATTTCAGAGCTCAAAAGGTAGTTTTTCATTTAGCACAGAAATCCTCTTATCACTGTCTCTCAGAGTGTGGAGAGAGTGCTTATCTCCACCAGCCAGCAGACTGAAGCCTGCTCCCGCAGGAATGAGCCTCAGACAAAGAGCCCCCGAGGGCATTGATTCCTGCCAGCAGCAAACCTCCTCTGTCCATAAGCTACACACACACACACACACACAGACACATACACACCATAAATAACCACCAAGCTAGCCTTTCGTTTCGGTTATATGTCTCTGGCCACATTGCCTTAACAACAAGCCCAACAAAAAGACCAAAAGGGGGTGTTTTTAACGGCAAGCAAAACAAAAGCTGAGGGAGAAAATGATTAAAGAAGTCCAACACGTGGAGGCTAAATCAACATCAGTGTAATGGTCCAGTAATTGGTCCTGCCTGCCACACTTTGGCCCTGGATTGAATAGGTGACATATTGTGAGAATTAACAGGCTGTTCAAATCTAACCTTCAATGCAGAATTCTTTCCTAACCACCTTAAAGGTCAGGCTACTACTGTGATTGTTTTATAACACTATGTTCTTCTAGATAAAGTACTTTGATTGGACAGGCTCTCGATGTGGACGTCAGTTGAAAGGAGACGGTAACATTTACTTTTGTAATTGTAGTCTCTGCATAGTTGTTTCTTTAGCTACACTGATGTTTCTTTTTATTCTGATGACACCACTACAGCATGGCTGTCTTACTGCATTTGATGTTTATACAGTTCAATAAGATCTACAATTGAACAAAACTGACTAATGTATTTTTTTCTCACTTCTCCATAGGAGCTTTATGTTGTTTTCTTCAGGGTCGTCAAGCCGATTGGTTCTTTACCCCCACACACTACCCTCTGTGACAGGAAAACCAAAGCTAAAGCCGAGCTACAGTCCACAGCTCTTCAGATAAAAGTCCTTTGCTGAGCTAAATTTTATGATCATGGTCATGGTGGGGTAAATGCTCTGGGAGAGTGCTGGGCAGCGTTCAGCAGGAAATTGTTGTGGAAGATTGTAGATAGAAATGTCATGAATAAATCTGACAATGTGATTCCTTATTCTACATGTCAGAGAGGCATGTTTATTCTACATAATACATTTCTATCTTAACATTCCACAAAGTTGTGCCCTGGCCCTGCTGAATGCGGCCCTGGGGTGTATTCATTAAGTCTTGCAACGTAAACCGTTTACCGCTTAAGAACCAAATGGAAGCAAACAGAGCAAACGGAACGAAACTGGGAGGGATCGACCTGAATTTGTCCAATAGAAACTCAAGTTTTTGTTGCAAAACAGTTTCCGTTTGGAGTTAACGATTTCGTTGCTAAATGTTTTGCAACAGAATCGGCGTAATGAATACACCCCTGGTGTGAGGATGAGAACGTAGGGACTGGCTGGCTGGCTGAAGGGGCCTACTGCCTGCTGTGAGTGTGTCTGCAGACCTGAGGCCGAGTAGAGTGGAGAGAGCAGGGGAGAGGGGGACCCACCACTGCAGGTGCAGCCCCTTGGAAGTGCAGCAAGGCCCATGAATGGCAGCAATTCAAGGCCGGCCCCATTGGGCCTGTTCTCTAGGCCCCAGCGCTAATCCCAGGCCCTAATCGGATTATGTAAATTCCTACTCCACACAGAGAGACTTTTATGGAAGGCTGCGTCTTTGAAACAACACTTGAAGGGTGTAAAAAAGAACATTAACAATTGGTTAAACTAGACGTCGTTTTTAAAAATCTGAAACGGAGGTTGAAAGTGGGAGGCAGAGAGAGAGGGTGTAGGAGAGGTGGGCCGAGGAGGAGGGGTTGTAGAGAGATGGCTTGACTTGCGCTCATGCTTGTGGCTCAGGGAAGGACCAGCCCGCTCGCTCCCCATGCTCCCCCTGTAATTTATGTGTGGCCCCTGGAATGGCTCAACAAGATTACCATAGTCATAACAAAACGCACATTGTTAAACTGTCAATCTGGATATGGTATTTTTACCTTTTGTGGCCCAATCAGGGTGAATTCAGTGGTAGCAGGACTGGTGATATCAAAGTTTTACTGAATGGGTTACCCATGGTTGATGTTTGCGCATAGAAGGGAACAAATGTCCGGAATTGTAAGGGAAGGATCAGGAAGGGAAACGTCTCAGTTTCAGCTCAATAGGAATTTATTTGTAAGCGTAATGTTACCTTGTAAAAGTCACATCGTTGCGTATTAAAATTCATGAATCATTTAGTGAAATGACTCAACAAAAAGGAGTGGATGATATGAAAGTAAAAGTTTTCCAATATTCTCTGAAATTGTTAAACGTATGATATTACATCAGTATTCATATGTTTACCGCTAACCTATTGGTAATTTCTTTGTTTACAGACAGAAGAGAACACCCAACGGGAAACACAGTGGTCTGCGGCTGGAAACATCACTCTTGAGTTGAACACCACAATGCAGCAGACTGG
Organism: Salvelinus fontinalis; assembly: GCF_029448725.1. Classification (NCBI taxonomy): domain Eukaryota; kingdom Metazoa; phylum Chordata; class Actinopteri; order Salmoniformes; family Salmonidae; genus Salvelinus; species Salvelinus fontinalis. The sequence goes on from NC_074692.1 coordinate 9,553,754, forward strand.
AGGAGAGGCTCAACGACCGCACACGTCACACAATAGGGGCTCACCCAGCTATAAAAATGTGAGATGTATGCGCCAGCCTTCCCTCTCTCCATCCCTCCCTCTCACACACAGTCATCAGAGTATGAGAAGGCTGTGACTGACTGGACCTACTATACACAGGACTGGACTACTACATCGGGCTACTGCAGCAGCCAACACTGATGACCTGAGGTACACACTTCTGCTACCTGATACCTCTGTCTGCACGCTACAGCACTTAACAGGTGAGATCAGGGACAATAAGTGGATTTTTGTTTTTTCCTCTGAGGTTTTCCTTTATTGAATTGTAAAATTGTTAGAGTAAAAAATAGTTGTAATGAAAATGTTAAGGAATCTCATGAAAGATGGAACACATTTTCCGTTTGTATTTTTTAGTGTACCATTCAGGAATAAATAGTTCAACACAACAGAAGTGTATTTTTTTGTATGTACGCTAATCGTGACGAACTCACTAGCATCCTCTGTATGCATTGACTGAAGGTCAGACCTTTTCCATAAACATGTATTTTCATGATGGTATTTCTCATCTTCTGAAGATGAAACTGAATTTCAATATCAAATACATTACATTAGTCATACTTAAACTATATTATACATCTATTTCTTACAATTACGGTGTTAATGCACCCTATTTCAGTCATCGTGGAGATTTAGGTGCAATTAAAATGTTATGTGACACCACCATACAGCATTTCTGCCTGGGGTCTGCGCCAGAAATGGCACCCTATTCCCTATACAGTGCACTACTTCTGATTAGACAAAGTAGTGCACTATAGTGCTGTTTCAGACTAAACTCCAGAGAAAAACATGTCACATAACATTCAAAGAACATTTACTTTTGCCATGGGCTAAGTAGTGCACTATATAGGGAATAGGGTGTAATTCCAGTAGAACAACACCGTGGTAGTTTTGAGTCTGTGTAGATTTCTCTCTAAAACGCTCCCCTCTCCTCCCTCCAGGAGAGCAGCACAATGACCAAGAAGGTGTTCACCAACACACGGGAGCGATGGCGGCAGCACAACGTCAACACTGCTTTCACTGAGCTCCGCAAGCTCATCCCCACCCACCCGCCAGAGAAGAAGCTGAGCAAGAACGAGATCCTGCGGCTGGCCATGCGCTACATCAACTTCCTGGTGCAGCTGCTGGAGAGCCAGAGTGGTGAGCCTGCCTCGCACTCCCCAACCGCCCTGCTCACCTTCCTCAGGGGCAATGTAGAACGTCTTCACTCCTCCTCCAGGACCTGGGGCCTGGCCAGCGACACTGACGCCCCCTCCCCTGGATCAAGCTGTGACAGTACCGAGGCCTGGTAGTGTGCCTGCTGCAGTTTCCTCTGATGGGTGATCATCATCTACCACTCCCTGGGGTAAAACTGTCTGTCACCATACCCACATCCATAGACTCCATTTTAGCTCTGCAACACTTGAGGGGGACAGTGTTGGTGGTGATGGCAAGCAGAGGATGTTTGTGTGGTGTTTGTGGGTGATGCCGTCCCTGCTGAATTAAAGAGATGGAGATGGATTTATTTAGCCACACTTTTATGTTGAAATTATGACAGGAGCCTTGTGAAATGTAATCTGTTATCTGCATGGATGTACCGGTAGCTTGGATGTATTCCCATCTTCATGTCTGACATGTATGTTCATCCTGTCGGTGGTGAAAGATGTCTGCATCAAAAATGTTTCGTTTTGAAATGAGGATGCATTAAGGCCATGAAGGACAATTTAAAGGATTAAGAAATAGAAAATGTCAAGGAATTTTTTTGGGGGGGGAATTCATTTCAGGAAAGATAAAGTCTTGTCCAATTCACCAAGGACTACAATCCAATTACAAAAGTCTATGGAGATTTTTTGTTGTGTGCTGAATCTCTGATTCTGACCTTGCTTATTTGCAAGCACTATTTATTATCAAATCCTGCAATATGACCACATTCCTTGAGTGACACATTGATCTTATATGTATTGATTACGTACAGTATTGATTGATTATTTATTTGGACGACAGGGAATGAGCTGTAGGATATCAACTGACAATTCTCTTTGAAATATGTTTCAATTGTAGGACTGTGTTGTATGAACACATAACAGGAATAGTTGTCTGTCCGTTCAAGTATTTATTCGTCTTGCTCTTTTTGAACAATAGGCATGTCATGTAGCCAAAGATTTTTATTTTACCATCTTTTCTCAAGGCTATTGTGATTAATATGCTTTTTGTAAAATGTTGGTTAATATTGTTAATGTTATTTATTGGAACTATTTATTTAATAAATTATTTGTAAATTTAAAAAAATACTTTGAATTTATCAAAAGTAATTAAGTACCATCCTCTTATCATTAAAAGACACCATGCAACCATTTTTACTAATGTAACAGAAAGTGCTGATCCAGTAAGTCAAGAGTACAGCTGCTCCCTGTGTGTTTGTACTGGTCGATTCTGGATCCCCTAGTCTAGTAAAGCCCTTGTTCCATCTCAATGGGCCAGTAATGGCCATCCCTCTGATTGTCCACTACAAACACCCTGACCGCCGTGTGGACACAGAGACCACCCCTGACCTCTGAACCCTTATCTAGTGTCCGAGGGCAGAGAGAGGGGAAGAGTAAAAGGACAGCTTAACTTGTGCCCTGCAGTCACACAGGTCACCATGCAGTCAAACCCTGACCACTGACCCAACAAGCAGATGTAATACTGCTCGTCCTGAGGGTCTCCCATGGGCTCTTGGAGTGTTTTTCACATCACAAATCTTTGTAAACAAAGTGAAACGCTTACTTACGGCCCTTCCCAACAACGCAGAGAGAAAAAAAGAAATAGAAAAACAACACGGGGAATAAATACACAATGAGTACCGAGTCGATATGCAGGGGTACGAGGTTATTGAGGTAGATGCACTACATGACCAAAAGTATGTAAAGTAAAGTAAACCTGCTTGCGAACATCTCATTCCAAAAGCATGAGAATTAATATGGAGTTGGTCCCCCCTTTGCTGCTATAATAGCCTCCACTCTTCTGGGAAGGCTTTCCACTAGATGTAGGAATATTGCTGCGGGGACAAGAGCATTATTGAGGTCAGGCACTGATGTTGGGCGATTAGGCTTGGCTCGCAGTCGGCGTTCCAATTCATCCCAAAGGTGTTTGATGGGTTTGAGGTCAGGGCTCTGCAGGCCAGTCAAGTTCTTCCACACCGATCTCGACAAACCATTTCTGTATGGACCTCACTTTGTGCACGGGGGCATTGTCATACTGAAACAGGAAAGGGCCTTCTCCAAACTGTTACCACAAAGTTAGAAGCACAGAATCATCTAGAATGTCATTGTATGCTGTAGCCTTAAGATTTCCCTTCACAGGAACTAAGGGTCTAGCCCAAATTATGATAAAAAGGTACAATAGACAATAACGAGGACAGGTGAAACAGATCAGGGTGTGACAACACACAATACCCCATAATGGCAAAGTGAAAACATGTTTTTAGTAATGTTTGCAAATGTATTGAAAACGCAATACAAAAATATCTAATTTACGTAAGTATTCACACCCCTGCGTTAATACTTTATAGAAGCACGTTTGGCAGCGATAACAGCTGTGAGTCTTTCCACACCTGGATTTTGCAACATTTGCCCATTATTCCTTTCAACATTTTTCAAGCTCAGTCAAACTGGTTGTTGATCATTGCTAGACAACCATTTTTAGGTCTTGCCATAGATTTTCAAGTAGATTTAAGTAAAAACTGTCTTCTTGGTTAGCAACTCCAGTGTAGATTTGAACTTGTGTTTTAGGTTATTGTGCTGCTGAAAGGGGAATTCATCTCCCAGTGTCTGTTGTAAAGCAGTCTGAACCAGGTTTTCCTCTAGAATTTTGCCTGTGTATACATTTTGTTTCTTTTTTTATCCCAAAATACCCCCCAGTCCTTAATGATTACAAGCCTACCCATAACATGATGCAGCCAGCACTATGGTTGAAAACATGGAGAGTGGTACTAAGTAATGTGTTTTATTGGATTTGCCCCAAAAATAAGACTTTCTATTCAGGACAAAATGTGAATTGCTTTGCCACATTTTTTGCAGTATTCCTTTAGTGCTTTGTTGCAAACAGGATGCATGTTTTGGAATATTTTTATTCTGTACAGGCTTCCTTCATTTCACTCTGTCAAATAGGTTAGTATTGTGTAGTAACTGCAATGTTGTTGATTCATCCTCAGTTTTATCCCATCACAGCCATTAAACTCTGTAACTGTTTTAAAGTCATCATTGGCCTCATGGTGAAATCCCTGAGTGGTTTCCTTCCTCTCCGGCAACTGATTTAGTAAGGACCAGTGGTGTGTATTCATAGATGACAAGGGAAGCCAGGCTTACTCAAATTCTTAACTGATAAAAACAAAATCGAATGATAAAATAATGTAGCTTTTGTCTCTCTCTGTTTTCGCAATTTTCCGTCAAATTTGCAAGTGGATGAATCTCACAATAGCCCATGTATCTGAAGCTGTCTGGACCTAAATAGTATAACATTTTTCTGCCGTAGCATTTAATTAATTGATGCCAGCAAGCCTTTGGCCTCCCTTGATAAAAAAACCTGTATAGAATAATGAGCGAATCAGCGTTGAGCTGAGCTCAACTGTGGGTTGTTCTGGTGCAGCAAAACACCCCCGAAGGGAAGCCAGCTTGGATTTGGCTTCCCACTAATCAAATCACTTCCTAAGCATAACGTAATTTTCATTTTTTCTGTTCTGTTTATGCTGATGTTTTGCAGTAGCTATATGAACAAAAATATAAACGCAACATGCAACAATTTAAAAGATTTACAGTTACAGTTCATATAAGAAAATTAATTAATTTTAATGAATTAATTTTGCGGTAATCTATGGATTTCACATGACTTGGCAGGGGTGCAGCCATGGGTGGGCCTTGGAGGGCATAGGCCCACCCACGTGGCAGCCAGGCCCAACCACAGGGAAGCCAGGCCCAGCCAATCATTTTGAGTTTTCCCCACAAAGGGGCTTTATTACAGACAGAAATACTCCTCAGAACCCCCCCAACCCTCACCAGACGATCCCACAGGTGAAGAAGCCGGATATGGAGGTCCTGGGCTGGCGGGATTACTCGTGGTCTGACAACGTTCAATTCTCTGGCAACAGCTCTGGTGGACATTCCTGCAGTCAGCATGCCAATTACACTTTCCCTCAAAACTTGAGACATCAGTGGCATTGTGCTACATGACGAAACTGCTCATTTTAAAGTGGCCTTTTATTGTCCCCAGCACAAGGTGCACCTGTGTAATGATCATGCTGTTTAATCAGCTTATTGATATGCCACACGTCAGGTGGATGGATTATCTTGGCAAAGGAGAAATTCTCAATAACAAGGATGTAAACAAATTTGTGCACAAAATTGGAGAGAAATATGCTTTTTGTGTATATGGAAAATTTCAGGGATTTTTCTTTAGCTCATGAAACATGGGACCAACACTTTAAATGTTGCGTTTAGATTTTTGCTCAGTGTAGCTTGCTAATTCTCTGTACAGACAGACCAATGACTATGACAGCAATTCAGTTCTAACCATATATTCATATTTTGTGGCACTGGCCTGAGACGACTGAAGTTCAATATGTAGCCTAGATGTAGCCTAGTAGGCTCACGTTAACTAGCTAGCTAACTTCGTTTGTTCATTGTTGCCCATGCAAGAAAGTTAGGCTAGCAAGCATTTTAGCTAGGTAGCCTATGACAACAAAAACTAAAAGTGTACTGTATGACAGAGTCATAGACCGTTTAGCCAACATGAATGAGAGGAGGATGACATTGGCATTCAACTAGTCTACATGTAGGTCACATTTTTTTTATTTTACTTGCGCACACACACATAAATCAGTACCATGGACAGCAACTTGATATTTAGCAACAATGATTGAACTAAATTGTTTTTTGATATCTAAATTTGTTTTCGGTGTATTAAACTAACATATATAGCCTTGTTGATGTGTAAATGTTTAAGTTGAAATGGTGCTGGAAAGCGGAGGCAGTGCTCCTGTTGTCTTTGTGCTGACTTGTGGTAACTCCTTGGTTCTAAATCAGTAGTTAAGTAAATTGTCAAAAATATTCCATTGGGTCAATGCGGGTAGTTATTTGGTTAAGTATTTAACTAACTATTTAGCAGTGTTATGGCTTGGTGGTAGAAGCTATTCAGGGTCCTGTTGGTTCCAGACTTGGTGCACTGGTACCACTTGCTGTGCGGCAGCAGAGAGCACAGTCTATGACTTGGGTGGCTGGAGTCTTTGACAATTTTTGGGCCTTCCTCTGACACTGCCTGGCATAGAGGTCCTGGATAGCAGGGAGCTTGGCCTCAGTGATGTAAGCACAACCCTGTAGCGCCTTGCAGTTGGATGCCAAGCAGTGACGCAGCCAGTCAAGATGATCTCAATGGTGCAGCTGTTGCAATGGCCCATGAAGAGGCGAAGTTGTGCCCTCTTAACAATTGTGTTGGTGTGTGGACCATGATAATTCCTTAGTGATGTGGACACAGAGGAACCTGAAGCACTCGACCCTCTCCACTACAGCCCCGTTAATGTGGATGGGGCATGATCGGCCCTGTTTCCTGTAGTCCACAATCAGCTCCTTTGCCTTGCTGATGTTGAAGGATAGATTGTTGTCCTGGCACCACACTACCAGGTCAGTGACCTCCTCCCTATAGGGACTCTCATTGTCGTCGGTGATCAGGCCAACCACCTTTGTGTCGTCACCAAACTTAATAATGGTGTTGGATTCGTGTGCGGCCACACAGTCGTGGGCGAACAGGGAGTACAGTAGCGGACTAAGCACCCACCCCTGAGGGCCCGGCATGTTGAGGCTCAGAGTGTTGTTGCCTACCCTCACCACCTGGGGGCAACCCATCAGGAAGTCCAGGATCAGGTTGCAGAGGGAGGTGTTCAGTCCCAGAGTCTTGAGCTTAGTGATGAGCTTGGAGGGCACTATGGTGTTGAACGCTGAGCTTTAGTCAATGAACAGCATTCTCACGTAGGTGTTCCTCTTGTCCAGGTGGGAGAGGGCAGTGCAGAGGGAAATAGAGAATGCATCATCTGTGGATCTGTTGGGGCGGTATGCGAATTGGAATGGGTCTAGGGTGTCTGGGATGATGGTGTTGATGTGAGTGATGACCAGCCTTTCAAAGCACTTCATGGCTACAGATGTGAGTGCTATGGGGCACTAGTCTATTAGACAGGTTAACTTAGTGTGCTTGGGTACAGAGACAATAGTGGTCTGCTTGAAACATGTAGTTATTACCAACTTGTTTGAACATGTCAGTGAAGACACCTGCCAGCTGGTCAGTGCATGCTCTAAGTACGAATCCTGGTAATCTGTCTGTGAATGTTGACCTGTTTAAAGGTCTTACTCACATTGGCTACGGAGAGAGAGATCACACAGTCATCTGGAACAGCTAGTGCTCTCATGCATGGTTCAGTGTTGCTTGCCTTGAAGCGAGCGTAGAAGGAATTGACCTTGTCTGGTAAGCTCGTGTCACTTGGCAGCTCGCGGATGGGTTTCCCTTTGTTGTCTGTGATAGTTTGCAAGCCCTGCCACATCCGACGAGCATCAGAGCTAGCGTAATAGGATTCGATCTTATTCCTGGTTGACGTTTTGACTATTTGATGACTTGGAGGTCACAGCGGAATTTTCCGCTTACTGAGGCAAATTGTCACTGAAGTCAGATGCCAGTGTAGGTTACACAGGCTTGGCCATTTCTCTGTCCAATGGTTTAATTTTAGTATTTTCCCTTGATATAGATACGCACATATTAGATTTAATAGACTTGAATTCCTGAATTTCCCTGTAGGCTCTCTATCATGGATTACTATATAATAACTGTGAAATTTGATTTAGAAAAATACATAACCTTACAGCACAATAAAAGGAATGTATTGAGAACAAAGGCCTATTTTGTCAAGTAAGTACCAAAAAGTACCCATTGTTACCCCCACTTATGGGTTCCCAAATGGCGCAGCGGTTTAAACTGCATCTCAGTGCAAGAGTCGTCACTACAGTCCCTGGTTCAAATCCACGCTGAATCACATCTGGCCATGATTGGGAGTCCCATAGGGTGGTGCACAATTGGCCCAGGTTTGGCTGTCATAAATAAGAATTTTAAATAAAGGCTAGATTTTTTTTAAAGAATAATGTTCTATTAAATACAAAGAAAATACCAGTGGAAAAAGTCATGTAAAATAAAGTGCTACCGTAAACAGAAAGAAAAGTTTCCTTGTTCCATTGTGTTGTCATCAGCTAAGACGACGATTACACCCCAAGGTCACAAGTCTACAGCTCTAGTCACCTAGCCTGGTTAAACCAGCCTAAACATGGAGCTCACCATTGTTAAACATTTAACCAGCCTACTAATCACCTATTGACACTGTTTAAATCTGCCCCATGTCCTGACTGTGCCAACATGCTGCAACTACTGAGCTGAAGAGTCAACTGTGAGTTGGTGTGAGGCTTTTGGCCTTTTCTCCACCACCATTAAACCTGCTAATGGTGTGTAAACGGAGCAATGTGCAGCTGCTGGACACAGGCATACAGCCTGTGGGAATGGACAGGCGACTACTCTTAATCCATTGGGGATACACTAGACTAGAATCATACTTTATTAGGATGATAGAACTACAGTACCAACAAGTTCTCTATGCAGTTATATCCCCCATAATCCATCCTCAGTTACACAGCATTCCGGTTGTTTACAATGTATATATACAATATTACTATGTATATACGTCTGTGTCTTTTTGCTGTGCTAGTATTGATATATGGTAGAGAAATTGCACACATTATGCAGTACATGGATTTATTGTTGCTCAGCAAACTATGGAACTCTTTTAAGGCCAAACAAATTTGACATTTTCAACACAACACATAGGCCTTCAGTGTAATCATATTGAATCAAAGTATCATTTACTGTGTATTTATGCCCGTTATTTGCAGAAAACATCCAAACACAGTAGATGCTTCAATGCTAACTCACTAGCTACTGAAAATCAAATCTGTATTCTGCTCATCTCATTCAAGTATATTTGCCTGATTGACTATTCTCTCCCAAGTACAGGGGTAATGGTCTATTGACAGCACATTTCCTTATCTGCGTCTAGCACACTGTCTGAATCTGTTATCACAATGGACCAGATCAGTGCAGGCAAGCCCTCTCACTCCCGGCTGAGGCGCCATGAAAAAGAATTTCTGGAGCTGGGTGCCAACCGATAGGCCCTGAGCTCTTTATCCCCTTAAACCAATTCACACTCTGCATGTTTAAATATTTCAGCCCCCCCCCCCCTTCCCTATCCCCTCCTTTCCTCCCCCTCTTTTCTTCCTACCCATTGCTCTGGTCTTCCCCCAGCAGCGTCGGCAGGGAGAGGAGGGCAGCCCAATGAAGGATGGATGCAGGTGCAGGCTCATCGGCGGAAGGGGGACCCCATTGTTGGCTGGACAGCACCCTCTCCTCTGGAGCACTTTCTTACAGGGTCTGACACAAACAAACCCACATTCTAATCAGATTATGCAAATGTATACTTCAAAAAGCAACACGCTGTAACCCACACCCAGGCGCTGAGAGGGAGGGAGAGAGAGAGAGGGGTTGGTGGGAGGGAGAGAGAGAGAGAGAGAGAGAGGGAGAGAGAGAGGGAGAGAGAGAGAGAGAGAGAGAGAGAGAGAGAGGGGTGGAAGGGAGAGAGAGAGGGGTGGGAGAGAGAGAGAGAGAGAGAGAGAGAGAGAGAGAGGGGTGGAAGGGAGAGAGAGAGAGAGAGAGAGAGAGAGAGAGAGAGAGAGAGAGAGAGAGAGAGAGAGAGAGAGAGAGAGAGAGAGAGAGAGAGAGAGAGAGAGAGAGAGAGAGAGAGAGAGAGATATTACTAAGGATGGTTAGAAAGAGGAAGGAGAGCAGAGGCAGCCGTTTAGAGAACAACAACTTATAGTGTATACTGAACGCTCCACGCCAAAAGTTCACCTTATTAATATAATACCCACGTCCTTCATCATAAAAGTAGCATCGAACTATAAAAGGAAGGCTGACTTTCTTACAGCCAGGCAAATTAAGCATTCAAATCCTTATTGTTTTCACAGACACTCCTGGATCCAATGTCAAAAGGAATCTACAATGATAATGAGGGGGCCAGAGTGCCATGTAGGAGATGACATTATTTCCCAGAGAAAAACAGTCAGTCACAATACCACAGCTTCCTAAAGGACCCTGACCCTGGAAGAACTCTGTGGCCCCACACTCAAACCAGCTGCCTCATTCACCTGATCACTATACTAGTACTACATTTCACATTAAAAACAGAGATTGGGTCATCTAAAATAAACTATACTATACTTAGTGAGAAAGTTTACTTAGTTTAGAAATGTCTATTCCCAATTATAATAATTGTTTTTCACACACATAATAGTAACACAAACATTTACAATAATGTTTGTATTTGTTCTACTCTGTTGACTTTCTGTTTTTTTTTTAACCCTGTTCAGATTTACAATGTAGGCTTTTACTTTTCACCCACAAAGACCAGCTGTTGGCGCTTTACTCTGGTGACGTGCGATACATTGAGTGCAACTATGATTCAGAGTTAAAGTTATTCTGTTAATGTTTGCTTTACTTGAACGACTAGTTTAAAAAGGGATTGATTACAGCTGAAAGAGTGCATACCTGTTTGAATAATCATACAGTGATATGTGTCATAAGGCACATAGACTGTTGGAAGCATATTAGTTTGGCCCACTGAAGCCAGTCACTGGATCACCTTCAAGCATGTATTGGACACTGATAGAGGACACAATGTTACCGTGCTGGTGCACTGTGCTTCTCTATACACGGACCCCACGGAATGCTGTTGTTTCAGCTATGAACTTTTTCATTGCTCGGTCTCTGTGGAAGCCTTGGAGGATTTCCTTGGGGAGTTCTTACACTTCTCTGTGAACGAGATGGACTACCTGTACTACTAGCAGATCAACTTGAGACTTCATGAACTTATACAAAAATAAATTCAGTTTAACATGCAGATTTTGAACTTTTTGGACTGTTAAGGTAGGAGAGAGTCATGGGGAGACTGAAAGAGGTCAAGTACAACCAACTGTTAGTTGACCCCATTTTGCCCGGGGGTGAGCTGATGACTGAGATTCTGGCCATTCCTCTCGTTTAGAACCTGCGTTTCTCTATCGCCCACCTGGGAGAGGCTCTGTGAGCAGCTTCCCACCCCACGGTCCTACGTCCCCGGTGCCATGGTGAAATGAATGGGCAAAATAAGCTTCCTGTTCTGAATGTTCTGTTCTCTGCGTCCCAGGACATGACAATACAGTCTGTGGCCATGATACTGATACTACAGTGAGGCTATGGGTGAGCTCATTTACAATATCATTGGATGAGGTCAATTTAATGATCACACCACAAAACAGAGTATAGTGTATTTTTTAAAGTTTAAATGGATGTTCTAATGCCAATACTACTCATGTTCTACTGATTTGTAGTAATTTGTAATGTCTAATTTTATTGGAGAAATGACTTTATTACTGACCCGGAGCATGGTGTGACAGGCAGGCAGCTGCAGCTGCACTCAATGTGTGTATGGGGTGCATTCCAATACTCTAGCAATGATACCAATAGGTACTCAAGGGCTACGCCCCCTGGTGGCGTGTATGTGTATTATGGTTAATACCACATTCCTCCCCTCTTAAATAAGTCCTTTATTAGGATATACAATATAATACATTCCCTATGCTCTTCTATTGCGTTAATGAACTCATTATGAAATAAAGTTCCTCTAACTGAAACGTTCTTTATAACTTGTTATGTACTCTACTGATCCAAACAATAAACATGACATTTCACATGTTCACAATAATTGAATTTTCTTTTCACATGCATTAGGTAACTGTTATGTATTTAATTCTTGAGTCTCATTTACTGTGAGTCTTTTAGTTGTCTTTTAAAAAACAATTTATATCAGTTCTTTTTTTTCTTGTTCAGAGTTAAAGGTTTTTTAAGCAGCTTGGAAGCTCTGCATGCCTCTGTGAATGACGAACACTGGAGGTAGTATTTATTCTCAACGGTGGAAAAGCCACCCGCTGTTTCTGAGCCAGGCTCAGAGTATTTGACTGAAATTGGGTTTTTCTCTTGGTGAACTGTTTTCTCTGTTACAGTCTCTGTCTGTGGCACGTGCACCACAGACGCACTTGGATAGCTAGAGAACAGCCTGTCCTCTGCCATCACAACTGGTAACTCACTTGTTGTTCCTTCTCATCTGGAAATAATCGGATCAACATGTCTGCAAACCACTTTACCATCTCCCAACATTACCTTGTAGGAGACAGGACCAGTCACTGAGTCTATGAATCCAGAAATCCATTTTGACCCCTGACTGAAATTTATGGTAAGGACAGGGTCCCCTTCTCCAAAACTTCGGCCCTTGGTGAATTTGTCATGGTTCTCTTTCTGTCTGTTTTTTTTGCGTTCAACTTTCCTTTTCAGGTCTGGATAGACTAGGTCCAGTGTGGACCATTGTCTACGACCTCGTAACATCTCAGCAGGAGAACGTCCTGTTGTGGGTTGAGGTGTTAGTCTGCAGCTGAACAGAACACGTGACACTTTTGCTGCTACGCTCCCTTCTGCACTTTTCTTCCTCATTTCTTTGAATGTCTGTACTGCGCATTCCACCAGTCCATTTGAAGATGGATGATATGGAGCAGATGGCACATGCACAATACCGTTGTTTCTGAAGAACTCTTGTGTTTCTGTACTCATGAAACAGGTTGCATTGTCGCTCACCACCCTCTCAGGTATCCCTTGATTACTAAAACTCTGTCTTAGGCCATGAATGGCCCTGCGTAGTCTATATGAAATCTTCTCCAAGGTTTCTCTGGGAAGTCCCAAGGGTGGAGGGAAGCTGTTGCTTTTGCCGGTGTTCCTGACATGTGTTACATGTCTTGACTAGATTCTCTATCTCCTTATCTAGTTTAGGCCACCATAAGTAACTCCTAGCCAACCCCAGGGTGACTCTGATGTAGCTGCTGTAGGATAGCCTGGCATGCTGATAGTGGAATAATCACTCGTGCTCCCCACAAAACGCAACCATCCTGTACACAAAAATCTGTTTTCCTGACTCTGAAATTCAATCCCTTCTGTTTGTTGTGGTCATCCCCTTACCATATATTGTCTAACTCTAGACAGTACTGTATCTTTACCTGTCCAGGTTCTCACTTGCTCTGCAGTCACGAGTGCCGTGTCTGTCCACCAACATCAGCACTCTGTCCTCTTGAGCTGTTATGATGGCGTTGAAGATGGCTCAAGGCATCTACATTCCCATGGTACTTTCCTGCCTTGGAAACGATGACATACTCATACGCCCTCAACGTCACTGCCCACCTCTGAATTCTCAGAGACACCATCTGTGGAACTGCCTTCATTTCTTTGAAAAGAGACAGTAAAGGTTTATGATCTGTACATATGGTAAACTTCCTGCCATATACAGTGCATTCGGAAAGTATTCAGACCCCTTGACTTTTTTTTTTCTTCAAAAATGTATAAAAATGTTCCTCATCAATCTACACACAATACCCCAAAATGACAAAGCAAAAGCAGGCTTGTAGAAATGTTTGCAAATGTATTCAATATAAAAAAAATGAAATATCACATTTACATAAGTTTTCAGACCCTTTACTCAGTACTTTGTTGAAGCCCCTTTGCCCTCTTCTTGGGTATGACGCTACAAGTTTGGCACACTTGTATTTGGGGAGTTTCTCCCATTCTTCTCTGCAGATCCTCTCAAGCTCTGTCAGGTTGGATGGGGAGCGTCGCTGCACAGCTATTTTCAGGTCTCTCCAGAGATGTTAGATCGGGTTCAAGTCCGAGCCCTTGCTGGGCCACTTAAGGACATTCAGACTTGTCCTGAAGTCACTCCGGAGCTGTCTTGGCTGTGTGCTTAGGGTCGTTGTCCTGTTGGAAGGTGAAACTTCGCCCCAGTCTGAGGTCCTGAGCGCTCTGGAGCAGGTTTTCATCAGATATCTCTCTGTACTTTACTCCGTTCATCTTTGCCTCGATCCTAACTAGTCTCCCAGTCCCTGCCGTTGAAGAACATCCCCACAGCATGATGCTGCCACCACCATGCTTCCTCGTAGGAATGGTGCCTGGTTTCCTCCAGACATGACGCTTAGCATTTAGGCCAAAGAGTTCAATCTTTGTGTCATCAGACCAGAGAATCTTGTTTCTCAGGTGTCGCTTATTATCCCCGGTGTATATATCCCTGTGTTTCCTGTCTCTCTGTGCCAGTTCGTCTTGTTTGCCAAGTCAACCAGCGGTTTTCCTTGCTCCTATTTTTTCCCTATTTTTGGGGGTTCTAGTCCTCCTGGTTTCGACCCTTGCCTGTCCTGACTCCGAACCCGCCTTCCTGACCACTCTTCCTGTTCTGTCTTCAAGCCTGCCTATCCCCTTGTACTGTTTGGACTCTGACCTGGTTACTGAACCCCTGCCTGGCCTGACCGAGACTGCACTTCGTCTGGTACTGTTTTGGACTCTGACCCGGTTTATGAATTCTCGCCTGTCCCCGACCTACATTTGCCTACCCCTTGGATTAATAAATATTGGAGCTCAACCATCTGCATTTGTGTCTCGCCTTGTGTCCTTATAGTCTGAATACTTTCCGAATGTGCCCCAAACTGTACTGCTAACCCCTCTTTGTCTAGTTTGGAATAGTTATTTTCTGCCGGGTTAAGAAGCCTCCTGCTCTTTCCCCTACTGCCACTTTGTCTCTTTACGCAGTAGTGTGTGAAGAGGTGCAGAAACCTGTTATAATAGTTTAGCAGTCCCAGGTAAACTCAGTCACATTTGTAGGAGCAGGTGCATTCTGGATTGCTTGTACCTTGTCATTGAGTGGATGGATACCCGTGGCGTCCAATCTGTGTCCTAGGAACACCGCCTCGTTCCCTATGAAGGTACACTTACTCCGCTTGAGACGTAAGGACGCACTCTCCTCCCCGTCACCAGGACGTCATCTCTCCTCCCCCTCACCAGGACGTCATCTCTCCTCCCCGTCACCAGGACGTCATCTCTCCTCCCCCTCACCAGGACGTCATCTCTCCTCCCCGTCACCAGGACGTCATCTCTCCTCCCCGTCACCAGGACGTCATCTCTCCTCCCCGTCACCAGGACGTCATCTCTCCTCCCCGTCACCAGGACGTCATCTCTCCTCCCCGTCACCGGGACGTCATCTCTCCTCCCCCTCACCAGGACGTCATCTCTCCTCGCCGTCACCAGGACGTCATCCAAGTAAATGGTGACATGTGGAATCCCCTGACGTACACCCTTGATGGTCCTCTGAAAAATAGCAGGACTGCTGGAGACACCAGAAGGTAAAAGTTTATACAACCCCTTGTGTGTGTTTACTGTACAATACTTCTTAGATTCGTCATCCTGTTGCTATGCATGGCTCATATCTAACTTTGTGAACTTCTGTCCACCAGACAGACTTGCAAATAGATCCTGTTTTTGGAATAGGATACTGCTCTAATTTGGATACTCTTAACAGTCCATTTGTAATTCCCACAGTATTGTCAGGTTTCAAAACAGGCACTATGGGAGCTGCCAATTCCAAGAATTTGACTGGTTCCATAATGTCCTCTCTCAAGAGACGGTCAATCTCTGCCTCTACCTTTGACTTCATGTTATAAGGCACAGGTCTTGGTTTGTAAAACCTTGGTGTGTCCTACTCGTCTACATAGATTTTAGCTGGGGAACCTTTCAATGTTCCTCTTTGAACACATTCTCATGCTTTGTAAACACCTCTTCCAATGTGCACCGTTGACCCTCATCAATCTGATTTAATGTTCCCCATTCTAACTTCAGTTCTTTTATCCTGCAGGTTGTGATACGACTCCTTCGGGTAGCTGAGTCACTGTGTCTGTGCTGCACAGTTACATTAGCTGCACCTAATGTGTCTCTCACCTGTGTACGTTTTGAGATGCAGAGAACAAGTCAAGCTTGGAAATGTTGCACTGTCCTACAACTTTGAGTACTCTGATCTGTTCATTATGTTTACACTGCACCCTGTATCCACTTCAAACTTCACATCTGATTCAATGACTTTCAATTTCAATGTGATAGGATCCACTTTTGGAATGTCATCTGACATGTTGTACATTGTAAACATATCCTCTTCTTCCTCTTTGTTTTTTGTTCAGCTTCCCCACTGATGTAATGTGTCCCATACTTTTGTACAAATGTTTCTTAGTTTTGCTTTCCTCACACTTTTGGATTGGAACTCTCTGCAGGGGATTCAGCCCTGCATGCGCGTTTTATAGATCCTTGTTCACCACAATTATGGCACTTCCTCCTGAAAATGGCACTCACTTCCCATGTGATCACCTTCGCATCTGTAACGTACTTTCACGTGCTCACCTAGCTCGTGCTGGTTCGTCTTCCTGAGGCATTCTTAGCTTGTGCACACTTCCCTGGTATGTCCCTTGTTTCCAAGTCACATTAGCACTGTCCACACATTTTCCCTGGATTTCTTTTACACCCTTGTTGGCAGGAACAATGCTATAATCAAATGTAAGTCCAGTCTCGGATAATAACTTCAGTTGGATCCAGTCATTATTTATGCTGCAAACTAGCCTCTCAGAATTTCCTTCAGATTGTCCCCATAATTGCAATCTTGTGCCAGTATACGCAAGACAGCTACACAGTCCACAACACTCTCATCTGCATTTCTGTTGCTTGAATTGAACTTAAACCATTGCACAATCTCACTCGGCTTCCGGTTTAAATGTGCTTTTCGCAAACTCCACTATATCCTCAAAGTGTTTATCCCCAGGCTTACCAGGACCATGCAGATTTCTCATAAGATTGTAGGTTTAGCTCAACAGAATGGCTCTTTTCTTGACATAATCTAAAATTTCATTTGCCTTGAAAAAATGACCAAGTACTTCACAGTATTCCTCCCACAATTGTGTCTGATGATAAAAGGGAGATACCTACACAGATAGAACAATGAAACAGATATTTCACTAGATGTATAAATGTGAAGCATCTGATTGGCGTTTCCACTCACTACCAAATATGACATTCTGCTAATTTTCTCATCAATGAAACATTTGATCTCACTACAGTTTTCTGCTCCCAAAACTACACTCTGTTACGAACAGAGTGTACTAAGTTTTGTAGACTTTACCCTTTGTCAAAGTAAAAAAAGTTGCACTGTTTAGAAGGAGTGCAAAAGCGAACTGAGTTATTGCACACGTGCACTTCACACACACACAAGGCGTTCCTTAACGGAAATACGCAAATGTCGCTAGAAGGTGCATTCCAATACACTTAACAATGATACCAATAGGCACTCAAGTGCTAAATCCCCTGGTAGTGAGTATGTGTAATGACGTTAATACCACATTACCACACTATCCCTATTTTTCTGGGAGGGTTGCCTGTTTTGCATGTTATTTTGGTATTAATACGTGTCACATGTCACTTTGCAAACAATGTAAAAAAAATTATAAAAATCATTGAGTTAATAAAGTCGCATTCAAGCATGGTCTCTTCGTTTTCTTGAGTAAGGCAGCTCCAAAATGCAGGTGTTTCAGTCTAGCTCAGTGCTTTCTGTGGTGGTGGGGCAGCCAGCGGAAAATACCGAGCGTAGGGGTTGGTAATGTTCTCTAGTTGCGCCGTGATTGTCTCAGTGTTCTGTCACCAATGGGAACACTACGTCACTGACAAATCTAAGGGTAGAGCTTGAAAATTCTAGCCCCTTAAGTGCTGCCATGCAGTTACATTAGAAGTGCCCATCCAAGAAGGCTCAAGGTCATTGGCCACAGATAAAATTGTCAAATCACGTTATATCGGCCTCCCGGGTGGCGCAGTGGTCTAGGGCACTGCATCGCAGCGCTAGCTGTGACACCAGAGTCTCTGGGTTCGCGCCCAGGCTCTGTCGCAGCCGGCCGCGACCGGGAGGTCCGTGGGGCGACGCACAATTGGCCTAGCATCTTCCGGGTTAGGGAGGGTTTGGCCGGTAGGGATACCATTGTCTCATCGCGCTCCAGCGACTCCTGTGGTGGGCCGGCGCAGTGCGCGCTAACCAAGGGGGCCAGGTGCACGGTGTTTCCTCCGATACATTGGTGCGGCTGGCTTCCGGGTTGGAGGCACGCTGTGTTAAGAAGCAGTGCGGCTTGGTTGCGTTGTGCTTCGGAGGACGCATGGCTTTCGACCTTCGTCTCTCCCGAGCCCGTACGGGAGTTGTAGCGATGAGACAAGATAGTAATTACTAGCGATTGGATAGCACGAAAATTGGGGAGAAAAGGGGGTAAAATTTAAAATAAATACATTTAAAAAATATATGTATATAAAAAAAATCACGTTATGTCTACAGTAACTTTGACTCATGTCAACATCATACTTAATCTTAGCTAGCAGTCATCATTATGAATCAAGTCGACAATCTGCTGGCAAAGCCTTTTTAATCCTTGTCATATGAAGAGAAGAACTTATAGATAAAACGTATCGGAGCTCATCGGCCATTGGACTTAAACATTACACAACAAGTTGGAAATTGCAAATTCAACAATGAGTGGTTTGGAAGGAATCAGTGGTTAACTGCATGCATTGCAAAGCCATCACTAGCCTGCTATTCAGTGGAGTGGGTGTGTGGTTCCAAGTCTGGGATTAAGGGTCTCTTTTCAAACTTAAAATTATAAACATTCAACATTGACCATGCTGTCAATCCAGCATGATTTCTGCCGCGCTCAAAACAACTGTTAACTAGAAACTGGGAAATCTGACTTCCGTGAGTACAAGACAACTGGGAACTCCGGAAAAAAAAGCAACTGGTATCGATAGACTTTCCATATCGGTGCGCATTCAGTAATAAATATTTACTATTAATAACTAATGCAGCTTAACTCACCTTAAGTGCACAGAGGTCAGTTTCTAAGCGTTGGCCAATCAGTATAGTCGCTGCACTGACAAAGCTCAGAAGAGTCTCCTGAACATCTCGTATGGACGAGCTTGTTCCTTTCACATTAACTTCACTGATGCCTGAAAACCTGAGCAGGAGAGAGCATTAGTGACTGCGATGCCATTTTTGTTTAAAATGCTGGATAAAATAAAGCAGTCTGTCAAGATTCTATATTAATTCTGGAGTGTTATGTGGCCCTTCCTGGTGTTGTAGTCAATGACTTCATAATCAGCTTTCACAAAACGTGTCATAGGTTACCTGCAAACTGGAGTTGACAAAAGTCACTCTAGCCAGCTCCAGACCATGAGTGGTATAGCACTGAAGGAAGAAAGACTAAATCTATTAGTCATACAGTAAACAAAATAACTTTACCAGATCACTACTATGGCAATGTGGACATTGATGTTCAAAACACACTGACCTAACTTTAATTGGCATGTCATGCAAAAGGTTGCCTATGATTTCCATAATCAGACTGTTGAATCTCATCGTTTCACAGTCGACTGAGAACACCTCCAGGCAGCCCTAATCAGAGGCAGGTCTAGGAAGGGTACTGACAAAGCCATCCAGGCTAACTGTGTCGTGGACATGCAGCTGAGGGGGAGACGTATGTGGGGGATACGAAATGTTTCATGACATCTTTGAAAAGTCTTATGGATAACAGGTGCTATGCCCTGTTTGTCTTCTTATTACCTTGAAAACGTGGCATCCAGGACATCCAATGACACCCTCTCAGCGGCTATGGCGTGTTTCCACTCCACCTGGAACTGTACAGTAGTAACAAGTTACTCAAACAGGATTACATTTCTAAATTCAGAAATGTGGAACATACCGTGATGTCCTCTCACCCTTCTTCTCAACTCCCTTCCCATTGTGGTAGTTACACTCCTCCTTGCGAGTGTGCTTTCCCACTTGGTTCATAGAGTAAGTGGCCCCACACCGACAGAAAACCCTCTTTAAAGCTTCCTTACCCAGAAACAAAAAACACACAAGTTGCCAATTAGGAGTAAAACAGGACTAGCCCTGAATGCAAATACATCATAAAGCTGAAGTATGCCCTATTCTGGCATGATGGTCAATGAACAGAGCACAAAGAACAGGCCCATGTTGACTACAATACCCAAAGTAGGCCAGTCCTAGGGAAATGAATCATACCACAGCCTATAGGACATATTGCCTACACCAAGCATGTAAAAGGCATGCTTATGACTAAATCTGTCACATTTCAAGAGGTGCATTTTTACACTTGGTCAGCCCTCAGCAATATACAACTGAACAATGCTTTGCTTCATACTGTACTCACGGTCAGTGAACATCACTGAAGCCATTTTAGTCCACCTCTACATCTTTAAGTTTGCACTCACCTTAGCAGGGATGAAGGCATTAGGGAACAGGGGAAATGGGTGAAACTGGTTTGACTGGGTATGGACTGGAGTGACTGGAGAAACTGGAGTGACTGGAGAACTAACTGAAGTGATGGGCAGAGCATAGCTTCCCTCTGGGAGGATGAAGTGCAGGTTGTTGCCCACCTGGATGGTTGTTCCCACAGGTATGATGTTCACACAGGCTAGCAGGGAAAAAACACAAGCAATGACTTTGTACACACAATATCAACATGTTCCCATATCCAACTGTCCAAGTATCCTACCCAATGTGTGAGAGTGTGGGTGTACCAGCCTGGTCTGTTGATCCCTCTTCAGCTTGTTGGCTTCCTCCAAGAAGATACGGTAGCATTCCTCCACAAAATCACTATCAGATAACTCAATACTCAAGCTCCTCAGAACTCAATAACTTGTTCATTCACTTCTTCTATGGTAAGTGGTTCAAAAGGAGCAGATTCTAATTCTATTCCATTAGTTAGCCAATATAACAGCTGGCATTTTGTGATACCCGCGGAAGTGGCTGCTTGCTCTACAAAGTTTGTTGCCGGAACTGGACTAGGCAAGGCAAAATCATGCCCTGGAGTTTGGCCTGGTATTTTCTGAAGACATGGCACTGATGATACGCTTTGTACAAGTGACCAGAAGCTCTGTGTTGCTGTCTGCTTATCTCTCTGGGTCTCAATGGGGAGTTTATGGGGGGAGGAGATCGAGGGAGGGACTAAAACCTTGTGAGGTAGTGAAGATACATGTCCATATAAGACTTCATTGGGTTGAAGAGGGTTACTGTTCTCAACACAGTTGGAGGCAAGCTCACTTTCAAGCAATTCAGGCTCTGCCATCAGTAAGTCGACATCCGCATAACCAACTGGATCATTATGGTGACGTGTCTGTAAAGATGAAGCATCCATTTTGGGACATTCAAGTTCTGTCTCAGTTACTTTCCGCAGTGGCCTCAGCCTCTTAGTAACAAACTATTCTCTCACTTTAACTCCTCAGCTTTTCCAAGCATTTTGAGAGGTCATCGAACACACTCTCAGCACTGGGTTTACCTTCAATTTCCTGACTAGCAGAAACAGTAGATATGACAACACTTGTAACCTCATCTTTCACAATCTTAGACACTGCAGG